>NC_091125.1:98722453-99338286 GCF_040183065.1 Periplaneta americana | reverse complement strand
TTGCAACCGACTTCATGTGAAATTTACGGGAGAGCAAACCAACATCACAATTCCCTGCAGATTACACAATGATAGAGATTGCAACAACGACATTAAAAGACTGAGGCACAATTAAAGAGAATATGACGTATTCTTCAGTTACTGTAGAGCAACATGTCCTTGCCATTAATAAAAATAACGTAGTATGTATAATTACTTTTTCTTTCTGTTTTTACCTGCAAATTACATCAAGTTGAAGAGAGGGTATGGTAATGCTGCAAAAATTTATTACAAGTTTTCCATTGAAATATTTTCAGAATACACGATACTAAAGAAGTTGTTTATAGTATTATCAGGTAGTTAGGCCAACGTTTGTCAGATTTTCCTTAACGAAAATTAACTCGAAACACTAGTAAACTTTCTAACGGTCTGTTAAAAGAAAATATTATTTCAATATTTATTTATTTATTTGTTTAATGGCTAGTGCATGATATTTACAATCACCGACTGAGGGAAAACAAGAAAGTGATGAAAGAACTACGAATTAAGTAATCAAAAACATTCGGGGTCGACTTCCTTGGAGGATTTCAGAGCAGGGCATTTTCCAAGATTTTGTCTGTCCACATCTTCCTGTTGATGGCACAAAACGCAGGTTGATGATGGCAGGATCCCAAGACGATTGAGTTATTTGTTTACCCAGGATATCATGTTCAGTGTTATGGCGAAAGCTTGAAACTGCTAGTCTTCTGGGTTCAGGAGGTATATCCTTCAGTAATTTCCTACGTTGTTGCTAAAAGTTTGTCCAATTCTTGTTGGTGATTATTTTTTGTAGTTGCTTGATATATTGTTTTGATGAGCTAAATGACAAAGATTTCCGTGAGTTTATTTTGGGATTGGCACCCTTCTTAGGTAATGTGTTCGCCTGTTCATTTCCATTTAGATTGCGAAATGTTTATGTCCAATTCTTGTTGGTGATTATTTTTTTGTAGTTGCTTGATATATCGTTTTACTGAGCTAAATGTCAAAGGTTTCCGTGAGTTTATTTTGAGATTGACACCCTTCTTAGCTAATGTGTTAGCCTGTTCATTCCCATATAGAGTACAGTCCAGGGATCCATTGTAACAGAACTATTTTGTCAAATTCTTTTAAAGTTGCAAGTACTTTTTGCCAATTGAAGCGGTGAGATCAATAATCATTCAAGTCCACTTCTGGTCTACGCAAATACTCTCTATATAAAAGTTGTTCGAGGGTCATTTCGTAACTCATGGCAACTATATATTATAGCAGCCAATGAAGCTGCAGCAATAGAAATTCACTAGGCCTATATGCGATTGAAAGTCACTGGAATGTGCTTCGCAATGCTAGAACCAAATTGGGTCTGGATACAGGAGGAACGGGTGATGGAAATTGAAAGTTGCGGAAATAAAAATAATTGTTTTATTATGCACAAAAGGAAACAAAGTACATTACTCACATCTAACAGTCTTCAAGATAATCCTCCAAGGCTTTCACACAACGATGATGCAGACATTGAAGCTCAGAGAACACGCATGGTTAAAAAAAACTGCTTACTACCAACTTCCTAAATTCCAAAGGAATATTTTCATACAAAAAATCTAAAAATGATATTGTGGCCATTTTTTTTGTAGAAACTCAGTCATAGTATACCTCAATGTACAGACTCCTTGACACACTCATTACAAACAAAAAACATACTTCTTGAAAACATGTTCGAGATATTCCTTTTACACCTCCTATAGATTTTGTATAATTGTAGAATACCTTCATAAAATTAAAATGGGAAAGCTACAAATAGTAAGTATTTCACATTTTTTTCTCACCGTGTATAATTTGTATAATTTAAAGATCAGATATTCACAACGAGAACGGGAGTATTCTACTTTTAATGATGTATGAAGACTTATTTTGATTACCTTTCATAACTGATACGACGTCGGTTTATGAATTAAAGAAGCAGGTCGGTCAGCGCTGCATTTGAACGCAACACGCAGCGCACGCCCCTTGAGGACGCCACCCGCTGTGCAGCCCTGCGGCGCTGGATATGTTGTTATTCCAGCTCCATTTTTCTCGGCTTTCAGATAACCTCTCTATCGATTGCTTTCCACGTCTCCCTTTCTCTCTCGTCTCTTCTCTACCTACGTCTCATTTACGTCTTCATTACGTTCTCTTTCCCGCCCCCTGTTTTTCGTCCATGTTGATTTCTCACTTTTGATGTATGCAAGCCCGCGTGATCTTTGATCTCTCCAGCAACTTGTCGTAATAGAATGTCTCCGCGAATGATTTCAAAAGACTTTTCCGCTAATTGCATTTACGTCAATGCCTGCTAACAGAAATGCAATAATAATCATAGAAATTGCCGTCTGCCTGTCTACAGGGGTAAAAAAAGAAAGGGTTCCAGATTTATATTAAATTTAGGATATGCCAGCTTTTATTTTTATTTTCATAATGATAATAGTATTTCATCGATAAGCAGGTATAACTATGAGTATTTATATGTATTGGGCCGTCTATTTTCTTATCAAGCAGTAATATAGTGTTAATTATTATATAAAATTTTTATTATGATTAACGTTTTCAGCATTAAATGCCATCTTCAGATCATAACGTTCGGCATTAATTCAGCAGATACATTATACGCTAGTGACTGGCGAACGGAGTATTCAGCAGGTACACTGTTTATGCATGCTAGAGTACTGAATGGCGAACGGAGTATTCAGCAGGTACACAGTTTATGCATGCTAGAGTACTGACTGGCGAACGGAGTATTCAGCAGGTTCCTGTTTATGCATGCTAGAGTACTGACTGGCGAACGGAGTATTCAGCAGGTTCACTGTTTATGCATGCTAGAGTACTGACTGGCGAACGGAGTATTCAGCAGGTACACTGTTTATGCATGCTAGAGTACTGACTGGCGAACGGAGTATTCAACAGGTACACTGTTTATGCATGCTAGAGTACTGACTGGCGAACGGAGTATTCAGCAGGTTGACTGTTTATGCATGCTAGAGTACTGACTGGCGAACGGAGTATTCAGCAGGTTCACTATTTATGCATGCTAGAGTACTGACTGGCGAACGGAGTATTCAGCAGGTTCACTGTTTATGCATGCTAGAGTACTAACTGGCGAACGGAGTATTCAGCAGGTTCACTGTTTATGCATGCTAGAGTACTGACTGGCGAACGGAGTATTCAGCAGGTTCACTATTTATGCATGCTAGAGTACTGACTGGCGAACGGAGTATTCAGCAGGTTCACTGTTTATGCATGCTAGAGTACTAACTGGCGAACGGAGTATTCAGCAGGTACACTGTTTATGCATGCTAGAGTACTGACTGGCGAACGGAGTATTCAGCAGGTACACTGTTTATGCATGCTAGAGTACTGACTGGGGAACGGAGTATTCAGCAGGTTCACTGTTTATGCATGCTAGAGTACTGACTGGCGAACGGAGTATTCAGCAGGTACACTGTTTATGCATGCTAGAGTACTGACTGGCGAACGGAGTATTCAGCAGGTTCACTGTTTATGCATGCCAGAGTACTGACCGGCGAACGGAGTATTCAGCAGATACACTGTTTATGTATGCTAGAGTACTGATTGGTGAACGGATAGCCAACTTGAAACTACTGTAACGCATCCTATCGTTTCCCAACATAAGAAGTCTAGTTATTATTATTATTATTATTATTATTATTATTATTATTATTATTATTATTAGGCCTACTATTACTATTAATATCGCTATGAAACATATAACATTAACAGATGATATCTGATTTAAGTTGAAGCAATAACGCAAAGTACTTAAATTCCAGCTAGTGCATTCCGGAAATCGAACCTCAGTGCCTTGGGCGAGAAAAAGAGAGAGAGCTGTCTTGATTCGAATAGGTCACATAACGGAGTTGGTGATTATGATAACGATGATAAGGAGAGGAAGAGAATCTTCTGTAGGAAGTCAGAAATGAGGCAGAAGACGCATAAGATGGCGGAAGCAGAGGGGAGGAAAAAAAGTAGTAAGTCGCTGAAGGCATTAGCGCTGCCCGCCCGTCTTCTGTTTGCAACTTCGTCATGGAGAAAGTGCGGATATTTTTTTTTTCACTTCTGCAAGAGACTCAATTAAATTGCTTCATAAAGTTGTGTCGGGCCTCACATGTCTTCTAATCTAATAAAGATTCTGCGAGCTTTCATCAAGTCCATCTGTCTGTGTGTGCCCGTCATAAGATCATGCTTTGATGTATCATCAGAACATTAATCTGGTCACCTGCCAAAAGGCAATAACCTTCACGAAGACAATTAGATTATCTTAATTCTTAACTGAGGCATATCAATGATAAGTAGTAATTACAAGATGATAAGTAATTCAAAGTGGAAAAAGATCTTGGAGTGAGAACTTAGTAGAAAAATTGGATATTTGGAAATACCTCCCTCTTACAGTTCAGGCTTGCTCATTTTCTTTTTTTGTTACGAAAAAGCTGCCCTAGGCCTAGACGATAGCACTGCAGTCTCTTTTGGGCTTACTGTGGCTTATATCTCCTTTCATAGGAATGATGTTGAAATTTGAACAGTCGTGCTGTTTTAAATTTTTCAAATTAATGGTGTTTGGAAGTCAAATGAGTTTCTGTCCTTGAAGAACTCTCATCTTTCATAGATAAAGCTAAAATTGTTACAATGGAAATTCAAGTGTTTTCTTTTCCACATCCGGGATAAAGACAGGTTATCACGTTATAGTCAATATATACAGACTCTTTGAAATACTATTTGACAGCAAAGAAATAAGAGAGAAATACAATTTTTGCGGTTTATGATTCAGAAGGCAGTGGAAAGCATGGAAACATGTTCATCTGCTTATAAACAAACAAACATGGCGGTGCAATTATCATTCGATGAATGTAAGTGGGTACTGAAATGTTATTGGGAAGTGGCAAATGTTATTAAGGCTCAACGACGTTGAAGAGTTGAATTTGGAACACAACCACCAACAAAGTTAACTATCACAAGAATCCGAGACAGGTTTGAAGTCGACGGAACGGTGCAAGATGTGTTGACAGGGCGGTGCAGAAAGTGTTGATGCAGTCATGCAGGCTTTTGCACAATCCCCAAAGAAGTCAATGAGGCAATGTTCTCGTGAGATTGGTATCAGCAAATCCAGTGTTCATCGAATTTTGCGAGCTCAAAAATGGAAGCCTTACATTCCGAGACTTGTCCACGCACTAAATGAGGACGGCCCAGAGATGGATAGGACGAAGAAGAAGTGCTACGGAGTTCCCACCTCGACCTTCGGATTTAACCTCTCCAGACTTCTACCTATGGGGAGCTCTAAAAGACATAGTGCACGCCACAGATCCACAAACACTGGAAGAACTGAAAGTTCAGTTTGAACATGCCTGTAATGATATTCCATTAGCAACAATCCAGTTGGTATGTTGCTCTGTTGTACGTCGTTGTTGGGAGTGTACTGTGGTGGAAGGGGGCTATTTTGAACATGTACGGGCTTAAGGAATACAAAACCGCAAAAATCGTATTTCTGTCTCATCTCGTTGCTGAGAAATAGTGTTTAAAAATGTGTATACATGTGTTGTACTCAGCGCGACTCAGTTGCATACCGCCACCGGTCGAGTTAGCATGCACATTTTTTTTATAATACGTCACATGTTTCCGTTGACGTCTCATTACAATGTCCTCCACATCCCACCTGAAAACTTACTATACCTCTTTAGAATTATGACATCTGTACTAGAGTCACAAATTTCACACCATGTCGGTACAGCCTTTCAGTAACGCTATTATAATGATGTCAAGGGACAAGGCCTATGCAAATACATTTGTTTAAATACCGGTACCTGTAAAAATGATTAGAGGTCTTGGAAATTAAGATTAAAATGTTAGTTTGAATTTTTGGACAAACTAGGAGTGATAAACGTAAGGAAAAAATAAAAAATTAAGGTACTAATATAAAAAAACAGTTAAATTCATCATCCTTTGACGCAAATGCGCGTTCTGGGGCTCAAAAGAAAGCTTATAAACCTCGTAATAAACATAAGTGGGGAAATTTTGAAATAACTTCATTGGAAATTTCTAAAAATGATCAAATAGGTCTATTACTTTAATATGCAACGTTTTTATAAATTCAAAAATTTTATTTCATGCAAAAAAAGAAGATATAAAAATTTCCTGACTTGAAATTGTTCATTATGTTACGTTACACGTAGACTATCATGCAAATTTAAAGTGCATATATTTAATAGTGCCAAAGTTATTGCATTTTGAATATTGAAAAATATATAAAATGTTGTTCTGCAGAAATGGGAAAATGTCCCGAAAGCGCGCATGACCACTTAAAAATAATAATAGATCAGTTATTTGGCGTCATACCCCGAAGCGGTTTTCTTTAATGATGTGTATTATTTTTATTAAAAACTAAAATGTTATATTTGGTTAAATTTGATTATTTTATATACGTATTTTATGACTACTGAAATAGACATTAACGGTGAAATGATAGAGGGAAACGGGGAAACTTCTATAAAAAGACTTAGAAACCTTAACTTTGTTACCACAAATACGACTCCGCCATTACCTGAATTTGAACCCGGGTCCGCAGCTCTGTCAGCTCAGTTATCAACGACACTGCTCCTTGCCTTAGCATTCTATATAACAACGAAATTTTGAAAGACTTTACTTAAAGATAAAGTTCTCACTTTACAGAAATGATTAAAGGATTCCATGGTGGATATAAGTTGGCGTCGCAACTCGTAGTACGAGTACATTTTCTGTAGAACACCACCTCGGATTTGTGGAATGTACGTCAGTTTCCACGTCTTTCGGGCCAGTATTACTGCGTCTTGTGTTCAATTGAAATCCAGATCCCTTTAAAATAGCGCCGGGAGAATTAAATTCTGAGCAGGATGTAACCCGCTCTTATATGTAGACATTTCATTTCGAATTCAAGTAAAATTCGACAATTCGACGGCGTGGATTCGATTAGGGACAAGGTTCAATATGTGTGTGCGTAACACAAGCATGTCAGGAGGAAGACATGCGTGGGGGAGGCAAAATATAAGGGAATAACGAAATAAAGCAGCAGAATAGGCTGGAGATGACTGAGATGGCCAATAAGAGACGAGACAGGCAGGAACGCAGACGAACGAATTTGAAGAATGAGAATATTTATAAGGAAGAAGAACGTAGAGAGAAATATCAGAAAGGAACAGCGGAAAAATATGATAGGTTGAAGATGAGGGAGATGGACTAATAAGAGGAGCTGAGAACAGGTAGGAACACAGAGAAATGAGCTGAAGGAATAAAATATTTATAAGGAGGAAGAAAGTAGAAAAGGAAATAAGAAGGGAAGGATGTATAAGAAATATAGCCTAATAGTGTAAGACAGGAAGTAAAATGAGTATGTATAAATGAAATTCCGAAAGTTTAGGGAAAGGAAGAGAGTGAAGAGAGAGAAATTAATGAAAGAGATTAGATTTATTTATTTTATTTATTTATTTTATTTAAATTTAAATATACAGAATAAAGAATATGAATATGAAAATGAATATGAATATGAAAATAAAATGAAAAGAAAGTGAAGAAGAAAACAGGAGCAGACAAACAGAAAGCAAATTTAATATAAGGTTACAAACCAGGCAGACAAACGAAGAAATACAAAAAAGGAAAGATGGAAAGAAGGAGAAGAAAAAAGAAGGCAGTGGAAAAGGAAACAGTTAAATTAAAATATACATATGAAACAAGAAAGAGAAAGGAAAGAAATAATGGACGATGAATCAGGGGACAATTTTAGGTCCTGTTTTGTTTTTAATATATATCAACGATTTACTTAAAATTGACATTGAGAGCTATTCTAGTACTTTGTATTCTTATGCTGATGATACTGTGGTTATATTTTAGCGGTTCGAGTTGGAATGAAACTTATCAAAATTCTAACAGTGGTATTAACATTATTAAAGAATGACTGGATACTCACTTACTTTCTTTGAACGTTTCTAAAACAAAATTAATATCATTTTCATTAACATCACATGGCCTTGAACAAGTAAAAGTAAATAATAATAGAAATCTAACAATACATTATTGTAACCTACCTACTTGCTTATGTAACGTTTTGAGTATATCCTCGCAAGTCAAATATTTAAAATGGGACAACCATATCTCCTTCCTGTGTAACAGATTGCGTAAAACAATCCACAAATTTTCCATTCTACGTTCTTATTTACCTATTTATATTCTGCGTACTGTGTACTTAGATCTGTTTCAATCAATAATTCAGTATGGTATATTAGGTTGTGGAGGAATGGCAAAATCGACTCTCCATCCTTTAAATTTGCTCCAAAAAAGAAATATCAAAATTTGTCTATATAAACCTTTTGAATAACTAACGAAATTAATTTTTCAGGAATTTGGTGTATCAAATCTAGAACAAATTTATAAACAAATATTGCTGATTTACTTCCATAAAAATCGCAATACATTTAAATTTGATCTTCATGAATACCATACGAGACAAAACTACAGTTTCTTTCTAAATACTCCCAAATGCCACACAACTGCTGGATTAAAACACAGCAGAAATTTTGGACCCAGAATATATAATGCATTAATTAGAGTTACCCTGAACTAAGTACACTGAACACACATAGATTTAAGGGACAGATTAGTTTAATTACTTAATTGTTTTGTCTTTCCTTAAGCTATATGAGTTTAAAATTGTAATCTAAAACACGTGTACTTTGTATTTTCTATATTTGTATATGTCATTACATGGTCTGTATTTTACTATATATTAATATTATTGTGCTGAATTAACACTCTTCAATTTTATATAAGTAGACTGAACTGCGCCCGAGCACGATATTATGCTCTTTCGGGCTGCAATGCCTAATGTAATATAAATCTTGTGTATTAAAGAAATAAATTTTAATTTGAAAAAAAAAAAGAGAAACAGAAATAAATAGAACGGAATGAAAAGGAATATAAACAGGAAAATGAAAATAAAAAATAGCAAAGAATGGAAGAATAGCACATATAAAATGAGAGAGAGAAAGAGAGAGAGATTGGTAGAAAATATGAAAAGGTAAAAAGGGAAATATAATAAATAAGTGAATAAATAATAAAATAAAATCATCTGCCCTTCAATAAGGGTGACCACAAGGATCCAGAAAACAAACATATAATATATAAAAGTTTACAATAAAAATACATACAAAAATTTCAAAAGAAAATTAAAGTGAATCATATTACTTGAAATAGAGATGAAATTGCAAAATTTGAATTGAGTCCTTTAGAATTTCTCTAAGGATTTTCTCGGTATTGTAAAATGTTAATCCCTTTCATTTTAAAAGCTTATACATGTATTTGGAGATGGTACCACGAACTCCAAAAAGAAGTTCGTGTACTGACCAACGATTAGCCATGGTGTTATACTGCTTGCTAAAATAAGGAATGCAAGGTTCATAGATGATTCTCTTTTCTTCATCAGTAAGTTTTGGCTGTTATGCATCTATTTCAAACCTGATAGTCGGGTTTAGTATTATTTCTGTGTTGTTTTTTCCATCAATGACAACAATATCTGCTCTTCTTGTTGAATCATCTTCCGAGATACAATGCACTTCTTCATGGACTTCTAATCCTTGTTGTCTTAGGATGTCAACAAGCATTATCCTCATCCTGTGATGGCGGTTGTTCCGCAGTAACTCAGTCTTTCGGCAGAAACCGAACACATGTCCTAGTGTTTCAGTCTCGTCACAGCCTGGGTGGCAGCAACGGGTTGTGTTGAATGCTCTACCTGAGACTGACCGTACTGCAGAAAGGTTGCATGACATCTTCACCGCATTAATATATTCAGATGATGACAGGTCTTTTTAATGAATATGCAGGAATTTGTCTTAGGACATTCCGCGTAAAAACTTTTAAGTAGAGGAAAGGAATAGGAGTGGTGATATAAAATTCAGCAGAGAATGAAATGAAACTGAAGGATGAACAGACACAATGAAAGAAAGGATTATAGTGAAAGAAGGAAATATAAAGTATAGAACTGAAGGAAAAAGCAGGCAAGGAGAGATTATAATTGAAATAGCGATAGACAAAAAAATATAAGAGGAAAAATGAAATGAGAAAAATAAGGGGGAAAGGGGTAAGAATGGTAAAGGAATTAAGACAAGAAGAAACAGAATACAAAGAGAAAGATTAAAATATAAGCAAGAAAGGAAAAGATAGGTTACACGTATACAATAAAAATATTTGAAGTATATGAATTCATAAAGGAAAAATATAGGAACGAATGAGAAAGAAGGTGAGTAAACTAATTGGAGGAGCGGGAAGAGATAAGAGGGATTGTAATGAATAATAAAATGAAGACAATAATAAATACGGAAAACGGGCTGAAATAGAAAGAATTATAAAGAATTTACAGACATGAAATATGAGACAAGAAAAGAATATAAAAAGGTTGAAAAATAGTACAAATAATTCGAGAAAGAAACAAGAAACTGTGGAACGTATGAAAAAGGAACACAATATAACACTTACTGGGGAGAGAATGGGGAAATAGTAAAGGAAAATGGTGACAGGAAATAAAACGAAAACAGAGAGAAAACTCCCTTAAGAGACTCGGGTATTTGTTTATGACTTCAAAGAAATTGTGTAGAACAAACTCTAACACATTTCTTTCTTGCTTGTTTCAGAATTCCATTTACACGTGTAATATAAATGAACGCGAATGATTCAGAAATAAAACAACAGTTTCAGATGCAAATTTGTGACGTCGCACTGAGAGATAACATCATTGCAGAGACAGGGAGGACGAATTTATCCACGAAACAAATGCATGCGCAGAAGCGTGGGATAGGGCACAACAAGCGGTCCATGTGTCCGTCCGTTCGTATGTCTGTTTCATACAATATATTTAGTTAACAATTACACGTTCGTTGCGCAATTTGTAAAGAGTTTTGGAAAGTTGCGAGATAAAACTGTGTTTTTGTTTTAGTGGCAGGCTCTATTTACATAATTGTTCCTCGGGGGGAGATAATGCCCAGCGCTGCCATCTGACGCGGCAACACTCAATTAGCATAGCTCCGCACATTGTTGCAGGTCGCCATGGAGTCGAGAGGAGGGTCTCGCCAGTTGAACGTTGCCCGAATGCGTTCTGCCGACAGATGAGCAACAGCCATTTTACTTGTATCTGACGTTTCCGTGACTTCATGAATGAAATGTTATTTATCCCACACAGAGGGATTAGATATTTCCATAACATAGACACGAAATAAACTTCAACTATCAGATTACATTTATATCCCTCGGTTGTAATACAATTGGTACAGTTTACAGCCAGAAAATAGTGCACCCGGGTTCGACTGTCAGCAGGAAAATGGAAATATATCTACCTTGTACACAGAAAATTTCTTGGTTTCATGATTTCTTTTCGTTCTGTTTTCCTTAAATCATACATGGGCACAATTTTCGGTTACGTGAGGCACTCGATTTGAAACCCTTTTTTTTACTTGGAGAGGAGACTGCAGAGTAGGATGGGAAATATAAACTGCTGTGACCTGCGTCACCTTATCATAATCGCTAAGGCGGTGAGTGGCGAATTATTAGGAAAGCGCTTGGTTAACGTGAGACTCTATAAAACTTTTATTTAATTTGGCAAATTAATTCGGCAGCTTTAATCATAAACCTCTTTACTATTTCTCCATCATTGAATTGATTTAAATCACAGGCGAGAAATTGCGTAACTACCCAATAATATTCCATCACGTTGTCTACGTTTATTTTCATGAATATTCTGGCGTTTATCAAGATTACTTACTAGATTTGCAGGTTCTCGACCTAAAATAATTTCAGAAAATCATATTTAGTTTTCTACGCACATTTGATATATTTTTTATAAATTTATTTTCGAAATAATAGGTACAAACAACATTTAATTCCTCGTACCTTTTATTGCAGCGTGTTTAAGATATAATTTCGTGTTTAGTATACTATGCAAATGTTAAGATTATACATTTTCTTCGGAATAGTACGAAAAATAACATTTAATTTGTCTTACCTTCTAATTCAGCATGTTCTTTATGACATAAGGAGTAATGTCGTTGTATATTAAATTTATTAATGCCTAACAGGATTTCCGAGCATAACATACATCGTATGTTCTCCCCTTCTAAACAGCAAAAAAAACTCTTCCTCCCATTTCTCATGAAATAATCGTTTTCTAACGCGTACACACTGCTTTGATAATGCCATTATGCCACCACTGATACTGCTTATAAAACTGATATAGAACCTGCCCACGCTTGGAGCTGCGTGAGGGAGGAACAGGGACTGTGAAAATGATGTCACTCAGAGCGATAAGCTCTGTGATGGTCAGTGAGTCATTATTTCTCAAATGAGGCACGATGCCCATCTATGCCTTAAATGATGGTTCTGGACTATAACCACTAACCACGGAATATTCTTGCTTGTGAATTTAGACCTATCCATAAATAGGACTAGGACGTTTAGGCCCTAAAAATCGCCAAAATAGGCTCTATAATATAAAAAATATGCAATAACAAATTTAAATATCTCCTTTTTTAGTTTATGATACTTTGAAGATATAAACCAGAATGTCAACCAGAAGAGAAAAAAGTGAAATTTAAGGGATTTCAAGGTATGTAAATTTTATTCCAACAGAAAATTCTGACTTATTTTCATAAGTTGAAGTATGGATAGAACAGAGAAAAATTTTCCCCGGCACCGGGACTCGCACCGGGTTTTCAGCTCTACGTGCTGACGCTTTATCCTCTAAGCCACTTAGTTGAGACTTAAGTTCAATAGCACTCATTGTCAGCACCAGTTCTATGTACTTAAATTCCACCTAAAATTGAATATTTAATAAAATTAAAATGATTAAGTATTTGTCAATTTTATAAAAACTTTTGAACGTTCGAAATTAGATTTTATAAAGTTACAAATCTTTATTTTTAGCACCTAGAAATCCGTTCCCTACTCATATTTGTTTATATATATTTATGAAAAATATTTATATTAAATGTTCCCTACTCGTTTTTGTTTATATAAGTTTATGAAACATACAGTATTTACATTAAATAATCTAGCAAATTCTTAACACTTAAAGAATTCTTCTGATGGAATGGTAACCCCTTATCAGCTCAAGCAAATGTCTTATAATCAATTCTACTGTCTACATTCACACGAAAATAAACTATGTTGAGCATGACCTTTATTCCCCTTTTGTGATGCTACGCTATCACGATGACCGCTTCCCCCCTCCCCTATTCTTTCCGTGTTTACAACGGGTTTTAATAACCGTAATATTCCTGCAATCACGTGACAGAGCAAACATGGGGAAACGTGATGCAATGACTTGCAAATCATGCCTTCTTCTGATGATGCGGAATTAATTAACCTTTGTAAGGGGTGACCATAGTATCGATCAGACATGCTGCCGTGCACCGTATTCTACCTTCAGGTTCTCATATAAACGAACTAAAGTTAAGTAGGCTATATGTTGCTTAGAACGCTTTGAAATTATTATTATTATTATTATTATTATTGTTATTATTATTATTATTATTATTATTATATTAGGCCTATTATTATTATTATTATTATTATTATCATTGTTATCATAATGATTGCTAGGGGTCGAATTTCTATGACCTAACAACTCTGAAAGTGTGTATGCCCTAAAATGCCAAAATATGACTTGATGCAAAACAATTTAAAATATTGTCCAAAAAACACTTGTAAAAATATTATATTCATCATTCTACAATTTTTTATATTAATGGCCACGTGCATCAGTCGAGTAAAGATGTAACCATGGTTTACGAAACCGCGGTCAAAAAGTAACCATGGTTAAAATGTAATTTCTGTGCACCATTCATGATCACCTGTTACTTAAACATGGCTAGCTGACACCTCATTTAACCAGGGTAAAGTCTGCATCACAGACACTTTTTCTACAAAATGACCAAAGGAAAGCATCCATACCTCTGTAAAGATAATAGTCAACATCTAAAACGGCTGCAGTTACTCCGTTCCTCATTGAAATGAACATATCCTATATTTTTGCGTTGCATTTGTTTGCCTTTGAGCGCTGTTATGTCTACGGTTTACATTTCTTTGTTTTTCAAGGTGTTAGATTAGAATCGTACAAAGTGGAACAGTAAAAGCGAAAATGATTATATTCCAATACCGGTCTGATGTATTAATAATTTCGTTATTAGATTTAAATAGGGGAATTCCTTAATATATTACATTAAAAAAGATGGAATATTCATAAAGGAAACGGATGAAGATTAGTAAGAATGTGTATGCAATCCACGGCCCCGATTATACTAGAGACGTATGCAATATCATATGATCCATTCATAACTTCTCTTCGTTCAGCATGCGACGTAGGAAAAGAGATAGGCCTACTCGAATTATCCACATTAAAATACAGAAAATATCATTTGCATGGAATCAATGTAAACAGACGATTCATGGGAGAAACAGAACTATTTGTGATCTATTTGTTGCAGCACAAATGACACGACAGATTTTGATAAGCGAAAGCCCTTCTGAAATTTTTGTCACCTAATTCCTCGTAAGAATTATCTTTCCATTAATGCAACTTCACGCTCACCATCACATCTCTATCCAAGTACAATAATAATCGTTTTCGAAATAATCAGCTGTAGATCTGGCCGGCATTTTGTTTTATTAGGTCTGTTAATCACGGGTTATCTTCTTTAACCGCTCCAATATCTTCGGTTAGAAATTACCTTGGTTAACCTCCTGTTTAGGTCCTAACCGAGGTCGAATATCTTAATTAGGATTGTTAAGTAAAGCTGAACTTTCCAAAATGAGAGACATTAGTCTCTCTACTGCTCTGACTAGGGTTTTCTTTCTTATATTTTCGTTCTATCTGTGTGTATAATTGATTTTTGTGTCTATGTAACAACTTTACATTATTTAGATTCGAAAGCGGGTTGGTGAAAAACAACGCCTCTCTCTTGCATTATGTGCTGTTGCTATTTCTTTCTGATCTTGTTATATCTATGTTTATAATTTTCTTATGTTCGATATGAACTCTACATTACTTCGATATGAAACGTGTGTCTGGTATGGAAAGTTTGTAATCAACTAAACTCTTTTTCTGATACTCTCATATTTGTTGTTTCCTTCGTATTTTGTTGCTGTATATATTTATATTTTTGTGCTCGATATAAACCCCATTTTATTTCCATATGAAGGAAAAAACTACTTCCTGGTAAAAGAATTGGATTAGTTTCTAAATACCGTATTTTATTATTTCTATATTTATAATTAATTTGTGCTCTGAATAAACACTGTATTATTTTGATATGTTGGGTAAATCTCGCAAAAAGCCAATATATTTTTCTGGGACTCTAATCAGTTGATTTTTCTCTGATTCTGTTGTTCCTGTATTTTTAATTAATTTTATGCTGTTATATACATGTTAGACGGAATTGGTGAAAAAACAACATGATCCAAAAATCTCATTAATTTCTAAATCTTCTAATTTTGTTATTCCTGTATTTGTAATAATTATTTTACTCTATTTAAAACCTATATTATTTTGATATAAATAGTACATTAAGTAAACGAAGGCAGTTAATAAATTTCATCCTTACCCGAGACTCTGATTAGTTTACAATCTTCTGACTTCCTTGTTCCTGTATCTTATCTTATACAGAGTGTAAGGTGTATAAGTGTCATTATTTTAACTGATGATTATTCATGTCATAAGGAAGAAAAAATGTCCTTACCATTTTTTTAATTGCTATATTGAATTAATTATTAAAGCTTACAATATTAGACGTTTTGCAACGTTGCTGGATGGGGAGAAGGGAGTTTGGAAGTACACAGTACAACTCAAGCGGGTACAGACATACCGGTACAGATGCTCTGTTGTAATGCAGGGGCGGACCATGACAATTCTGTTGTTTACATAAAACGACCGGCAAATACAAACTTTCAATCTCATTAATGGAACATTATGGTAAATTTACATTTTAGGTAACAATATTACTCCATTTTTTATTGTACGTCTAAAAAAATAAACAATAATGGTTTTCTGCACAAAATCACACGAACATTTTTCTAATGCAACATTTTAATCTCTCCCGCTTCCGTTAAGCAGTATTATTTTTAAACAAATTTCTGGTTGTGTGATATTCGAAACGGGATAAGAGACTTCTAGTTTCTAATAATCGTTGAGAAACTGCTACAAAAGTTCGCCGATTAGGTAACCTTCTTTGAGGAAAACGTTGATGGTACATCATTCTTGTCTCACTTGAATGAGGACTACTTTTTCCATAAATTAATAACATATGATATTCCTAAACTGTGAATGACATTGCAAGTTTTTTATCGAATACCTTGTATTGAACTGCCATCCGCTCGGCAGTAGACCTAAGGACAGGGAGCTTGAATTTAGCTGACTCGTACTTACGTCTGTGCAGAGTACTGCCTGCTGAACACGTTGCCACGTCTCTCAGGCCAGAATATTAACAAATTTAAGCATGCAATTTTATTTAATTTCTTGAAAACATAATAGAACACACAAATATTTATCTGAACTAATATTAACTCTTTGCTAGATATATCTACTGGTGTAATTGTTTTCGTAATTTTATTAACGATATAAGCAGGATAACGCAAATAAAATAAGAAAATAAATTTTTTATTTCTGAAAAAACTATCAAGTTTAGACCCTATGTTGTATGGACATTTTTTGATCCTGTAGACCGTCCCCGACGACTGTGAAGGACGGCACTTACACCTCTTACACTCTGTAAAAACCTAAATTAATTCCTAATGTTCCTAATGGTAGGCATTATTTTGTAAAGAGGTTTGTACAAAGAACATATGAAACCTACATTAAAAGGGACATGTGATATCAAAGAGGCAAAAAATATCCTTGTCTAGTCTTCAATCAGTTTCTAAATCTGACTTTTGTTGTTGCTCTATTTGCAATTTTGTTTGCTCTACTGATATATACTAACAGATAATTTTCATATGAAACTTGTATAAGAGTGTGTGTTGTACAGGGCCATCATTATATTTTTACTAACATTTCTAATATTAACCTGGCTATACCTTTGGATCAACGATTAAGAACCGGAAACATCGTTTGCTACCCCCTTCCACGACTGGAGTTCGATGATACTGGCGTAATATACAAACAAATCACTTTACTAGGTATAGGAGGGAAGAAAAGTACTTCATCCATTTACGTAAACTAGGAAATATCGCGATTTTGAGTTTGATAATTTTCATTAGGTTTTTGTTTAATCAAGATACAGTACAGTATTAACAATGAGTGTTTTTACTCACGAACTGAGCTTTTCATGCGGACGTATTCATTATGCAGTGTATATTATACTGTCTACAGCACATTAGCGTACAATATAGAGACTGAAGTTAAATTGAAAAATAATCATAATATGGATATTTAAACACATTTTTTAAAATGGTGGCCGTTCATTTCGATACAGGCTTCAGTTCTATTGTGCATATTATCGCACTATAAACTATTGTACGTAATTCCAATTACCAGGTTCGTCCTTCATATCAGTAACTCATGTTGAAATAATTCTGTACCTACTCTATAAAAGAGTAACTTACGTACTGTAAATTCAATCTTCACTTCTGCCCGATCCGAAAAGATAAAATTACTCAGACATGTTATCTACTGTCCGTCCAAATGGTTGCGTCGCAGCGGAAATCACGTGACAGTTAATTACTTGACGAGGCCCTTTTATTTAGCAACATCTTTAGTAAAATCCTTTTATTTAAGTTATTTTAAACAATTGTATGGGTATAATATTACGTAGACGTCCAATTTCTAACAGAAATTAATGTTCTCAGAAAAGAGCTAAGACAGCCAAGCACTAGCCTTTACAGAGAGGCGAATAGAAGCAGGTGGGGGAAACCGAGATGCGAAGTAGGCAAATGAACGACAGTACCTGTGGGAAAATGATTCAATATTGAAAGCTCTTTCGTCACTGGAAAACGCGAACATATTTTTGGAACGTACTGTTTACTATGACCGTTAAGCTCTATGACTGTATATGCGGTCTTGGATCTGTGTGGAGGACGGTTGAACTTCATTAGTAGAAGGGGTGGGAGTGCAGTACATTCAAAAACTCAGGTACAATAAAAATTGAAGTAAAAATAAAATGATATCCCTGTATAACAAACTACACTCTTTTCCTAGTCTCAAATTAATTGATAATTTTTATTTGTACTGTTCCTATGATGAAAATTATTTTGTTCCTTTCCAAAACTTATCTACAGTTGTCCAAAAATTAAGTATCGACTTTGTAGAAACAGAGCGTTTAGGAGTTAAGCTATGTGTGGTAGTGAATTGCAGGTACATTATGTATGTATACTGTATAGTTGCTGCTGGAGCCCTGTATTGATTTTGTGACAACAGCTAAATATGTGTTCTTACAAGTAACTGAATCTGCATGATCTTCAGCATACCATAGAAGGTTGCTATTTGATGTGTAAGTGGAGGGGTCGTCGTACAGTGATATTTGGACAAAATTTCATACCTAATTTCATAAAGTTAGACCCACGGACAAAACAATTCACACGCTTCCAAAAAGAATGGTATTCAATCATATGACTTATTTCAATGTACATTATGCAATTATAAATTTACATTTTATTTTAAAATTTGTAATGTTTTCGCCGTTCAGTATGGCAACTTCAGACATCGATAATTAGAGATATCTTGTGAAAAAATGCATTGCATTAAAATTGTAGTGAAGATTCTTACATAATATCAGAGTATAGATTGTTTATGTCAATTTAAAAAGAAACGTTAAAAAACGTGAAACACTTAAGTGTACCAATTAAAATCAAAATTTCAAATATGCATATTTAATCGGAATTAAGTAACCACATCATATTACGCTAAAAGAAAGGTACATGAATTATTACAATTTTTGTACAATATTTCATACAACGTATAATAACATTTTTTAGTTTCTCCATCATAGGCCACTCAATTCATGTTAAATAACGTCAATATGTACATGTCTTAAAAAACTTAGCATGTAAGTAATAACAGTAAAACAGGTACATTACATTTAAAATTGTTTAAATTGCATATATAAAAATGTGTTAGGTTTAATTTGAAATCTTACCTTCAGTATAATACAACAAAGCACAACTGATAACCACATCTTTTGAATTACATAACACATTTAAATACAAAATTTACGATTCATTAAATTGATTCGTAAGATATAACACAATAAACACACTTGAACAACTTCTCGTCCACATAATCATAGTAGTCACATCGTAGTTCAATTAAATGAGTTTGATATGATTGATTGTAATTTAGTCTTAATTCGTTTCTGTAAAAATAAGTATATTTAATGATTCTATACAATTAAATAGAAATCCATAACCATTTTTTCTTGTACATAACACATTCAAACACAATTTTTGCATTCCGTTTAAATTATTCTTAATACGGCAATACAAGTGATATACACATTTGATTAACAGTATTTTTGTACATTTATTTTAGCGTTATACTGTATGATACGATTACTAAAATTAATTTACGTTATGCAAAAATAAGGGAGAAAAATGCTCGAGAAGATAAAAAATACGGGAGTCGGGAGACTGTTGAAAATAGGGCTAAATACGGGAGATCCCGGGATATACGGAAGGGTTAGCAACCCTAATACGACTCAATAATTGCACTGTACAACATGAAATTTGTTCTTTTTATTAAAAAAAATATGTGTATTCGATGTATTTTGTGATGATAAAAAGGAATCTGCAGTTGGTTTTTGTCCAGCATGTATTGTTTCTCCAAAATAAAAAGTTATTTAATGTTAGTGAAATGTTGCACTACTTTCACCGTATATGGGATGCAACATGTTACTGAGAGTTCATTTTCTTGACAACCAACTGGACTTCTTTCCAAAAAAAAAAAAAAAAAAAAAAAACCTTGGTGCTGTAAGCGATGAACACGGGAGAGGTTTCATTAAGAAATATCTTCGAAAAGCGCTTCAGTGGAAGTGGAATGCAAGTATTCTGTCTGAATATTGCTGGTCACTCATCAAAGAGACTACAGAAGCTGTCTATAAAGGTAAAAGATCAAAAAAGACATTTTAACTTTTGAATTTTGGCCAAACAAAGGTTGCTTTATGTGCTTGTGTAACAAAGTTGTGTAAGTAAGTGAAGTGCGCCTACCATAAAAACAGTATGTGTTAGAAAATTTTGGTTTTCAGAAATGAACTCAGCACTTCGCATTTAGTTAAAATTACATAGTTTCATCTAAAGGACAGTAACAAAGTTTAAATTTATTGTCCAGTATTACTGAGATTTTAAATTAATTTCATCATCATCATCAACATCACTGGTTGAGCCTGTAGGCCCGTTCCGTCCCCATTAGAATTGTTCTCTCCAACGAAACCTAGGATTTCCAACATTTCTCCTCCCTCTTGGAGCATACTGGAAAGCTTTCTTGGGAATTCGGTGATCCTCCATCCTTTCTAGATGTTCCATCCACATATTTCGTTGATTTGTTAACTTTTGTGTTATTCACTCTATCCCTAATTATTTTCTGATATCTTCATTCCTCTTGTGTTGTAATAAAGAATATCCCGCCACTGATCTTAGGAATCTCATTTCTGAGGCTTCTAGTCGTCTTTCGTCTCTTTCTGTTAAGGTCCATGTCTCTGCTCCGTAAAGTAGTACTGGAAGGGTTACTGTTTTGTAGAGTTTTAACTGTGTTTCTTTCGTTGTTAACTAGTTAAACGAAATGAAAACTATTAGATTTACTCTATGTTTATGGGAATTTGTGAAGCAAAATATCTACGTCTCTCTGATGCCAACCTCTTCTGGCTTGCTCAACACAGAGATAAGAGGCACTTTCGCTAAACTGATCATAACTGTGACAATATGCTTGACTAGCGATATAACATAGTTATAATTATTACTCGTGGCTCTCACATTTCAGTGTGAGTAATGCTCTTGGAGTTGTTCTTTCGGTTCTTAAATGTTCCATATGTGTGCAGTAAATTACTGCTGAATCGTAAAATATTAAATTCGGAATAAAACATTAGAGACGAAGTGTATTAAAACAACATTGAAATTCAAATGCGCCTTAATTTTTAAGTAACATGTCGTTTTAGTGTGTACAAAAGTGAAGCAAAATGTCGGACGGACGAGCAAGGAATTAATAAGCTCCACAGATACTCCCACAAAGTTGTGTGCAGGGACATAACCGCAGCAGTATCTGTTCACGGACAGCAACAATGCAACGCTCTGGAGGAGATAAAACTTTACAACTTGGAAGACTCTGGAATTGTAAATTTCCTGACGTGTTTAATCGAACGCTTGTGGGACGTAAAGCGTGTATGTTTATAGTGCACCGCATCAAATCTTTAATGTTGGCGGTAGTAAACTTCTTAAGGGTTACGAACCACATATAAGGCATTTCAGTTAAAATGAAGACACATTGTAGCAGGACGACTCTTTAACCCTTCAATATCCAAGTGGATGCGTTCATCTTGACAATCTAACATCTTCAAGTCCTACAAATACCCTGTAAACACGCATGAAGTTTACCGTTGACCTGTAAATGATATTCATTCATTCATAGTGTTCTGCCCAAGGGCAGGTCTTTCACTGCAAACCCAATATTCTCCAGTCTTTCCTATTTTCTACCTTCTTCTTTGTCTCCTCATATGATCTACATATCTTAATTTCGTCTCACAAATACCCTGTAAAACACGCATTAAGTTTACCGTTGATCTGTAAACGATATTCATTCATTCATAATGTTCTGCCCAAGGGCAGGTCTTTCACTGCAAACTCAGCATTCTCCAGTCTTTCCTATTTTCTGCCTTCCTCTTTGTCTCCTCATACGATCTACATTATCTTAATTTCGTCTCACAAATACCCTGTAAAATAAGCATGAAGTTTACCGTTCACCTGTAAATGATATTCATTCATTCACATTGTTCTGTCCAAGGGCAGGTCTTTCACTGCAAACCCAGTATTCTCCAGTCTTTCCTATTTTCTGCCTTCCTCTTTGTCTCCTCATATGATCTACATATCTTTATCTCGTCTATCATCTGTTACCTTCTTCTGCCTCGAACTCTTCTCCCGTTCACCATTCCTTCAAGTGCATCCTTCAGTAGGCAGTTTCTTCTCAGCCAGTGACTCGACCAATCCTTTTTCTCTTCCTGATCAGTTTCAGAATGATTCTTTCTTCACCCACTCTTTTCAACACAACTTCATTTCTTAATCTGTCTGTCCACTTCACACGCTCCATTCTTCTCTATATCCACATTTCAAATGCGTCTATTCGTTTTTCTTCATTTCGTCGTAACGTTCATGTTTCTTCCCCATACAATGCCACACTCCACATAAAGCACTTTACTAGTCTCTTCCTCAGTTATTTTTCCAGAAGTCCGCAGAAAAGGCTTCTTTTTCTATTGAATGCTTCCTTGGCCACTGCTATCCTCCTTTTTACTTCCTGACTGCAGCCCATGTTACTGCTTATAATACACCCCATGTCTTTGAAGCTGTCCACTTGCTCTACTGCCTCATTTAGAATTCGCAATTTTACCTTCTGTACTTTTCTTCCTATGATCATGCTCTTCGTCTTGGATGATGATAATTATGATAATTAATAACAATAACAGCAACAGTAGTAGCAGTAGCGAATGAATGTGTATAATCTACGCGCGGCAGAAGAGAAAATTCTGAACTGCAAATGTGCGGCAATCTTTTTAAATGTTCGTGTAATTATAGACGATAAATTAGGGTTAAATTTAACATTTTCATTCTCAAAACTCTTCATAATACAGGATGGACACAAAGTCTCGATCTATTTTTGAATAAACATTCAAATTTCTATATTGTTTCAGACTAATCTATTAGTACGCTGAGTATTAAAGAACAGGTGGCAATTGTCGATGCTCGATTGTGCGTTTTAACATATACAGAAGTTATTGCGATGTACCGAAGTACATATGATATTTCCGTGCAGGAATTCTGCGTTACCATGTGATGAAGGGTAGGTGGAGCGGAGAAAAATTCTCTCCGGCACCGGAATTCGAACCCGGGTTTTCAGCTCTACGTGCTGACGCTCTATCCACTAAGCCACACCGGATTCCAATTCCGATGCAGGACTGAATCCTCTCAGTCTAATTTCCACCTTTTAGTTTACCTTTAGTGGCCAACCCTCATGTAATGTGTCACAGATGTGTGACAGTGGCACAATGTCCAACACACTATGTGCAGAGGTGCACTCATTACGAGCGACTAAGTGGCCGGGATCCGACGGAATGAGCGTCGTCTTAAATCACTAAGATTATTTATGCATATTATATGTTATTGCGATGTACCGAAGTACATACAATATTTCCACTTAGTCACTCGTTTAGTGTCGATTTTATAGTTCGTATGTTTTTAAATCTTGTTAATCATCATTACCAACATCACCATGCTGATCTTGAAAACTCGAGATGTCAGGGGATTATTCGGGGATTTCCTGCCACTTGCTTGGTGAAATTTTCGTTTTTCCGATACAACTGATACCTTTGAAAAGATATTACGGTGCAAAATTTTCACTCGCCTTTGCACTACTGTCAGAAATGTATTCTGAATTGCAGAAAATTGGTAGATTCGTATTAAAAGAATCGGAAGGAAACTCAAGAAAACTGACCGCAAAATTTATTTGTTTATCACAAATTTCACTTTATATCACTGGGATCTGAATCCACGCACGAGTCCACACCTGTGGAGTAACGGTCAGCGCATCTGGCTGCGAAACCAGGTGACCCGGGTTCGAATCCCGGTCGGGGCAAGTTACTTGGTTGAGGTTTTTTCCGGGGTTTTCACTCAACCCAATACGAGCAAATGCTGGGTAACTTTCGGTGCTGGACTCACTTCACCGGCATTATCACCTTTTATCATTCAGACGCTAAATAAGCTAGATGTTGATACAGCGTCATAAAATAACCCAATAAAATTAAATCCATGCACGAAGTAGGCAGTGTGATGACATTTCCTATTGGTCGACGAAGTCGCATAATTATTTATTAGTTATTAATTATCTTTTGTATATTTCATTCTGTAACCTCTTATACATTTAAAATGTAACGAATTTAAATGTTTGCGTAATGCCAGTAGACTTTAAATAGCTACATCGTCGTTGGTTTTATGAACATGCTATGTGACAGTACAGAGCATAATTTTTCAGGAGGAAGAAAAATTTAATTAAAAATCAATAGGTCTATATCGTCGTCATATTTACCAACGTTTTCTGCTGAATTATCTAATATCCTTCTGTAGACCTATTGATATTTAATTACTTTTTCCTTCCACCTGAAAAAATTATGCCTTGTGCTGTCACATACGAGGTTCCATAAAATCAACAACGACATATAAATAACAACAGAAGAGATGTAGTCAGAATTACATTGAAATCTGATATACAATTCTAGAGCATGAATAAAGCAGACTACGTGTATATGAAATTCAAAACGTATATACCCACACACAAAACATGCAAGGTACAAAAAATGTTTATTAAAATATTAAACTAAAGGACTTAAAAATTCAGCTACTGCATATGATACATCTCTGTGAATTCATGTGATGGTATTATTCTAGTCAGAATTTCCAACTTATTTGCATGCGTCTAATATTGGCTTTAAAAATTAACTTTAATTTCATTCGTTTAATTTTTTATATCTCATTACATTACTTATACTTTATATTACGTTTAGCTCCTCATACAGTTAACTATGTAAAAATATTTACAACTAAAGCCACAATACTTACTGAGAAAATTGTACCTAAAATTTCATAAATGTATTTATCTGAGTCTTTCTTTCTTTCTTTCTTTCTTTCTTTCTTTATATTTTATTTATTTCTCTTTCTTTCTTTCCTTTTTTCTTACTTACTTTCGTTCTTTATATTTTATTTATTTCTCTTTCTCTCTCTCTTTTTTCTTTCGCTCTTTATATTTCATTCATTTCTCTTTCTTTCTATTTTTCTTTCTTTTTTGTTCCTTATATTTTATTTATTTCTCTCTCTCTTCCTCCCTCTCCTCCTTCCTTCCTTTCTTTTTCTTCCTTTCTTTCGTTCTTTATATTTTATTTATTTACCTTTCTTTCTCTTTCTTTTTATTTTCTTTCTTTCTTTCGTTTTTTATATTTTATTTATTTCTCTTTCTTTCTATTTTTCTTTCTTTCTCTTTCTTTCTATTTTCTTTCTTTCTTCCTTTCTTCTTTTCGTTTTTTATATTTTATTTATTTCTCTTTCTATTTTTCTTTTTTTCTCTTTCTTTCTCTTTTCTTTCTTTCTTTCTTTCTATTTTTCTTTCTTTCTTTATATTTTATTTATTTTTCTTTCTTTCTTCCGTTCTTTATATTTTATTTATTTCTCTTCCTTTCTATTTTTTCTTTCTCTTTATTTCTATTTATTTTTCTTTCTTTCTTTCTTCCTTTCGTTCTTTATATTTTATTTATTTCTCTGCCTTTCTATTTTTCTTTCTTTCTCCTTATTTCTATTTTTGTTTCTTTCTTTCTATTTTTCTTTCCTTCTTTCTTTCTTTCTTCCTTTCTTCCTTCCTTTCTTTCGTTCTTTTTTATTTTATTTATTCTCTTTCTTTCTATTTTTCTTTCTTTCTTCCGTTCCTTATATTTTATTTATTTCTCTTCCTTTCTACTTTTCTTTCTTTCTCTTTCTTTCTATTTTTCTTTCTTTCTTTCTTTCGTTCTTTATATTTTATTTATTTCTCTTTCTTTCTATTTTTCTTTCTTACTTTCGTTCTTTATATTTTATTTATTTCTCTTTCTTTCTATTTTTCTTTCTTTCTCTTTCTTTTTATTTTCTTTCTTTCTATTTTTCTTTCATTCATTCATTGGCGAAACACATTCAAGAAAGATCACACATTATAGTTTCTTATATAAGTGTCAATCAAAAAGACAAAATGGAACTTCAGAATATGAACAAGCCATCATTTCAATCAGTTGTTTTTGCGAATATTCTCCATTTGCCGTCTTGCATCCCAACAGTACTATTCTAGTTGAGAATTTTCAGCAGAATTAATCTTCATAGCTTGATTCTTGAAAAAGTACTATTTATTTATTATTTGCCGATTTCTACATGGTGGTATAAGGTGATGGATAAAGTGACATTTTGTGAAGGTGACTTGCCAAACAATCATTGTGTGCAGATGGAAGCCAATGATGCTGTCCTTGGAAAATCTTGTATTAGGTGTTTATTCTTCAAACTTTCACTCCACTACTTGCACTTTCAGTTATGAAATGATCTTCTAATTGTTTTCATTATTCTTTAAATTTTTTGTTTACCAATTTCTAATTATACTGCATAGTTGAGTGTTTGCAAAATATTAGTATGGTACCTTTTCTCTCAAATAAATTAAGCGTGTTTACTGTCAGTTACGCCCTAATATGATGAAATTTATTGGAACATAATTATTTTTCCTTGACTTTGTAGATACTTCACAGATTGAATTATTTCACTTAACTTATTTTCTAACTTTGATGTGATGGTTTCGCTATTGATTGCTTCTTTGAATCATATTAACAATATTGCATTTTTTATTCGTTTGATATGAGTAAGTTGAAAAGTCTTTATAGCCTATTTCTCTTCTTCAAATTGTGTTGTGTTTGTAGTAGGTGATGTAAGAAGAGAAGAATTTTATATAAATTTCTGCGTTAGATTTTATGTTGAAGTGTTCTATCAGTGAAAGTATGTGTCTGTTCTAGTTGTGGAAATTTTATCTATTTCTTTGTTCAATTTTCCCTAGTAATTCAACATTATTCGCAATTCGTGGTAGCTACGTTAATTGAGTAAATTGGTTGTTCTATTTCTTTTATTTTCTTATCGATATTAGCGCATTGCCTTTCACCGACATATGTGACTTTTTGTACAAGTCCTTCTTAATTTCTTTAATTCTTTGGGATTTTGAGAGCGTAGGTCTCATTTCAACTAGTTCAAAATGCAATTATTTGTATAACTAGGCCTAAATAATGATCTAAAAATAAATTTGAGTTCTTTACGTTATAATTTCGTTACCTATGAATAGTGTCACTATAAATATTCTATAAACATTTATCAGCATTCATTTCCTAAATTTTGTGCTGTTTTCTAGACAGAAACCTATTCTTCATTCCATGAAATGTTCATTTACTGTGAAGAACAGAAACAAACGAGGAACATTGTACACATAGCAACGCAAGTCAAAGCGTTTCATGTAACAGAATAGATCCATTAGTTAAGGATTCACATTGCAAGGTTGTCACGGCCATCTGTGATTTGTAGTGCTTGGTTGTTCAATTGTTTCTAACTTCAGATGACCGTCAGGTAATGTAGACCTACGTACAAGTATTGACCCTTCTTCCCCGTCGACTGTGAATATAGGATTTTGTAACATAATTTCCACTCGCTTATCTCTAAAACAACAATATTTCCAATTTCAGTTTTCAAATTGTGGTGCGTAATATACCAAACGCTCGTTAATAAATATGTATGTAATCTTTGGAAGTTTCATGAAAATAAATTAAGTAAATACGGGTGAATATATTGAGATGGAGTTAAAGGATTAACAGAGAAGTATACACTTTAAGGCTTTATTGCAGAAATCGTTGAAGTGTATTTTCATGAACTGGAATTGCTTGATTACTTATATAATTGATTAATAATTTATTCAATTAATATATTTATCTATTTTATTATTAATGTAATTATACATTTATTAGAATATTTATTTCAATAGTTTTAATTTATTCATAGTGTTCTGCCTAAAAGCAGGTCTTTCACTAAAAACCCAGCATTCCCCAATCTTTCCTAGTTTCTGCCTTCCTCTTAGTCTCAGGATATGTTCCATTTATTTTAATGTCGTCAACCATCTGATTTCTTCTGCCCCCAACCTTTCTCCCGTTAACTCTTCCTTCCATTGCATCCTTCAGGAGGCAGTTTTTTCTCAGCCTGTGATCAAACTAATTACTTTTTCTCTTACTGATCAGTTTCAGCATCGCTCTTTCTTCACCCGCTCTTTCCAACACAGCTTCATTTCTTATTGTCTGTCCGTTTCACACGTTCCATTCTTATTCATATCCACATTTCAAATAATTCTACTCGTTTCTCTTCACTTCTTCGTAATGTCCACGTTTCTGCCCCCATACAATGCTATACTCCACACAAAGCACTTCACTAGTCTCTTCCGTAGTTCATTTTTCCAGAGGTCCGCAGAAAATGCTTTTTCCATTAAACATTTCCTTGGCCACTTCTATCCTCCTTTTGAGACTTCCTATAGCCATATTCTTCGTCTTATTTGAATTTCTTTTGATCCCATACTGTTGACAGCTGTCACGTAACTCCAGTAGCATATGCTTTAGTATCATCTCCTCTCCTGCTAACAACGCCATAATTATCATTAGCAATTCTTATGCACTTTATTCTTCTTCCTCCTACTATCACTCCCCCCATGTTCTGAAAACAGTTCTTCACTAAATCCTTCAGCATATGTTGAACGAGATAGGTGATAAAGTGCTTCCTGGACGCACTTTTCTCCCTGTTCACTTCGTTCTGATATTTATTCTCCTATCCTGACTTTAACTCGTTGTTTCATACAAAAAATTACTGAACAGCCTTCTCTCTTTCGAATCCACACCAATACTGTTTAGGATCGCCATCAGTTTATTACAATCCGCTATGTCAAAAGTCTTTTCTAAGTCTACAAATACTACATACACTGCTTTATTCTTCTCTAGGTATCTTTCGCCGATTGTTCGTAGCAGTCGAATTGCATCTCTCCTACCTTTTCCCTTCGTGAAGCCAAGCTGCTCTTCTTCGAACTGTCCTTCCATTTAAACGCCTATTCAGTATTCGCAGAAGAATATTCGCCGAGTGTGACATCAGGCTGATAGTCCTGAACTCGTTTCAATATTCACTTATTTGAAAATCTACTTAATTGTATATTTATCCAATTTACTATTTTATTATTTATTTCATTAAGTACTTAATTAGCAGTATTTATTTTATTACTTATTGATTATTTATGTCATTGTAGAGTTATTCAATTACTTCTTTCATTTTTTATTAAATTATTTAAACTCCTGTAATTAATATTTCCGCATATTATTAGAATAATACTGTTAATTTACTTAAACATCTACCACTTAATGTCTGCAGTCAACCTTTGTCACTGTGCAAAGAACGTATATGATAGGAAGACATGGGTAACTTTGAGTATTTGCCAGAAGAACTATCCAGTTTTCATATTTCCTTAAAGAACAAATAGAGTAGATGATGACATCATTAGCCTTTAAATACATTTCACTGGAAACTTCATTTGTGACAGAAGTATTCCATTGTGTGATAGCACAATAGCACAAGTATAACTAAATCATAGACCTCATAAACTCAATTGTATTTATGGTACGTTGTACTTGAATAATTAAACGTTTTGTTCGCGGGATGCTTTTACTACTACTAATTGTGTGACGGATGCCTTCTTCTTCAGCATTGTGTAGTATATAAACACATAAATACCAACTAATCCATTTAAGGAAAAAATAATTCATTCATTCATGCATCCATTCATCCGTCTTTTATTTGCAGCAACGTCCTCAGAAATGGTAAAATATAATTTTCCAAGCCGGAAAACCTGATTTAAAAATCAGCGAGTACAAATGGAACTTATAGAGGATAAAAGCATGTATTTAAACTATATTTTATTGTTCACTCCTGTTTCCTCTGCCATAATTACACTAATTGTGCGTAAGATTTAAAAAATGAACTATATCGCACTCCACTGTAATCAGTTCAGGGTTGTGATGAAGTAAAGACTCAATTACACACTACAGACTACGGATAGACCTGTAGATCTGTGAATTAGTGAGTTATATAGTTATCTATCAATTTATTAACATATCAACTAGTCATATGCTTTTTTTATCATTTAACTCGTGTATTCACGTATTTATTTAATAATTTACGTCCACACTTGTGGAGTAACGGTCAGCGCGTCTAGCCGCGAAACCAGGTGGCCCGGGTTCGAATCCCGGTCGGGACATCTTACCTGGTTGAGGTTTTTCCGGGGTTTTCCCCTCAACCCAATACGAGCAAATGCTGGGTAACTTTCGGTGCTGGACCCCGGACTCATTTCACCGGCATTATCACCTTCATTTCATTCAGACACTAAATAACCTAGATGTTGATACAGCGTCGTAAAATAATCCAATAAAATAAAAAATTAATAATTTAAAATTATTTACAGTCACCTGTTAGATCATATGATAATGAGTTGAATATGTAATCAGAGATTACACTGAGGTGTACGTTCGGATGAAAACTTGGTTTGGCTTTTCAAAGATCTTTCCCAACTGTGAAGCTAATGTCAGGCAAGTCCTTGGACTTAACTCCTCAAAATTACATCTCACTATCATCATTAGATAATCTCGTATTTCATACAGCGTAACGTAACACATCGTCATACTTAAAATTTCTCTTTTTTTTTTTTTATTTGGAAGGCGTGCACATCTAATAGAGAAAAGTAGCATCTTAAGTTTTAGGTTTCTAAATTTTATAATTATTAAAAAAAATTTGAACTCCTAACCCCCAAAAAGTGCTCTTCAAGTCACAAATTTTATTTCCAGACAATTAAATTTAAGGACTTTATTCTAGCCCTTTAGAGTCAAAATAGCTATACAGGTATGGCGCTGCGGTGAACCTACTTGCCCCGTCAACTTCCAGGCATGCCATACCACTGTTTATTTAACCTGGGCCATCCCCGTCCAAATTCAGAGGCGAGATAGTGCACCGCAGCAGGCCTTACTGACCTCATACAAAAGGCCTCGGTCGTGGGACAAAGATTGTCTTCATGCGAGACCTTCTCAGCTCGAACTCTGAAAGTCTGTTGTATGAGTTTGATTGAAAAAGTAAGGTACACTAACAAGAGTTCACATTAGTGAGATATTCTCCTCTTGTTCGAATTTTCCGCCAGATCAGCAGCAGAAGACCATAGTTTTACGAAGCACCCGGCGCATATGTTGCGTCAGATTCTCGAAATATCAGTTGTAAGATGACTGCACGCACGGAAACATAGTCAAACATAGGAAGTGCGTAGTATGATCAGGTTTTCGCGTCTGAAGGGCACCTCACCAGCAGAAATTCATCGTCAACTTGTTGAGGTATACGGTGCGAAACGGTGCTTCCGATGAGAGGTACTGGACAATTTTGTTTCTTTGCACATAGATTTCCGACACATGATTACATTGCATGCTAATTTCCGGTCCAATTAACTTATAAACACATTTAGAAGTACACATTTTATAAACGCCTCTATACTGAAGTTCTCAGTGTCAAATTATTTTTCATAATGTTCCTGTAATGTTTATGGTTTAAGAACATTATAGGCTAATTATTAATCACTTTAAGTAACGAATATTTGGTAACGCTGTTACCAAAAATTATACCGTGCTGCTCCTTAATGTGTGAATACCGCGGAACGTAGATCGCTTTTCAGAGCGAAAATGCAGTAGGGAATGTTTTCTTTACATATCTTTCCTCACTGTTGCGGACAGAAGATGTTTTTGTGCTCAGCTGAATTTTCTGAGATGTTGCAATTATTTCTAGAATTAAAGTAGATTTTCCACTAAATATTATAAAAAGAAGTAACGTAAAATGGAAAAGATAAACTCTGTTCCTTTTTTGTGAGGATTAAATCTATCATAGAATATCTTTCATCTCCTGTATAGCCTACTTACGAAAGAATATCAGCAGCCTAGCCACCGGCCGGCGTAGCCCAGGCGGTTGGCGCACTTATCTTCTCATTCGGAGCTGCTCTCCGGCGCGGGTTCGATTGCGTTTGGGCGGATTAACTAGTTGAGTTTTTTCTGAGGTTTTCCCAAACTACAAGGCGAATATCATGTAATCTATGGCGAGTCCTAGGCCTCATCTCGCCAAATATCATCTCGATATCATCAATTTCATCAATGCCAAATAATCTACAAATTGATAGAGCGTCATTAAATAATCAACTAGAAACCATATATCAGAAATATTACCTTTCCTCTAAGATATCTATGTTAAGTTCTATCCCTTTCGTTAGAACCGCAGTTTAATTGCTAATGTAGACACGGCTGCAAATTCATGCAAACTGCATTCTGTTTATTCCTTTATAATAATTTCATTGGGAACAACGTTCTTCCAATGACACAAATTTTCAAGTTATTAATACACTGACGTTCAATGGAGGAGAAAAGAATTCAGAGTTGAATTTATTTGGAGAGAGAGAGGTTCCATTAAGACGCATACATTTTCGATTCCATTTGCAATGATGATCACATCAAAGGTATCACCTATTCAAAGTTCTCAAACACGTGCCAGCTTTTTATAGAAGCGATGTTACCATGGCAACCACTAGCGTTCATTGAATTTCCTATTCATTTGCACATAATCTTAAGGACTTCAGGCTTGTATCCATATTTATATAAAATTCGTAGTATTATGTATAAATTGAGTCCAACTTAAAGAGTAAGGAAGGTTCGTATTTTTAAACTTATGTGTCAGTCCCTGTGTTCTTTAGTCGGTATTTAAAGGCGTTGTATCGACTACTGTTATTTAGCCTCGAAAGTATTGGTAGTAGCGAAGTGGTATTTGGCTAGATGAGGCAGAGGATTAGTCATGGATTACCTGATATTCGCCTTGCAGTTGGAGGGAACGTCGAAACAAAATAAACCAATCAGCCTAATCGAGAATCGAACTCACGCCCAAGCGCAACTGGGGAAGAACAAGCCAACGAGCTACCGTCTAACCTCGCCGTAACTACAACAATATTACGAAATCATTTATGGCTAAGGGAGAAAGTTAAAAGCAGTGATCTCAGAATTCCCGGAAATACCTAGGATTAGACCAGCGTCCGTCATTACGAAATGGAATGACGTCAGAACAAGCATTGGCTATACGAGCAGCGTGGACAGCGCAGCGAGCCATCAAGTAGGTACTTTTGCGGTGGGGATGCAATTTCAGTTATGAAAATAAGTATGTACCCTAATTCATCTGACTACAATCTACAAAGTTTTCTCTAGTTCATGCACTGCTCACATCATAGTGTATAATATTGGGCAATTAGTACGCAAGAAAGGGGCAAAAGATCCCTTAAAATAGCATTACAGGAGATCAGTAAATATTTTCACTAATGGTTAATTAATTAATTTGAGTCTCTTTAATTTTAAGTACCGTTAATATAATTTAATGAAAACCGGCGTACAATTCACTGTAACAGAGTAGAGGGTAGCCTATCAGTAGAGAGATGGGCTTTCGGTTGTCATGTTTTGTAACTTTTTCTATTACATATTTTCCAATTAAACACCCGTGTTTAAATACATTAGCTAAAGTCAAGTTATATTATACTGTACTTTATAACATAACAAAACGAAACGGAAAATTAGAAATCTAAAATGCAGTAACTATTCAGATTTATTCAGCTTTCATTTCATCCCTAACCTATCAACCAATTGGTTTCATACATGTAAATACCAGCACGTATGGGCAAATGCAGAAATGCGTTTAGAGTGTTAGTTGGGAGGCTGGAGGGAAAAAGACCTTTGGGGAGGCCGAGACGTAGATGGTAAGATAATATTAAAATGGATTTGAGGGAGGTGGGATATGATGATAGAGACTGGATTAATCTTGCTCAGGATAGTGACCGATGGCGGGCTTATGTGAGACCGGCAATGAACCTCCGGGTTCCTTAAAAGCCAGTAAGTAAGAGCGTATTCCGAATCTCACCGGTGAGCAATCCGGTGGCATCACGGTGTTCCGAATTCCACCGATGACGTCATTGATGCTCCACCGGTGTCGCACCGGTGCCATCAACTTGCAGAAGTGGTGGCAGTCTCCATCAGCCGCCATCAGTGAATCTGATTGGTTCTTGTACAGGGCGGGAATTAGCAGACGAATAACATCGTGCACTGTTGTGTCATGGCGGTGTGTTCTGCTTTAGTTCTGCTATATTGTTTGTAATGAGTACAACGTAAAAACAATATGTTAATGGCTTATGAGCGAACATGTCAACGGACTAGTTATTACTACCGGTTCAAGAAATAAGTTGTTTATGATCTCTTTTCTTTGAGCGAGATGGCAGTGCGGAAATTTCGCAAAACTTTGCTAGCGTAGCACAGACAACAACTTATACAGTCGCCATGACAGCCATCGATCCTTCCAGCAGTTTTGTTCCTATTCCGCTGCAGCGTGACGTCATTGTTGTCCGCCTGTCCGGTGAGATTCGGAATACGCTGAAAGTCTAGGTAGGTAGTATCGTTTGCCATTTTTGTTCTTTCGTTCCCGAGCTACCATACGAGGAATCTATTTGCCACACAGTTGAACATTATCATATCGTAGCTCCTATGATAATAAATCAAACGCACTGTATTCAGCAAATAATTGAGCGGCAAATAATGTCTTCGTGAGCTTTCTGCGAACGCCAACGAAAGAGCCAAAATGGCGGGCGATTATATTAAGTATTTATCGAGCCTTAACAAATGAATAACGTCTTCATAAGCGAATCACAAGACGCACACGTTTAAATGTAGCTGACCTGCAACGCGATTGGCTGCCGGAAATTAGAGCGGCGGGACTATAATAATTCTGTATTCAGGGAAGTTAAATTTGCTACAAAATATATTGGTAACCATCTGGAACACTGATTTAGAGTCAGTAGTTTAATAATTTGAATTTGGAGAAGTTACTAACATAAAAGTCCATCGTCATCTTCACAAATTTGTGTTAGTTGTGACCGAATGGAGCTATAAAACCAACTTTAATTAAAATTCTTCCGATCAAACACAATGGGTACTGTCATAGATCTTGGGAGTAATACTAGTATTATCTGTAACTTGATCCTGTATTAATATTTTATACTTTACAAAATCATTAGCAGAATTAATCAACCTTCGAGCGAAGTCCAGTAAAGTAGCAAATTATCAGGATTCCAAAATAAATGGGTGCCAGCTAACGACTGGATTTTATAGGCTGCTTAATTTACATGTTGAAATCTGACAGGCGTTAAGCATCAACCACCTCTGTTCTGTCACGTGGTGTTTTGTCCATGCGTTTATCTGACGCTTAAATCATGGGGGCGGAGGATTGGAGAGAGGGACAGAGTGTGACTGGTCATGTGGTTAGCTCAAATTAACATAAACGCTGAAGCTGAATTAACAAAAGAAAAGCTAAAATTACAGGTTATAGTCGTAAAAGTTGTCTGGTCGGCACAAAATTTTATGTTTCAATTTTACAACCCCCTATTAAAGGGGTGTGATAAACCACATGTGCAAGTACAATTTATGAGTGGGAAAGGAATGAGAGAGCGAGAGAGGGAGAGACAGAGAGGGTTGGTGCAGGGTATTACCACCAGGTGGCAGACAGTTGCAGTGAAAATGGGCCGGTCCCCTTTTGTCAGACAGTAGGGGAGAAAAAAAGACACTTTGACGTGGTTCTACCCAGCTGTGGCAGTGGTCGCACAACAAAATGCTGTCCAGTATCGCCTTTAAAAATAATTGAAATTCGTTTTGAACCTTGATCCCTAGAAAATTATTTCATTCGCGGACGTCTGTCTGTGTCTTGTATTTCTGTGTACATAAATCCAGCACCAGCTGCACCAGATTTTTATTTTCTAACTGTTGCTTTGTGGAATTAATCAGCTATTGAGTCAATACAATGATTTAATTTTTTTGCGTTTCTCACATTTTTATTTTACTAAATGCCAGTTGCGGTATTCACTAGGCTGAAAGCTCTTATGCAATGTTTTAGTTGCGTGAAATCCATACGCGAAGATTCGAATCCCTTTGTGGCACTTATGCCTCCCTTTTGTTGATGCCTTATCTCGTGTTGTCTTAGTTGGAGTCATGATGTCTCCAAGTTACTCGAGTTCTGCTACGGGTCTGTATGAAATGAAAAGTAAAAGTAATTTGAGAGCTTCGATTTCAGGATTAACGTGGAATAAGTGTTTGAGACTTAAATTAAAATAATGAGCCTGGTTATTTATAAACTGATGGGATGCTCAAGAAAATTGGTATGGATTGGAAAGAGAGGAAGTTGTTTAGTAATCTTTATATGAAACAACGAATCGATGTCAGGATAAGAGAAGAAATGTCAGAAGGAAGTGAAATACGGAGAGGAATACAAGGATGAACTTTATAATCTACCCTGTTCAATCTACATTAAGGATTTAGCAAAGAGCTGTTTTCAGAACATGGAAGGGGTGATAGTAGGAGGAAGATATATCTACTTAATATATAGGTTGGGTAGGAAAGCATAATCGCACCATATTCTGATGTCGTTGCTTCAAAAAAGAATAATGAAAATTTGTTTGTCAAAACTTGATTACCCGACACATTTGATTTTTTTTTTCAGAATCTTTAGCTTATATTATTGTATAAAATCATAATTTAACTCTGATGACATAGAAATACTGCAAAATATTAGGCGAGGTATGTTGTCTCTTTTACATAATTTAAAATAGAACACACAAACTGGGCAAATTAATTCTTCATATTATACAATGAGTTTACTGCAATAATCCAGAATTAAGTAACCCCAACAATATGTTCATTAAAATAATTAAATATTCTTCATTAATTCATAATGTTTTGCCTAAGAGAAAGTTTTTCTCTGGAAATCCAACATTCTCCAATCTTTCCTATTTCCCGCCTTCCTTTTATTCTCCGCACATGATCCATATATCTTAATGTTGTCTATCACTTCGTATATTCTTCTACCCCGAACTTTCCAATCCATCCTTCAGTATTCAGTTTCTTCTTAGCCAGTGACCCAGCTAAATTCATTTTCTCCTTCTCATCAGTTTCAGCATCATTCTTTCTTCACCCACTCTTTCCAACAAGCTTCATTTCCTATTCTGTCTGTACATTTCACATGCTTCATTCTTCTTCATATCCACACTTAAAGCCCACACTTGTGAAGTAACGGTCAGCGCGTCTGGCCGCGAAACCAGGTGGCACGGGTTCGAATCCCGGTCGGGGCAAGTTACCTGGTTGAGGTTTTTTCCGAGGTTTTCCCTTAACCCAATACGAGAAAATTCTGGGTAACTTTCGGTGTTGGACCCCGTACTCATTTCACCGGCATTATCACCTTCATATCATTCAGACGCTAAATAACCTAGATGTTGATACAGCGTCGTAAAATAACCCAATAAAATAAAAATCCACACTTCAAATGCTTCTAGTTTCTTCTCTTTACTTCGTCGTAATGTCCATGCACCTATTCCACACAAAGCACTTCCTTGTTCTTTTTCCAGAGGTCCGCAGAGGATGCTCCTTTACCTATTAAAGCTTCCTTTTCCATTGCTATCATTTTGATTTCCTGGCAGCAGCTCATGTTACTGGTTACAATTGTATTTGAACCTGTTTACTTGTTTTACTGCCTCAATTAGAATTCGAATGGTTACATCCTTTAGTTTTCTTTCGATAACCATGGTCTTCGTCTTGTTTGCAGTTATTAAATAAATAAGCGTATGAAATATTGTACTCCTTAGTTTGAAGCTGTCTATTATTATTATTATTATTATTATTATTATTATTATTATTATTATTATTATTATTATTTTCGCACAGATATAATATTATTTTCCTCCTCCAGCTAGTGTTTTCTTTTTTAATTTTCATTTAAAATGTTAAAATATAGAATTTTACTTTTATTATATTATGGAACTGTAATTGCCCCCAATACGAGGATTTGCTCCTGTGGGTGCAAACTGTATCATTTTAAATATGGAAATGTAGTCTAATTCGCTATTTCAGTTAATTCAACAGTGATTTATTTACTTACTTTTACCCTACAATTTTTGTAAAATGAAGTTCTCAAGTGATTATGCAGTAGATATTATTTAATGTTTTTTTTTTTCTTTAAGGTAAATGAAGTTTCTTACGTTTCCTATATCCGTAACGCCTAGACATGTTTTTAAATTCGCAACAAAAACTTCTTGTTCTATGTCGAGGACAAATAGTTTGTGAAAAAGTGATTTTGACACTAATTATATGTTATATTAATATTCGAATTTTATTTATTATACATATTTATAGAGAATTACCATTTATCAGGTTGCCACTGATGCAGGCAACTCCACACGTCCCACCCCCCTTTCGCTCTTCACCGACCGGTGATAGAATATATGTTATGAAGACGATAATGGGATGGAGATGGGGCGGAAGGATGTCGATGGGGAAACGAGAGAATCCCTGTCTTAAGGCTGATCTACAATAAACCGTGAACGGAAACAGAAACGAGAACTAGAACGGAAATATTGTTAAAATAAATGTATTTGAATGTGAGCATTCAAAATTAACGAGAAGCTTACCGGAGCCTGGGAACGGCAACGTCAAAATTAATTGTGAATGCTCACATTTAAATACATTTATTTTAACTATGTTTCCGTTCTCGTTGTCGTTTCCGTTCCCGGTTTATTGTGGACCAGCCTTTAGTCAAAAGAACATCACACATATAAAGCCAATGTTTGCGTGTTACTCTTTCCCCAACAAGTACTTTTGAAGAAGTATAATTAGAGTCAAATTTCTGTACCGCATTTAAAACCACAGTGGACTTCAATATTTTCGTGACAACATATTTTTATTTTTGTCTATGGCTGTGCAATTTCCTATCCGTAGTGTTTTCGGCCAATAAGCGGATATATCATACCAACCCTGCGAAATTATAGTACGAGCGGTCGTTTGGAAAATTCGTATGCTAACAGTGGTAAACGTAAATTGAAAGCTAACACATTAGTATTCCTTAAAGTATACAGAGTGGAAGTGAATTAATCCTGCAGATGAAAGGGACGATAGGATATACTTAAATTAATAGAAAACCTATATTACGTTTTGTGATTAAGTACACGATTAATTAAAAATAAGTTGGAATTTTAAGCGGTCTGGTAACATCGCCTCTTTCTTCTCACAATACAGATGTAACAAGTCAACGAATTCAGGTCCTTCTCGCTACGCAAACCTCTCTCTTTGAATAGAACGTTGCAATCTGGTTGTATCGGTTAGTGACTTAAAATTTGTGGTTTTCAAATTAAAATTTACTCGAAAACCGTCCACGTTATTGAAAAGCACCAGGTGGACAAATTATTCTTTATTAGATTTTCTATTGATACAGATAAATCTCACGATTCTACTTGCAATAGTTACCGAATAAGTGGGTGTTAAACATTTGGAAAAAAAAACATTTCTTTTTTCTGTGAAAACTATGAATTTTCCGCCAATATGATATTACACTTTTTTCTTACATACAACATGAGCGAATAGCTTCACTTCCGCCCTGTGTAATAATATATTTATTTACGTTGGTTCTTGATTACTAAGTTGAGGAAAACAAATAGCGAATAAATTTGATATTCCGTCACTACCAAAGCTGCGGTATTGAATAATTCTGTATTTTTCTTGGAAAGAGAGATTCGGGAAATATTCATCTCGGTAGTCAGACTAACGATAAAAATTCACTGAAAAGATCTGCAGCTTTTAAATGGCGGAAACGTTATAACAATTGTAAGAATACCGTGGCGGATAAATGAATCTCATAACTGCAGTTTTAGTTCGGCAGTTACGGATGGAGATATGGAGAGAGCTGAAGATTTATTGATTTGAGATGGAAGATTGTCGCAGCGTGAATTGTCTGTGTCCGTTAGATTTATCAAAAGGGAGGGGTTACATAATGTAACCAGATTCATTAAAATGACGCGTTTGTGTAAAGTGGCTACCGCATAATCTCAGTGAAAATCTGAAAATCAAACGATTGGAATCTCTCATCATGAAGTACAATTACGTCAATTATTATCGATGGCTAAGTAGGGTTACCATACATTCTTATATTTACGGACAGTTTACATTTTAAGACCTATGTTAGTTCGTATCGTGATGCACTTAGGGAGCTACGACAAGTAGCGAAAATTCGGTTTCGCAAACCATCTATAACGGTTGGGGGGATCATCGTGCTAACCACACGATACATCCGTTCTGTTTGGATGATCGTCCACCTCTGCTTTGGCATGTGGACGTGAGGCCAGCAGCCAGCTGGTCGGCCTTGACTCTTCATGAGCGGTAACGCTAAGGATTTACTTTTTTTACATCGTACAAGTTGACTCAAAGGTTGACGCAAAGAGAGCTACTGTTAAATTCCACAACACACGGCCACGTGCGTCGGTATTTTTTCTTTCGAAGGGGGCGAGAAGCATCGAGATCCACCTCCTATTCACACAGCTCGACTGTTAACTCTATAAGTCGTTCTTTTCACAATCCTGCATAAACGGGAATCTGTATGAATTAAAACAGACCCTGGCACAGGGGACAAACAAGTATTTTTTTTTCCGAAACGCCCCCCTCTCACATCGTACAAAGGAGATATAACTCAATTCAACCCCCGAGTAGGGCTTCTGTAAAACTACCCCTTGAAATGACAGGGAAGTCAACCCTCCCGGTTGTAAAGGCGTGAACAGGGTGCCCTGTTTTCGCGCCAATGAATAAAACGTCTGTTTTAATTCAGCTGTTAAGTTACCCCGTCCGCCCCCTTCAACCCCATTACAGGACTTCTGCAGCCGAGACCGAACGAAACAACAGCAGGGGTACAGAATGCAACAAGGGCGCAAGGCGCGCTCTTCTTTGACTTTACTTTGTCGAATACTTCCCAACAAAACATATAATTATTCGACGATGCCAAATTGTTATGTACAGGAATGAGCATCATAGCTACACGTTAGCCTTACCTTAATATATTTCGGTATATTTTCTTTCCTCAAGTTAGAAAACATCTAATGAAACACTCACCTGTAAGGAAGAAGAAAGATGTATTACCAATATGTCTCATCGATAAAAAGTCATAGAAATATTGTAAATAGATTAATTTCATCTATATACTTACATATTCCTTTTGATGATAAAATCAATTAGAATTTTTTTCGATCTAAATGATTTTTAAACGGGAACAAGGTAGCACTACAAAATATCCCCGTTCGTATCTAGGAAGCATCCATGTCTTAGGAGGGGTACGAACACACGATGTCAGTACTGTGTGCTCTAAATGATATCTACATCACGGTAAGCAGAGTTTCTCATAATAAAGGATTGTGCTCATTTCACAGAAATCTATTGGCTGTTTTTTTTTTCGAAATTATTATAGAAATATGTCACATTAATAAATTACAGTTATATGGCAATAACATTTTTCGCAAGCATTTAATTTATATTTTTCCAACATGTCATACAAAGACACCGTCATAAGCCAAATTGTAACTTCAATTCGTATAAAAACACGTAGCCATGAAAATAGTAACAAAAATGTGCTACCATGACGCATACAAATGTTATTGGATCAATGTGTAAATATTTAGAGTGTAAATTCTCTTTGCTGATTTATTCTTTAAAAGGTTAAAAATATTATGTGAAATGCCCATATATCCGCAACCGCATATTTTGGCGAGATTAAAAATAATAAAAAATAACTTGTGTTTGTAATATAACGACGAATAAAAACACAAGACCGATCCACAAATATTTCATTATACAAATTCGTACATCTGAAGTTGTCAGGGAACACAAACTAAAAGTAGGCTAAGTGATCAATGCAACGAATTTGGGTAGAGAAGGTCTATATATATTTGCATGGTCATAAATTAGATTCCCCATATATGAAATGTAATATTAATTTGATTAATTTGATGTATTACAGCAGGTGCGTTCAAAATGGAGTTTTAACTCCAACCTTTGGAAAGAGGAGAAAGGGGTATACTACGTCAAATTCACAAGGAGTAGACATATTCACCAACGTTTTCTACCGAATTAATTCACATTCTTATGTAGGCTCATTGATTTTTTATTATTTTTTTCTTCCTCCTGAAAAATTGTATTAAATTGTGTACTGTCACAGAAGGTTTCATAAAATCAACGACAATAAGTTTTAGTAAGGAAGGTACGGGTTCCCTTAAGAGTTACATTGTAGTGAAGTTACTCTCAGCGTGTTACTTGCGTGTGCCGTCACAAAGGCAGGCTCGCAAATAACAGGTTATTCACGTGAAAAGCACACATAGAATGGAACACTTTGGTTCGCTCTTTATCGGAAGATTTGAGTAAATACTAATCATTAAACAGTGGATGCGGGATGACTTATCGTTGAATGTAAGTGCACATTTACTATATGTTACATTTTTTTTCATTCAGACCATTGGCTGAACAGGTTTTAAACGTAAACAGACGACGTCAACATGCTACTGTATCTACGTACAGTCAGAAGGAAAAGAAAAATAACGTACTGTAGTACATACCTTGCAAGATTCAGTCCTCGTCATCATTGATGCAATTAACAGCGTTGCAGTAAACGACGATATATTCTCGTAAGTTGTCGAAGCTGAATCGTCTTCGCCTATCGCTTAAACAGTTTTTGTATTGAGAGAATTTCTGAAGGAAACCTCTAAAATGGGGATCACTCAATTTCTTTAGAGGAATATTTGTACTGAGCATCATGTTGCACGTGTCGTTAGACCCGCACAACTAAATGATGATGATGATGATGATGATGATGATGTAGACTGTTCCTCAGATTTCATTTCAACGCATTTCCTGTGCGATGTACTGTTGCAATGTTTCTCTATAGCCTGAGTTGTTCTGGTTTTTATTTCAATTTTACATACATCATACACGATATTGTCTTCGTTAATACATAAAATGTCCCTCGCATACTTCTTAATTGCATTTCTTATCTCTGAGCGAATTTAACGTTTTGCCATTATGAATGGATCAGCATATTCAACGCGTACTAAATACTTACAGTAAGCAGGATAACACAACTGCACACATTGCGTTGCCATGTTACTATGAACGGATCGGGGTTCCTTCGTTTCGTACTCTGCTGTACTCGCCAGGTACACAAAAGACGGACGGCGCGGCACGTGCCATATACTCTGATACGAAACAACTTCACTTTTCTTTAAGTCATCCCGCATCCACTGTCCACTAAGAATATTATTACCAGTATTGTAAGACAATACTATTTGGTACAACACGATACAATTTATGAGTATATACTAATCATTACAGCACGGATGTTAGGCAAAATGTCTTTTTTAAACAGAGTGTATGTATGAAAGACCTATTAGAGATAAACACGTTTCCACACATTTGAGGACGATAGGCTCGATTTTTATTTTGCCTTTTTTGTCTATTTTAGCTCCCGTTGCCTATTTTAAGGTTAAATGCCTTTTTTAGACTTTTGACATCGTTATTGTATATGTTTTATATTTTTAATGCATTTTAAAGCTACCCGTACATTTGTTTATGTCCGTCTGCTTATACGGTGATATCTGAAAGAAAGTAGAAACAGTCCTTCTGAAATAAGTTCTTTTAAGTTTGCTCTAATCACTTCAGTAGAAGTAGAACGATCTTTTTCCACCATGAAAAACGTTCTCTCTGACAGGCGGCTCACTATGACAGTTGACAACTTAAAAAAGCATCTTGTTGTGACATGTAACCAAGGAAAGTGAGCACCGTAAGGGATAGTTTATTGCATTTTTGTCTATTTTTTTGTCTGTTTCCATGAATAATAAATGCCTATTTCACTGTCTATTTTTATTATTTTTAGTGCCTATATATCTGCCTATTTTAACCAAAATACATGCCTAAACATCCGGGCTCTACTAATCATATACGGACAGGTCACTGCATTTTCATAATAATTATTGTCAGCATTGTATTAAGATAGGTTTGATACAACACGATACAATTGTAAGACGAAAATACACACTCAGATGCTATGAAAGGGAAATCTCCTTTTCATTTGTTCTTTTATCTCTTAGCAAAAGGAAATTGCCAATTACCATAGCAACATGGAAAAAACAAAAGAGCGCAGTTTTCAGCGGAACCGGGAATGCAATAGCAGGCTTTTTGGAGTTGTGCAGGTAATCTGTGGTCTGCAAACGCTAACAAGGTGAGGATCGGGGGGAATTAAGTCGTCTCGGAGGCGGCGCGATGCCAGATAAGCTGCAAAAATACGGACTCGAGGAGACGGGACTAAATAAAAGAGAGAATACTGATAATGCGGCGGACTCAATGAAAGTGGAGTAAGAGAGATCGATATCTTCAAGGAGCTGAAAGAGATTAATGGAAGAGAGTGTTATTGTACTTTATCAAACTTTACGTTCTGTTTCTTACTGTTATTTTCATTTTAAATCTCTCTCCCTCGGCGTAGTCCATCTCATTCTATCACCAACAATAGCACTGAACTCATTGTTTCGCAGTGAATGCGAGTGCGATAACAATCCCGACAAGAATTCGGCTTCATTTTGTTTCACGAAATCTGCTACCCGTACATTTGTTTATGTCCGTCTGCTTATACAGTGATATTTTAATGGTAGGCCTACTATTTGCACGTACAGTAGTGGCAAAAAAACCGGACCGACCCTTGTAGCTGATTTCAGAGCCTTATTTACTCCAGAGCACGATAGACTGGTAACTAAGACTTTCGTGGTTCGAATCCTGCCTGGGAAGAAAACTTTTTTTTTTTTTCCCCTATTCATATTTATTCCCAATACTTTTCGATTGCTGATAAAATTCATGTTCTGGGAATAATAAGTTAATTAAGTAGTAAAATGTCACTGCGATCGAAAAGTATTGGGAATAAATTTGAATAAGAAACAAACAAAAAAAAGTTTTCTTTCTAGGCAGTATTCGAACGACGAAAGTCTTAGTTACCAGTCTATCGTGCTCTGGAGTGAACAAGGCTCTGAAATCAGCTACAAGGATCGGTCCGGTTTTTTTTGCCACTACTGTACAGCTATGACGACGTCATGAAATACATTATATTGTATTGGGTTATGGTAATAGGTAAAATGTGTAAAAATGAAAGCCAATTACATGGAGTTTTTAGTTGGTTATTTAACGACGCTGTATCAACTACTAGGTTATTTAGCGTCGATGGGATTGGTGATAGCGAAATGGTATTTGACGAGATGAGGCCAAGGATTTGACATAGATTACCTGATAATCACCTTATGGTTGGAGAAAACCTCGAAAAGGACCGAACCGAACCACGAGAGAATCGGACCGGCGCCCGCGTGCAACTCCGGATCGGCAGGCAAGTGCCTTAGCAACTCCATGGATTAAAATACCAATAATAATAATAATAATAATAATAATAATAATAATAATAATAATAATAATAATACACGAAAAATTCAAATAGCTTGGAGCAACAGTCGGCCTAACAAATATAAATGACACTCGAGATGAAATTAAACGCAGATTAAATATGGGAAATGCCTGTTATTCAGTTGACAAGCTTGTGTCATCCAGTCTGCTTTATAAAAACTGAAAGAGTTTATAAAACAGTTATATTACCGATTGTTCTTTATGGTTGTGAAACTTGGACTCTCACTTTGAGAGAGCAACAGAGATTAAGGGTGCTTGAGAATAAAGTACTTTGGAAAATGTTTTAGGGCTAAGAGGGATGAAATTACAGGAGAATGGAGAAATCTACACAACGCAGAACTACACGCATTGTATTCTTCACCTGACACAATTAGGAACATTAAATTCAGACGTTTGGGATGGGCAGGGCATGTAGCACGTATGGGCTAATCCATAAATGCATATAGAGAGCTAGTTGGGAGGCCGAGATGTAGATGGGAGGATAATATTAAAATGGATTTGAGGGAGGTGGGATATGATGGTAGAGACTGGATTAATCTTGTTCAGGATAGGGACCAATGGCAGGCTTATGTGAGGACGGCAGTGAACTTCCGGGTTCCTTAAAAGCCATAAGTAAGTAATAATAAAACATGAAAATATAATATGCGTTTCCATGGATACAGTACTTGCAACAATAGCACCCTGTGAAGCAGAAAATAAAAAATGGCCATAAAAGTCTCGTTGCCATGGAGACATGTTACAGACGCCGGACATGACCATTTTATTTCCGCTGTAACTACAAGTTTTATTGGATACATTACCATGCAGGCAGCCTCCACTGTAAGGCCATGTTTTTCCGTGACTTGCCTCCGGACTTTTTCCCGAGGGTTACCTTTTTGTGTCTCTAGCCATGAACACTGTGTCCTTCAGACCACACGGTTTTACGGAGGCCAATGGAGCTAGGTCACTACACCTTGTCTCTGCTAAGGGTGTTCCTGATGCAAGCGAGAATTATAGAATCATGCTTTTCCCAATTCAGAAATTAACAGGGACAAATATATAAGTATATATTTGGTGTATAATAAATAAATAATAACAATAATAGAAATAAAACATGAAAATATGACAATCATTTCCATCGATATAGTACTTGGAAAACTTTCCATCGATATATTACTGTAAACCAGAAAATAAATGATGGCCATAAAGTCTCGTTGCCACGGAAAGAAGTCATAGACGACGAACATTACCGTTTCATAGGTGCCAACTATCACGGATTGTTTGTAGTTATTACGGATAACCCACTTCAAAATTGGCACCTCTATCACATTTTTCTTTTGTAACTACAAGTTTTATTAAACATAGGCCTATTACCATTTTATATTAACTAAGAAGACGGCAGGGCACATGAAATGCAGCGAATACAGCACGTTGGAATAATATTGCAAGTAACCAAGGACTATTGGTTCAAATCGTAACTTTAACATAGGACACAGTCTAGTATATACAGTCACGAAGCTCAATACATAGTAAATTTGCATCCCTAGATAGTTGCTAACCACTAGGATCGCTACTATCGCCTCATTTCAGACAATGCGAAATAGTACCTGCACAATCTATTGTTCCTAGTACCCTCATAAACTTTAGCTTCGTAACTGTATATACTAGACTGTGATACGAGTATGGCGAGGAAGTTGACCAAGCAGCCTGTCTTAAGAGTTCACTGTTGACCGGATAAGCGATTATTATACAGTTTCAGTAACATTTAAATGATTCCTCTGGAGCGTGTGCACTTGAAAGTGACAATGAGTAGGCAGAATCTTAGACAGACGCACCATCGGAATTGGCTGCCTCAGAAGTTGCCCTGATTATGACGGCAGGTCCTCTCTGTCTCACCTTCGGGGTTCAGACGACAAGTTTGCGTCCTGCTTCGTTCACATAAATCTGTCTGAATTCATCCCAAAATTCTACAATGTAGGAACGAAATAAAGAAAGAATGCGAATCATCAACATGCGTAGATGGTTAAATTCAAGGAAATTGTATCGACTCATAAGTTAAGACATATAATTGTCAGAATCAAAATTATTGGAACAAAGTAACTCGTAAATGCCTAGCTGAAATAAATTTCAAGCTGACAAGCCTTTCAAAGCCATGAAAGAGGAATAAAAATACAGCATAACTTACGAAAATTTTCCGCCTTTAAGTTGCATTTTTTACTGGTCCCTTGATTCATCTCATAAGTGATATTAAAATATCCCGCGTTTAAGCCTCCCGCTTTTAATGCTTTCCCGCTTTCTATGCCTCTGTGTTGGCCTGGGTGGCACAGTCGGTAGAGTGCTTTACTGCGACAGTTTCATGTCAGTAGATTTACTGACATGTAAAGAACTACGGTACAAAATTCTGGCACAACGGCGACGCTGATATAACCTAGGCAGTTGCGAGCGTCGTTAAATAGAACATAATTTATAATTTGTTTCTCTGGTCCCGGACAAAGATTTTTGTTGTATTTAGCGCTCTTCGCCAACGAAACTTGCTTTATGATTACAGACTAGATCAATTAGATTTAAGTTCGTAGCGTCAGGAGTAGTGACGTCAGTCCAAAAAAATGTCAGCATCTCATCCTGCTAGGAGTTGGATGTTTTGTTCACCGTCGGAGTCTATTTCACTTCTCGCCCTGATATCTCGGAAAATTAATTTCGTAATCTCCGCCACTTTGAGGAGGACATTTTGCGCACGGAGACAAATGATATGCAACAGAAGTCGTTAAAAGAGTACTTCGTAGAATTATGTATTTTGATGTATACTGGAAACAATAAAATTAATACCTATACTACCATATCCAATATGTGTTCTACATTGAAAACATGTGTTAGATCCAAAGTCACATATATAACATACTTGTCTGGTTCTTAAAGGAGCATTATAGTGAGGTTTTACTGTATATCGTCGTTGTTCCTGCAATAACTCCTATGCGGCATATTTATCGATTTTCAGATTTTTGCTCTATTAAATAGATTAAATAGTGATACAGCAAATAATAAAATCTCCTACATGTAATTATATTTATTTATTTAGAAAATGTAAGAATTCACAATCCCCTATGTACGGCTGCCATAGGCTGAATTAATGTGTTCTTTCCTCCTGTTCAAAAGTTGTACCTTTGGGGAGGCCGAGACGTAGATGGAAGGATAATATTAAAATGGATTTGAGGGAGGTGGGTTATGATGATAGAGACTGGATTAATCTTGCTCAGGATAGGGACCAATGGCGGGCTTATGTAGAGGGCGGCAATGAACCTCCGGGTTCCTTAAAAGCCAGTAAGTAAGTAAGTAAGTAAGTAAGTAAGTAAGTAATTGAACAATTGTATAGGACGATATACTATATTTAGGAAGAATGCCGAAATACGCTACAGATGGATTTTAAAGGGATCTGAAATCCTTAACATGCCTTTCTTCGTTCGAGAGTTAAAACTACGAGGCCAGTGTCGTTGATTTACAGCAAATGAAAGAGACTCGTCTCTGATAGAAGGCTCCACCGTTTTGGCCCACGTTGGTTTGCCATCAAATTTAAAAAAAATTCAAAAACGGGTTTCAAGATATCTGTATTAAAAGAAATCATTATTCGGCCTTCCACAATAAAATTTCGTACCACAGTCTATTTACTGAATTTAATTTAATGTCTCTTGCCAGTCGCTGTTTACTTGCTGAGTAACGTTTATTGTATAGCATATTAAAATGAGTAACATATTACTTCTAGGTTAAAAACTGACGTATACCGTAAGAAGTAAATAAATTATATAATTAGTTATGTATTAAACGTATGTAGGAAAAACGAAGTCAGTGTGGATTGATTCTGTAGCCAAGGGGAACAGATAAATTTTAAAATTAAGGCAGACACCCAAGGAATGTTGCTTCGCACAGAAGAGCCTGTAGTGCTATTCGTGCGTGATGGAAGAAGCGTGTTGCTCCATAACACTCTATCCGACATAATAAAAAATGTAATGATCGTGTTTATGGGGTTACGCTAATATCTGTAGGGAAAGGGGTGGGCGTACACGCTCGTAAAAATAATAAGTCGTCTAAAAATAACGCACATACTTGTGGATGAAGTCATCACTACACAAAAATCTGTCAAACATTCCAGTAATATGTTAAAAAGAAAAGTAGAGACTGCAAAAAAAAAAAGCCGGTAAAGTGACAGGCTGAAACAGCAGCTAATAGGTAGGCCTATACGTGTTTTATTTTTGCACTGCCGTCTATTGCATATGAATTTTGTGTGTGATCCTTATTTTGTGCTTGAGTTGCAATGTCATCAGTGATGGTCTTATACTGTATGTAGGCCTAATGAGCAAAGTTTCTGGTTATTTGTTACAGTGTAGTTTCAGTCGAAAATACGATGAGAAGATGCAATCCTTAATGGGGATGATAGAGTGAATGAAATCGTTGAGGACAGTATATTACGGTATTTAAACTAATATGACTGCTGATCATAGTATCACAGTCTAGTATATACAGTCACGAAGCTCAAGACGTAGTAAATATGCATCCATAGATAGTTGCTAACCACTAGGATCGCTAATATCGCCTCATCACAGACAATGCGAAATGATACCGGCACAGTCTATTGTTCCTAGCACCCTCACAACTCAAGCTTCGTGACTGTATAAGCTTATACTAGATTGTGATAGTATGATGATATGATAATGACAATAATTGGAACTATGATAATGATAACGATTATATTTATAATTATATTAATGACTAGACTTCGTTGAATTGCCACACGCTGTACGGTAGTATAGAGGAGGTGAGCGGCCGCCCGGTCTCGTAGTATAAGCAGTTCATATTAAAGAGTTGTGACCGGTCCAAATAGATGGAGCAGCTACAGATAATGTATACCTATGTAAGCACTTGTTTTTGCATTACTGTGGTTGGAATAGTCAAAGCTTAACATTTGTTCAGTGCAGACAAGAATTCAATCAAACATACTACGATGAGAGTGTTGCTGTTCCAAATAATTGCCCCTGGAATACCCTTACCCCCGCAGCCAGTCTTGACCCGTTGGAAAACGTGATTGGATGCTGTTAATTATTATGCAGAACATTACAGAAAAATAATGGAGGTAATTGATGCATTAGATAGCACAGACAGTTCTGCTGTTGCAGCTGTAAAATCATTGTCTTCTGAATATCGGAAGATATTGTGTTCATTGACTCTAATTTTAAAATCGTGTCCAAAAAGCTACACCCTGTTAGAATCGTCTAAACTACAACTCCAGAATCCCTTAATGTAGTGGATAAAGTATGACAAACCTTTATCCAAAATAACAATTCACTAATTTCAGAAAAAGTTGAGAAACATTATTGCTAAAAATTCTGCCTATTCACAACTTCGTATTATAAATGATGTACTATCAGGTCACAAGGCGTCTGAAGTTGGTGTACTAAAAAGTAGTGACTTTCCGTTCTTCAAATATGCACGTATTACATCGTGTGATGTTGAACGTCCATTTCCCAATATAATAACTGTTTAAGTGACCATCGGAGGAGATTACTTTGCAGTCGCTCAAAATGTACATAACTCTTCACTGCAATGCACATATTCAAGAATGATGTATCTTACATTACTTTTAAGAGTTAATATATCTCATTATAAAATAATTGTGTATTTACATGTTTAGACATTTCTTACTTCAATGATCATTCATTATATTTCTTGAATGCAGGATACAGGTTTTATTGTAACCTCAGTATACTGCTCAGTGTTTACATCAGAGGCATACTCCATCCGTTGCACGCCCCCTTCTCATACAGTCTATACCGCGTGCGCAGTAAACCTTGCGATTCTCGTGGCAATTCCACGAAGTCTATTAATGACTATTTCACTGACACCAATGCTGTGCAAACATCAGTTCAATTTCAACCAATTAAAGCATCATTTAAGACAGCGTAAAATAATTGTATGTATTATTGTATTTACTCGTTATTTGATTTTATGTAGTATCAGTAGATAGGCCTATAGAATCACATACTTTAGCGCTTATTAATGAACGGTTTAAAATAATTCATTTGTATTTATGAATGACTTTTCTGAAGTTTTGTTTCAATGGCTTCTTTTTCGTCAAGTTCCTAATTCGAACGTATTGTTGTTAAGCAATACAACTGATCGTAAATTTATCACTAATGCTAATGAACAGCACTCGTGGTATGGTATTAAGTGCGATAATTATATCAATAGCAATAATGATTTTGGAAGTGATAATAGCAATAATGAGGTTAGTGACGTAATGAAGTAGTGATAGTGATATTGATAATGGGAAGGAAATCATAATGCTTATAGAGATAATTATGATAAAGTGATGGAAATAATTCAATAATAATGATAGTATTATTTCGGAATATGTATAAGTATTTCTTGTGTTAAATTTTAACGTATCTTGTTAACATGTTTCGACCTATTTTTGGGTCATCTTCAGAACTGGTCGTTGTTGGTGTTGGCGCCTCTTGTTTCCTGTGTGGGTGCGTTCGTAGTGTAGAGTCAAAGAGTGTATGTGTTTTGAAGTTGAGTTGTGTGTTGAGAATATCGTTGGGGTGTGTTTTCGTGTGTCTGTATATTTCATATTGTTCTAGTGTGTTGAGTGTGTGAACAATATGAAATATACAGAACACGAAAACAGACCCCAACGATATTCTCAACACACAACTCAATTTCAAAACACATACACTCTTTGACTCTACACTACGAACGCACCCACACAGGAAACAAGAGGCGCCAACACCAACAACGACCAGTTCTGAAGATGACCCAAAATAGGTCGAAACATGTTAACAAGGTACGTTAAAATTTAACACGAGAAAGACTTATCATACATATTTCGAAGTGATACAGTGTTAAAAGTTGTGTAATCAAGATAGTATTATATTAATAATAACGGTATGATAATGGTATCATTAATAAATTTGTGATATCTACCATTTTAATAATAATAGTGATAGTACTATTTAATTTATCGTTGTTGTAACTACAAAGATCAGTCTCGATATACAAAATGGGAGACAAATGATCGATGAATTTTTCCTTGTTCCTTCTACCAGGGTGAGTTTTTTAAACGTCTTAATTTATTTTCTTCTGAAGTAAGATAATGATTTCGTCAGTTTTAAAATTCATCGCCTCTGGCGGGTTTAAACCCGCAAAGCTCGAAACCAACGACTATGATGGCAATCATTTTATCACCGAGGATGAATGCAGCGTGTAAGGTAAATGAAAATATTTCTACAATGAACGGCAAAGAAAATTCCTTTTGCGTTTTGGTATACTTTGTATTGCTCTATTAATTCCAAAATTGTTATCTCTTAGCTTAAGTAGGATTATATTTATTTAACGAATTAGGCCTAATCAGAAGTAATCAATGGTTAATAACTTCTCATTGGGATGCGACATTGATCGAGTAGCTGTCGATGTTATGTTCACGCGAGTGAGTGGCCTTGAAGAGGGTGGGAGTGAAGTGATTGACAGAAACGGGGCAGTACTATCTACGCCTTGGGGGAATGTACAGCAGAGACGGGCAAACTTGGCTAAAATAGCCAAATACGTCACAGCATGACATATTACCTTTCCTCCACCACTACAGCATAAGCACACGCTACCTGCAGGACAGGGGACAGTGGCGTGTGTCACATCAGATGAAGGAACAGATGAGTAGCAACGAACTATTTCATTTTCCACCTCTGAAGGCTTTTCCAGATATTTCAGATGACAGACGTAAAGAATAAGGTAATGTTTCCAACAAGTTTTATGCTTACATTATTGTATATTGTATTGCAGAAGCTAAGATATTTATCGTTTATTACTTTTCCTCAATAGTCTAGTTCGAAAGTTCTACGGTTTTATGTTGTATGATTAAATTTTAAATCAAAATAAATCAAACATATACCGGTAGTTATTTTACATTTTACACCCAAAAGAGCAAATGTATGTGCTTGAGTCAATTACAATTAGCCTAAAGTTATATCACTAAAATTGCTCAAAGTAGAAAACCCAGACGAAAAAAATATATATATCTATACGAAAAAAGTTAAATAATGGGAAGTTTCAATTCAAAGAAATAAAATATTTATTTCTCTTACTGAAAATGTTGTTATTAAGGTTAACTAATTCTGGATTTATTTTAATAAACTGATTGTATAATTTTGGTTCATAATATGAAGACTGGATTTGTCCAGATTTTGTATGGCATTTCATCTCAAATAATAGAGGTAACATAGTACTCCGCTTTGTATTAACAAGTACCCGTAAACTTTATACTTAAAGCGGTTTTTGTGAAGAAAAAAAAAGTTCAACAGATTTAAATTGCAAATTTGTTCCACATTCATTCATTCATTCATTCATTCATTCATTCATTCATTCATTCATTCATTCAGTGTTCTGTCCCAGGGCATGTATTTCACTGCAAACTTAGCTTTCTCCAATCTTTCCTATTTGGCTCCTCATATGATCCATATATCTTAATGAAGTCTATTATCTGACATTTTCTTCTGCCCAGAACTTCTTCCCGTTCACCATTCCTTCCAATGTATCCTCCAGCAGGCAGTTTCTTCTCAGCCAGTGACACAACCAATTCCTTTTCCTCTTTATTATCAGTTTCAGCATCATTCTTTCCTCACCCACTCTTTCCAACACAACTTCATTTCTTATTCTGTCTGTCCACTTCACACGTTCCATTATTCTCCATATCCACATTGCAAATGCTTCTAGTCGCTACTCTTCATTTCGTCATAATGTCCATATTTCTGTCCCAAACAACGCTACACTCCACACAAAGCAATTCACTAATCTCTTCTTTAGTTCTTTTTCCAGAGGTCCGCAGAAGATGCTGCTTTTTTCCATTAAAAGATTCCTTTGCCATTGCTATCCTCCTCTTGACTTCCTGGCAGCAGCTCATGTTACTGCTTATGGTACACCCCAAGTATCTAAAGCTGTCCACCTGCTCTACTGCATCATTTAGAATTCGCAAGTTTACCTTCTGTATCTTTCTTCCTATGACGATGGTCTTCGTCTTATTTGCATTTATCTTCATCCCATACTGCTCGCAGCTGTTATTTAGCTACAACATATCCTTTAGTATCAACTCCTCTTCTGATAACAACGCCATTTCATCAGCAAATGTTATGCACTTTATTCTTCTTCCCATGTTCTGAAAACAATTCTTCACTAAATCCTCCAAGTAGATGTTGAACAGGGAAGTTGATAAAAGGCATCCCTGACGTACTCCTCTCCAAATTTGACTTCCTTCTGACATTTCTTCTGGTTTTATGAACACAAAATTCTGAAAAATCAAATTTGTAGAATAATCAACAGGTTTTGAAAAAAATTATTCTTTTTCGGAGCAGAAAAAAAATAATATGAATAAGCGGATTAAGAAGTGATTGGACAATTCATCTCCAACCAATGAAGATTATGATTTATGGATATAAAATATCCACATATCACAATAAAAAGAGTATTACACCTTCCTGTGGGTGACTTAACCGTGGAGATTGTATTCACAAGTAACTATGTTGCTCGATGTATTGCTAATTTTGGGACACTCTGTTAAGTGTAAGGAAACAGTTACAGAAAATGTGCAATTCGTATTGATTTTATATATCTCGTATGAAAATAAAAACATTTATTTACCCAACATTCTATATTTAATTTATTGGTCATGGCAAAACACATTTTTCATTTCAAACAAACCAGGAGGAAAAAAAAAGAAAAATACAGGCTCTAATGGAGTCGAAAAATTTCTTTATCACCCTATAAAAATTCTATAACTGATAGGAAACAAAATCTTTTATTACTAAAAAACAGATGAAATTAAATATCGAATGGGGAAAAACGGTCAATATGCACGTATGTGATGGAAGAAGCTTGTAGTAATAAAGTCATATAACGATCGTGTTTATGGGTCTCGCGAATCGTGTGCAGAGAGCTCCAACACAGGATTGCACTCGCGCGAAACAAAAGTGAATCAGGTAGTGGCCTGACCGTGCCGGACATTATTCAACTGTCTCAAGTCGCGGCACATCTCTCCGGAATAAAACAAACCGCATTCCGAGTCACACGGATTTCTGACTTCACTTGCTTTACCCGCACTTTGTCTTCTGTCGTAGGACTCCTATCCTGGAGTGTGTCAATAAGAACGAGGGTTCAAAACTAAATGCTCGTTTCTGAAAACTCTTGCAAGACTTCCCCTTTTCATTAAGATCTTCGCTTTCTTTCCTCTCTGGCTTATTAGACGTGTGATCATACCTGAAGCCCAAGACAGTGCAGAAGGGGAGTGGTATTGAAAGAAATAATTTAGTAAAATATTTAAATATTTCTATATGATATTTCCCACAATACCGAAGTTACTACACCATTTGAAATCGTGATATTGTAATCAATGAACAATTTAAATTTTAATTAACAACTTTATAAGTAGAAGTAATTTCCCCCCCCCCCTTCAAATCCCCTTCTTAAAAATTCTACGCACGGCCACGTCTACAGGCTCTATAGTCCCGTCGCTCTAATTTCCGGCAGCCAATCACGTTGCAGGTCGGCTATATTTAAACGTGTGCGTCTTGTGATTCGCTGGTGATGACGTTATGCATTTCCTAAGGCTCGATAAATACTTAATATAATCGCCCGCCATTTTGGCTCTTCCGTTGGCGTTCGCAGAAAACACACGAGGACATTATTTTCCGCTCAATTATTTGCTGAATTACAGTGCGTTTGATTTATTATCATAGGAGCTACGATATGATAATGTTTAACGGTGTGGCAAGTAGATTCCTCGTTTGGTAGCTCGGCAATGAAAGAACAAAAATGGCGAAAGATACTACCTACCTAGACTTTATAGAGCCTTCACTTCCAAAGACATAAGCAAAGAGGAGGAGTCACGCCGGGAATAACAGCGTCGCGACTATAATTTACATCTGTCAACTGAAGGAATTATATACGCAACGCCCTAAGTCCACTAATTGAAGTTCTGTGTTATTAATTTTTTCCGAACCTCTAATAAAAGCCATTAATGTTGGTAAAATTTGAAGTTTTAATGCAATTTCACCAATAAGTTCCATTTTTAGTAAATTCGTCATATGTTTACGAAATATTCAACGTTTTTGAGCTACGTATTAATCGACTCTAACATTAGACAAGGCAAAACAAGAGGAAATGATGACTTGAATATGTTACAAAGTGTTAACTCTTCTACTTTAATTTGTTATTTGTGCAGCTATATTTAGAGTCATTAAACAATCTATAGAATTCAATTCATGTCACACAGAGTTTGTGTGCCCTCAATTTTGGATGTTTAACGATCTGTGAGCCCACTTTGAGGTATGTGGATATAAAGGGAAAAGTTGAGTCGGTGTCTGGTAGAGTTCCTGGGTAGCTCAGTTGGTAGAGCATTGGTATTCTTAGCCAAAGGTCCCGGTTTCGATACCCGGTCCTGGAACCATTTTTCCCTTGAAATTATTGAAAACAGTTTCACAGAGAGCTATACCTGAAAGCTGGATTTGCAATCAATAAATAATTTTAAAAAATTGGGATTCATTAGCATCTCAAACTGGTATAAAGTAGCCATATTATTTCAAATTTAAACGTTAATTTTATTTATATTCGAGATAATCTTAATGATTCAAATTCCAAGAATACAGAACAGGTTTATAAAGCAGGACACCAAGTAACAAGTAATGAGTTCACAGTGCAATTATTAGAGTAAGTTAGCAGTCGCTAGTGTCACGTGAGTAAACATGTATAGTACCGGGATTAAGGATGAAGCACACCTCCATACAAGCAGGGATTATCCACAATAATGTCACAGCATTGTCACGAAATACCGCATCACAGGCAGACAGGCAGGCAAGACGTCTGTTTTGCATACGTGGGAGGCATATCTAAACTCAGGAGGTTTTGGCTCATTCCCCGAGAGGGTCCGGATTACTTTACATCCCCGACTTACATCAGGCAGAAACAAATGCGATCCACTTGCCTGCAAATGAAGGAGGAGATGAAACTCGCATTAAGGTCGCTCTCCCGCGCTGGCTGGCACTAACACAGCCTGAATATACGACCGCCAGTTTTTACTACTTCCACCAGAGATCTGAGACTTCTTCTCTGGATTGCTCCCACACGAGCTCCAATAATAGGCACTTGCTCCTTAATTTAACGACATTTATCAACTACAGACACTATTCAAAGTCCCGGAGCAATGGAAGAAATAGAATGCCACGAGGAAACGAAAATGTTGGAGGAAACCCATTCCTGTCGAGTTTATCGATAACGCTACATACATACATAATACATATAGTAAGGTCCGAAAGTCTTTTCACCCCCCCCCCTCCTTGTTTGTGTGTTGATGTGCATCCATTTTGAACATGTCATAGCAGATGTGTGACAATGGTTGATACTTTACGTTCCAGCTTGTTTAGTGATCCAGAACATCAGTATGGGACCATCACTGTTATGGCAAAAATGATGCGGCGCCATGTTCTGTGTGAAATTTCCGCAGCAAAGGCGGTGTGAATTCCCTGAATGCCTCTCTAATGAGAAATCAACCGCCTTTGCTGCGGAAAATTTCACAAGGGACGTAGCGTCGTATCATTTTGTGCCGCGACAATGATGGTGCCCATACTATGTTCTGGATCACTAAACAAGCTGGAACGTAAAGTATCAACCATTGTCACACATCTGCTATGACATGTTCAAAATGGATGCACATCAACATACAAACAAGGGGAGGGGTGACAAGACTTTCAGACATTACTGTACAATATGTCGATACATACACGATATATTTTTAAGTAGGTTTTTTATGACGCTGTATCAACATCTTAGGTTATTTAGCGTCTGAATGAGATAAAGGTATAATGCCGGTGAAATGAGTCCGGGGTCCAGCACCGAAAGTTACCCAGCATGTGCTCAAATTGGTTTGAGGGAAAACCCCGGAAAAAATCCCAACCAGGTAACTTGTCCCAACCAGGATTCGAACCCGGGCCACCTGGTTTCGCGGCCAGACGCGCCAACCGTTACTCCACAGATGTGGACCATACACGATATTAGTTAAAGATTCTTTCACACCATTCGAAGATTTAATCATAATATACATATAGTACGTTATTGACTCAGATTTGCAAATTATATTAAAATACCTTTAAAATGTATATTAAGTGTAAATAAATGTAAATAACAAATGTACAAAATATGGAAACAATAAGCGATAGCGATACACTTGTTTAAGCTCATCTCTCTTCAATCTAATTTCATAGAGCACAAATATTTTACCTCGAAATGTTCTTGTAGAGCAGCCATGGTCATAAAGGGGAGGGAAAATGGAAAGGAGATACCCCCGTCCATGTCCTTTCCGCTTCACCGCTTTAGAAACGAAGACATAGTAAATTATTGTGCATCAGTGGTGGATTTTAAGCGATCAGCGAAGCCGAAAGCTATGATGCATGCCTTATACAATCTGTCACTCAACCTTCTGGTCTACTCGTATCGGTCCGATATATAACTGTCTATGCCGGGGAATCTGGAGTGGGAGTTAAGGGGTAGTCTGCATTAACCTCGCCCAGGCCTGTTGTAGAGCATTCTCTATTTTCCGTTTAATTTTTGCATATTTTTACTGATTCACCCTGTAGAGACAGCAAAGATCCTGTGCAAATACCCAAATACTTCGTACCAAGAAGGGTTATAACTTTAGACTGTTAGGTCTACGATCCCCAACAATTAAGGATGTCCGTTTATTGGTATAAATAAATTACAACATTTATTATCATAAGATTTTCTGCGTTAGATATTAGTCGAATGTTCCTTGCTTTTTCTACCGCACACAAATACAAGAGACACATTATTCAGCCACAATTTGAACGTCGCAGCGCACGAGGTACAGTCATCAACTTGTTTCAGTAACGCGAGCGCGTAAATATACTGAAATAAAGAATAAAGTAATCTGTGCGCTTGGCATACGTCACAGCTACTCACATCTCCATACCCGCACTGGCAGGATTGCCTGAACTGAAAACGTTGGTCGTGAGTTAGCTTTTTCTGTTACATGTTGGTCCGTCCCAGTGGAAGGCGGTGTTTGTTTCCATATCACCACATGCTCACAGCACTCTTGTCTTATTCCACCCCCTCACCATAGTATGTAGCGATCGTGGAACTGTCGCCAAGCGCACAATTTGGTTCCAGTATCTATACTATGTAACCATACGTATCATTGCTTACAAAATTATACAAGCTGGAGATGGCGCATAGCGCTTGAAATGCGGGTCTAAAATGGTTCCAGCGTAATGCCAATTCCGCCGCTCGGAGCGCTGTCCGGTTCTAGATATTCATAGCAGAACAGTTAAATTACATTGACATTTGAAACATTTAAAGGACTCACCGTTGCTTATTAAATGCTTCGTACAATATTTCATGGTCAACAGACGTAATATCAAAACTTCTACGTCTCAATTATATTAAAATCAATGGCTGTCATTTTTTATATTAAAAGATATTACATATTATAAACTAAGGTACTACCTTCCTGTTGTTCAATTCATACACCGTATCTTTTCGGAAATAATGAAAGAAACTTAATATATTTTACACGAACACTGTAGTCTACCCTTTTCACGTATTTATTATTATTATTATTATTATTATTATTATTATTATTGTTATTATTATTATTATTATAAGTTCCAGTGAATTAAGGTACTGTATTATCTTCCATTTCTCTGACTTCATAATTTAATCATTTGTAAGTGGGCTTAACTTTTCCCTTTGTTTTTTTTAAATATATTGACGTTGAAGTGTTATGATTTTTACTAAAACAAACTGCAGTCACAATATATGATTAGTACAATTGTGCGATTTTTCTTGCACTCCTTGCAGTGGTGAAATAAATATCTAATAGGCCTGCTGATTAACCAGTAGTGGATAGTAATAGCAAATGCTATGAAATTCTAGTGTGTGTAAACAGTTTTTAAATTAGGAGCTAGAATTAAATTAATTAGGAAGTTAGTCTGTAATATATGTGATTAGAAATGGTTTCCGCATTTGATGATCTCCCAAAACATAAACAAATATCTCAGGAATCTCAGGGACCAAGTAACTTGTCCCAACCAAGATTTGAACCCGGGCCCGCTCCTTTCATGATCAGCCGTGCTAACCACAGCGGTGGACGCCATACATGACGGATTATACATAGATTGATAGACAGTTCTTCTATGGCGACTGTACAATGTATGACCAATAGTCAGTTCATGAAGACGCCACCGGTAACGTGAGCTGAAACGGGTAGTACATTAATAATCATGATATTACGCACGGACAAATCATATCAGACTGACCAGATTACCTGAAGCTTGAGTTCTACTGTGCATTAGTGTTTTTGTTAGTTGACTGTACGTACGTGATGCATGGCGCAACAGTAAACAAACGTAATTCTACACGTTACGGGCTAGAACAGGGGTTAAACCTTCGGACTTTGCTTATCACAAGCAAAGATTCATTGGGGGTTCTCCACGTCCTTTTATGCACCACAGTTTGAAGAAGACTGGTCGGTTCGTACTAGATAACCCATTCGTTTCCTGTCCCACAATTTGAGAAACATTTCGTGGGTTACCAACGAATTGCCTATAATCTTCCATATATTACGACACCGTGAGATAAATTGACTGGGTTCCCCGGGGATTTTTCCCTTGTATATTACAATTTGAGAAACTTTGATTGAAAGTTGCCGCTTGGTGGATTTGTTTGTTTGTTTCTTGTTTATTTATTTATTTCTTTATTTACTTAATTATTTCTTTATTAACTTATTTATTTCTTTATTTACTTATTTATTTATTTACTCATTTAGTTACTTATTTATTTATTTCTTTATTTACTTATTTATTTACTTATTTACCTATGTATTTATTTACTTATTTATTTATTTAGTTATTTATTTACTTACTTAGTTACTTATTTATTTACTTAGTTATTTATTTACTTAGTTGCTTATTTATTTATTTATTTACTTATTTATTTAGTTACTTATTTACTTATTCATTTATTTCTTTATTTACTTATTTATTTATTTACTTATTTGTTTATTTATTTACTTATTTATTTACTTATTTATTTATTTATTTACTTACTTACTTATTTATTTATTTAAACTATAAAGTCCAAAAGGTCATCTTAAATCCTCGGAATTTCTGCACGAAAAGGAATATTTATTATAGAACTCGGTGGAAGTGTGCATAATTGGAAAAGTGATGAATGATTTTAAATGTTCTGGCAATGAAACGGAGTAACAAAACTGAATTTGTTGGCACGACTGCTAATGAACGTACAACAATAATAGTGAAAAAGCATTCATAAATATCACTATGAAGGTCTCTGCAAGTGTGTGATCAATGTTGCAATATTTTCCTATCAAACCCGCCTTGATGACAAACTGTATGCGAGGACCTAACTCTCTATGTTGCCATGACAGCCGGAAAAAAACTTTCGGAATAAAATTCTAGAAACTATAACCCGACCGAGATGTGACAGTTGAGTTCGGTCAATTGTCATAATTATTTTTAATTGGTTATTTAGTGATGTTTTATCAACTACGAAGTTATTTAGCGTCGATGGAATTGGTGATAGCGGAATGATGCCGAGGATTCGCCATAACTTACCTGGCATTTGTCTTACGTTTGGGATCACCTCGGAGAAAACCCAACCAGGTGATCATCCGAAGCGGGAATCAAACCTGCGCACGAGCGCAACTCCGGATCGGCAGGCAAGTGCCTTAGCCGACTGAGCTATATCGGTGGTTTCGTTATTATTGTTCTCCCTCGACTTTAATACTCTTACCATAACATACAAGTTCTAATAGTCTACCGTTGTGGAGTAATGGTTATCATGCCCGACCATGAAACGAGAAGGTCCGGGTTCAAATTCCGGTTGGCATAACTTACCTACCAAGTTCAGGTTTCCTCCGGGGGTTTTCCCTCAACCCATTAAGAGCAAATGCTGGGTAACTTTCGGCGCTGGACCCTGGACTCATTTCGCATGCATATCGCCTTCAACTTATTCTGACGCTACACAACCATAGCAGTTGATTCAGCGTTGTAAAATAAATCAATTAAAATATATGTGCTATATACTCTCATTGTAAACATTCTGCATTCTAATCAATATGTAACTGTAAAATTACTATTAATTAGTGTTTCAATCGATAATTAGAATTCGATTGTGCTCTGTACAATTTCTATTCTTAAAGAAACAAAATCATTTCCCCCTGTCAACGTCACTACCATCACACATCTTAGGAACTGCGCAACTTCCATAATTATGTGTGACGGCGAAATGTTATCCGAATAGATAGGGTCGACTTTCCACGCTAGTAAACCGGGTCCGAATCCCGAAGGGTCCAAATGCGATTTGTGATGGAGAAACGGCGGTGCTTAGTGTTCAGTTGTTTTCGTGTGGTACTCCTCTTTCTTTTACTTTTATCTAGCGGTCGTTACCAAAAAATTCATTTTCGACAGTGGAGATCCTGGTGGTTGTTTTTCTTTTCCTTTATATATTATGTTACCATTTCATAACATTGGAATGGCCAGTCTGATATATATTATGTATATGTACTATACTCCAACCAGAAGAAAGTCTCAGGGGAATGAGACGCAGCGAGGTAATGCCGTGAATAATTAATGTTTATGTCATAAGATGTCATAAGATCGCACACGTGGGTACACGCTTCTCCATTGGCAAACTCTCAAAGTACAAACGATAAAACTGATACACACATATTTATACTACCCTAGTTATAAAATTAGATCACGGTTAATCTCCTGGTCTTTTAATCCCTCCATACAGGAAATAACATGCAGGAGAGCGCATGTTTTTTAAACTGATGTTAAAACGATAATATTGTGTATCTACTTCGCTCCAATAGATGACGCAATAGTAAGCACATTCCTTTCAAGGTTAATCTCCTGGTAGAAGAACAGGGCCGCTATATGCTGCTCCTCTACTATTGCGGCTCATAGATGTCGCTAGTGCAGAAAATTGCATACCATTTAGTTCGTCACAGACTCTCCAGAGTGCACCACAGGCAGTGGGTCTACATTACATGATAATAACAAAGACATCAAACACAACAATAAAAGACGAGGCAGGACGAGTACATTATTCCCCAATAGACAAAGTAAACATTATTGCTCATTCCTTAGAAAACAGATTTAGACCGAATACCTCTCCAATCAATCAGACATTTATTGATAATACTGAATGTCAAGTTCAACAATATCTCAGCCTTTCATCAACGAATACTATTACTCTTACATCACCATCAGAGTTAAAATCTATAATTGCGGAACTCAAACGTAAGAAATCTGCAGGACCTGATAAAGTGACAACAGAAATGCTTGTATATATTCCAAAAAATGTTACTGCATATCTTACAAAAATATACAACACTTGTCTAAAATTGCAGTATTTTCCTAAAGCCTGGAAACATGCTCACATAGTCACTTTTCCCCAAACCAAGAAAAGATCCAATGATTCCAAATAATAGAAGACCGATTAGTCTACTGAACATTCAAGGAAAAACTCTAAAGAAAATTATTGCAAGAAGACTTCTACCAATTCTTCAAATTCCATCAAAAGTACATCACACAACAGTTCGGTTTCAAGAAACATCACTCAACAATTCATCAACTTAAAAGAATCATAACCCATATCACAAATAACTTTCAAGCGGGCCAACATACAATAGCTACATTTATGGATATAGCATATGCTTTTGGTACAGTTTGGCACTCGGGTCTTTTATTCAAATTAATTAAACTGTCAATAGATGAAAGCCTTATTCAACTAATACATAGTTTCTTAACAGATAGAATTTTTCAAGTCAAAATGGATGGCACATTATCAATAATCAAGAATACCAAAGCCGGAGTTCCACAGGGTTCCGTCTTAGCACCGCATTTATATTCAGTTTATGTACACGATATTCCATTGATTGCTGAATGCAATATGGGATTATACGCAGATGACACCACCTACTTCACCAGTGACATTTCAATCAACATCGCACAATGTACTATGCAAAAACAACTCAAAATATTGGAACTGTGGCTAAGAAACTGGAGAATAAAAGTCAATATAAGTAAAACTCAAGCCATCATTTTTACCAGAAGAAAGCCAAAAATACCAGATCACCTCAATCTCTTCTCCGAAGATATCTACTATAAACAATCCGTAAAATACCACGGCATCACACTTGATTAACAACTTAGATTTCATCACCATGTTGAAGCAGCTCGTAACAAAGCATTAGCCAGATTCATTCATCTATATCCATTGTTGAAGTCACCTTACATCAGACTTCCCTCAAAAAAATCCTTTACACTTCTGTTATAAGATCTCAAATGACCTATGGCTGCGAAATCTGGAGCAATGCAGAATTCCAAATTATCAGACGTCTTCATGCTATACAGAGAAAAGTATCCCTAACTATCACTGGTGCAGACTATAGAACCACCAATAAACAACTACAAGACATGCATGAAATAGAATCATTCTACGACATTATACAGAAATTTAAAGAAAACTTTCATAAGGACTTGCTGTACCATCCCAATCCTCTGATAAGAGCCCTGGCAACAAGAGTAGGCTATAAAGTAACAACTACCGTCATGATCGGTCACCTCAATTAAAAATAAAATGTTCCTGCTTGTTAACCATCTCTGTTAAACTAAAAGCATTTTAAGGCTGAAACTTATGTACCATACATGTTCCTGTTAATAAAAAAAATACATGATGATGATAATGATATGATGCGGTGTTTTTGGAATGTCACAGGGGGATCAGATTACCCGGAATAAATCTCTGTTGTCTGGACGATCTTTCATTGTACAAAAGTGAGGAGTGAATAGCTCAAGGGCATTTACGTTCACTTTTCTCTTTTTACTATTTTTATTATTATTATTATTATTATTATTATTATTATTTACTTACTTACAAATGGCTTCTAAGGAACCCGAAGGAGTCCACATCTGTAGAGTAACGGTCAGCACGTCTGGCCGCGAAACCAGGTGGCCTGGGTTCGAATCTCGGTCGGGGCAAGTTACCTGGTTGAGGTTTTTTCCGGGGTTTTCCCTCAACCCAATACGAGCAAATGCTGGGTAACTTTCGGTGTTGGACCCCGGACGCATTTCACCGGTATCATCACCTTCATTTCATTCAGACACTAAATAACCTAGATGTTGATACAGCGTCGTAAAATAACCCAATAAAATAAAAAAAATAAAAAAGGAACCCGAAGGTTCATTGTCGCCCTCACATAAGCCCGCCATCGGTCCCTATCCTGTGCAAGATTAATCCACTCTCTATCATCATATCCCATCTCCCTCAAAGCCATTTTAATATTATCCTCCCATCTACGTCTCGGCCTCCCTAAAGGTCTTTTTCTCTGCAGCCTCCCAACTAATTCGCTATATGCATTTCTGGACTCGCCCATACGTGCTACATGCCCTGCCCATCTCAAACGTCTGGATTTAATGTTCCTAATTATGTCAGGTGACTCCTTCCATTGTTCTGTACAATTTTTTTTCCCAAATAGCAAGTACAAGTTTATAAATTTTGCTAGATATTGCCCTTCCATCCTCTTGTATTAATTCTGCTGGAATTTGATCGATACCTGGAGAATTGTACTGTTTCAGATTTTCTATCGCAATTTAGACTTATGAAAATGTGGGTTCGGGTATAAATGGCTCAGCAGTTTGTATGTGAATTTCGTCCCGATCATTTCTATTTGGCCTATGTACATTTAGTAGTTGCACAAAATAGTTTTTCCATCTGTTCAGGATTGAATGAGAGTCTGCAAGCATGTCACCATTCTCATCCTTGATCATGTTTACCCTTCCCTGATATCCGTTCTTAAATTCATTTATACCTTTAAATAAATCTCCAATGATTTTATTCTTACTATTTGTTTCTACCTCATTCAGTTTCTTCTTCAAGTAGTCTCTCTTTTTATTCCTAAGTGTACGACTTGCTTCCCGTCTTTCATTAAAATAATTATATCTATTCTCCTCAACTGAATTCTGTAAGAATTTCAATTTTGCCTGTTTCCTTCTTTCTACTACCATGCAACAATCTTCATCAAACCATGGTTTCTTTTTTTAGTTTCATAAAAACCTATGCTCTGCTCAGCTGCAATTTTGATACTATCTCTGATATTTTCCCACACGCTATTAACATCTAACTCTTTCTCAACTTCTTCGGAACTTAATAAAGTGGCAAACCTATTAAAAATTTCGACCTGATAATGTTGCTTAGTTTCCTCGTCCTTTAATTTCAGAATATTGAATTTACTTATATTAATTTGTTGCTCTATTAGCTTGGCTATTGATAGTCTTTCTCTTCATTCTCGTATTACCAAATAATTGTAAGAATTACAGTCTGCTCCCCCTGAAAGTTCGAATGTCCAATATACTAGTATGTCTCCGTTTATATATCAAGATGTGATCTATTTGGTTGTGTGTCAATCCATCTCGAGAAGTCCACGTATATTTATGTATATTCTTATGGGGGAATGTTGTACTTTTGACAATTAAATTGTTTGATGTCGTAAAGTTGACTAACCTAACTCCATTGTCATTACTAGTTACGTGTAGATTCTCTTTTCCAATAGTTGGTTTAAAAATATCCTCTCGTCCTACTTTAGCGTTGAAATCCCCCAATAAAATTTTCATGTCATATCTCGATAACTGATCAAAAGTATGTTCCAATTCCTCATAGAAGCTATCTTTATATGGTCGTCTTTCTCTTCTGTAGGGGCATGAGCATTTATAACTACGATATCGCACCATCTACTTTTAAATAATAAATATGATAACCTGTCACTGATAAATTCAACGTTTTTTACTGCTGATTTTATTCTTTCCTGAACAAAGAATCCTGTTCCTAATTGGTGATTATTCTTTCCTTCCCATAATACAACAAGTAATCTCCTATTTGTGATATGCCATTCCCATTTAACCTAACCTCTTGTACTCTCACGAAGTCTATTCTATATCTAGCTAGTTCTTTTGCTACTAATGTTACCCCTCCTGTTCTATAAAGACTAGTTACGTTTCACGTACCACATCACATAACCTTATTCCTTTGCTGTGGTCGTGCCAGAGAATCAGTCCCATTCCGAGGCTTATTGTATGGATTCGTAACAAGCTGTTTTTTTTACGGTGATGGGTTGTTAGCCCTTCGCCCAATCCCCAAGCTGGAGGATCACCCCTTATCGGCTGTCCACGACTGCTTATTCAATATATTCGCAGCTATAATCGCCGCGCTCTCATGGTTAACATTCGGCAGTCTTTGAAATTTAATTGCATTATTGTTTTCAATTTCTTATGTCGCCGCTCCAATCACTCGCCTCAATTTCAATATTGCAACCAATAAGCTGCTTCCATTATTAAATGACACCTACTTTTCTAATCCACGTGGACTAAAACTGAGGTTGCAATGTCTTGTGCTGAGGACGAACATTAAGGTATGTGATTAAAATTATTATTAAGAGTTAAGAATGTCAATGTACTCGTATATGAAATAGTAATAATAATAATAATAATAATAGCCATTTAACAATATAACAAACTAGTGCTTATTCTTATCGAGGAAGTAGACGTGACAACGTGACGCTTAGAGTGAAACCTACAGAGCAACAATCGGTCGGCAAAATTAGGTTTTAAAAGCACACCGCACGTTATTGTATGATGCCGTCATGTTAACCATGAGAGCGCGGCGATAAAACCCTCCATAGAATCTGGAGGCCGTCTCCTCTATCCGCAACCTGAGGACGCGCCATGCCGTCGTGATTGGGACCCACAATACATATTATTATTATTATTATTATTATTATTATTATTATTATTATTATTATCATCATCATTATCATTATTACTAATATTATTAGTTATTATTATTATTATTATTATTATTATTATTATTATTATTACTATTATTAATTCCTGCATTGATGTTATTTTTACATTTGGTTCAGGAGTAGACCTTATGGCCCTAACTCTGCAAGTAAAAATAAATAAATAAATGAACAAAATAAATAAATAAATCGACCTATAGCACAAATTTATAGCACAGGATCTCAATGGTCTGTCGTATACGGAGATAGTCAACGAAATATTTTCATCGCCTGTAAGATCTATTGTCCTTGTCGGGATTTGAAACTACGAACATGGAATCTAATGGCACGCAGTCTAACCAATCGACGGATGATAATGGCAAGTGTCACGTAGAGAATTCATTTCTATAGTACTAGGCGAATACATTAGCAATGGGTTTAGTGGCAACTACAATGTATCAAAGAAGGAATGATGTTGAAATCGGAACAGGGGTTTAATTGTCCCACTTTTATTAACGTATGGATTACAAAATGGAAATGACAGAGCGCCTGCATTGTCACGCTGAAATACGCGTTGTTTTCCTCTAGAAATCAGCATCAAGCGATTCCCAATCACGAAATTTTCGCCGTTGGAAGCGCGAGCGCTGTACGTGCATAAATATTCACAGCCGTAGTCACAGACCCACATACACATACAACAATTTCCCGGACGTTCGTCAAATTATAATGTGGAGTGACGGTCAGTAGTTTGATATCGGATTCTCCCCCCCTTCAGCTGTTTATAACCTGTCAGGGAACTTCATGTTACATCGGTTCATCAGTTATCGACGTCAAAACCTTCGTCAAATACTTTATTTTCGCTTGGGCGACATATTGTCATTTTAGCCGCCATTCCAGGAAGGAAATCGGCTTATCAGATTTCAGAGTGTTATTTTGCCTCTCTTTCCCTGTTCCATTTCCAAACGTATTCACTTGTTTTAGCGATACACAGTACCAAGGAATTTTCACAGGTGTAGGGAGATGATATCTTTATTATATTTTGTTTGTTTGTCTAATTGTTCGTCGGTCCTTCCATTTAACTGTCTGTCCGGCCGTCTCTCTCTTTGTCTTCCAAACAATCACTCAACGATTTAATTCAATCACTTATGAAGTTAATCGACTGCTGATCAGTCAGTCATTCAAATCTCCAATTCAGTCAGTCATTCAAGTCCCCAATTCAGTCAGTCATTCAAGTCGCCAATTCTGTCAGTCATTCAAGTCACGAATTCATTCAGTTATTCAAGTCCCCAATTCAGTCAGTCATTCAAGTCGCCAATTCTGTCAGTCATTTAAGTCATGAATTCAATCAGTCATTCAAGTCCCCAATTCAATCAGTCATTCAGGTCGCCAATTCCGTCAGTCATTTAAGTTACGAATTCAATCAGTCATTCAAGTCCCCAATTCAGTCAGTCATTCAAGTCGCCAATTCTGTCAGTCATTTAAGTCCCCAATTCAGTCAGTCATTCAAGTCGCCAATTCTGTCAGCCATTTAAGTCATGAATTCAATCAGTCATTCAAGTCCCCAATTCAGTCATTCAGGTCGCCAATTCCGTCAGTCATTTAAGTTACGAATTCAATCAGTCATTCAAGTCCCCAATTCAGTCAGTCATTCAAGTCGGCAATTCTGTCAGTCATTTAAGTCATGAATTCAATCAGTCATTCAAGTCCCCAATTCAGTCAGTCATTCAGGTCGCCAATTCCGTCAGTCATTTAAGTTACGAATTCAGTCAGTCATTCAAGTCGCCAATTCTGTCAGTCATTTAAGTCATGAATTCAATCAGTCATTCAAGTCCCCAATTCAGTCAGTCATTCAAGTCACGAATTCAATCAGTCAAGTCCCCAATTCAGTCAGTCATTCAAGTCACTAATTCAGTCAGCCATTCGAGTTATCGATTCAATCAAGTCATCGATTCAGTCAGCCAATCAAGTCATCGATTCAGTCACCAAATCAAGTCATCGATTCAGTCAGTCAATCAAGTCATCGATTCAGTCAGCCAATTAAGTCATCGATTCAATCAGCCAATCAAGTCATCGATTCAGTCAGCCAATCAAGTCATCGATTCAATCAGCCAATCAAGTCATCGATTCGGTTACCCAATCAAGTCATCGATTCAGTCAGCCAATCAAGTCATCGATTCAGTCAGCGAAACAAGTTATCGATTTAATCAGCCAATCAAGCCATCGATTCAGTGAGTAAATAAAGTCATCCATTGAGTCAGCTAGCCAAGTAATTGAATCAGTCAGTAGTCACAAAATCGGTCAGTAGTCATTAAATCGGCCAGTAGAGTCATCAAATCTGTCAGTAATGCCCTGAAATAGCTCAATAATATAATAAATTTGGTCAGTCATATCAAATCGTCAAATCATTCAATTCAGTCAGTCAAGTCATCAATTCAGTCAAGTGAAGTCAAGTCATGAAATCACTCAGTCAAGTCAAGAAATCACTCAGTCACGTCATGAAGTCACTCAGTCAAGCCATGAAATAATTCAGTCAAGTTATCAAATCACTCAGTCAAGCCGATAAACCATTCAGTCATGTCGTGAAATTAGTCAGTCAATTCGTAAAAGCAGTCATCTTTTCTGAAATCAGTCATATGAAATCGGCCAGTCAAATCATTGAAATCAGTCAAATCATAGAAATCAGTCAATCATGTCATCGAAATCAGTCAGTCATGTCATCGAAATCAGTCGGTCATGTCATCGAAATCAGTCATGATGTCATCGAAATCAGTCAGTCCGTCAGTCATGTCATCGAAATCAGTCACTCAGTCATGTCATGGAAATCAGTCATGTCATCGAAATCAGTCAGCCAGCCATGTCATCGAAACCAGTCAGTCATGTCATCGAACTCGGTCAGTCAGTCATGTCATCGAAATCGGTCAGTCAGTCATATCATCGAAATCGGTCAGTCATTCATGTCATCGAAATCAGTCAGTCATTCATGTCATCGAAATCAGTCAGTCATTCATGTCATCGAAATCAGTCAGTCATTCATGTAATCGAAATCAGTCAGTCATTCATGTCATCGAAATCAGTCAGTCAGTCATGTCATCGAAACCAGACTTTTCCTACCTGTGCTGCTTTCGCGTATCTTCATCAAATAAAATGCCCTTGATAAGTTAGAGAATATAGTATCACGATAATTCTCACCACAATATGTTTTATCAAACATGTTTGTAGATAAGTGGGTGTATTTTAGGGCTGCCACTAGTACCAATTTTCATAACAAAGCGTTGATTTTCATGTAAATAAAATTACTTTAAAAAACCATTAAATAAAACTGAAGAAAGCAATAAATTTGTATTTTGAAATGTTTTCTTGTAGTTAGATTTATTTCTTTTTTGTTTCCTGTAGGTTTATTTTTATATAAATAGAAATTAGAAACAAAAAAAAAATGTTAAAGGAAATACTGTAACAAGGAATTATGTTCAGAAATATGTTTTTGTACAGTAGTTACGTCCATATGCTTTTATATTTTAAGTACAATTATTTTCATGAAAATGAAAATTAGAAACAAAAAGAGACCTGAACAAATAAAACTATAAAGGAAGAAATAAAAATTATATTCCGATACGAATATGGACTCAAAAACACTTTTTTTTCACATATTACGTATTTTTTACGTATCAATAGCAATACAGTATTACTCAATGACGATAGCATTCTAGGGTTAAGAAAGAAAGATTTATTTCTGAACCACATTCTTTAGAAGCAGTTATTTCTAATTTCATTCTTAAAACATCCTTCTCTTAATAACATTCGTACTAATGAACACTAAAAATAGCAAAATAAAGTGCTCAGATCAAACTAAATTCTACTGAATTGGAGTACGCCGCTCAGGAAAGCCGTTATGTTGAAAAACAAGAGGATAGAGCAAAGATATTTAAGGAATGCGGAGCATGTATGGATTTTATTTTCTCTCGGAATTTCGTTCACTTAATATAAAACCATAATAACCTACATACTCCACAACTAAAGGAAGCTTTATCTGCCTTCAGTGAAATACAAGTAAAACTTAATATAAATGTTTAGAAATGTGTGCAGATTTAAAACTCCATTTCATTGGTACAACGTCGCAGTATGCGTTATTCCAACATTAATCCGATTCAGAGAAGATGAAACTATTCTGAGCTTCGGAATTGTTATGTATGTATGTATTTATTCACACTGCAATGGGTATATACCCGGTGGCAGTGGTAACTAATTAACTCAATAATGACAATAATAAACTTATTAATTATAAATACAATTAATAATAATACTAATAATTAATACTAATAATAATAATAATAATAATAATAACAATAATAACAACAACAACAACAACAACAGGGAATATACTAAATTAAATGAAACGATCACTTAAAATAACATTTGAAATATTCTAATTTGTATCTTAAAACTAAGATCGAACTAAAACCCACGAGTATATGTTCATATCTGCACAAGTACCTTTCAACATTACACTCATTTCGCTGTCAACTCACTCACTGCACTGGAACTACGACACATTTCACTGATTCTATCCTGATTTCACTAACACTTCAAAAACATTTCACTGTTCAAATTCTTTGCACTGCCACTATAAACTATAAAGCTTCACTGACAGGAACACGTTTCACTCACACAGCACACTTCACTGACACGACATACTTCTTCACTGATACAACACACTTCACTGACACAACATAATTCTTCACTGATACAACACTTCAATAACAACATATCATTTACACCCTTTACATAATGTGTATAATTACCGTCTATTAGTAAGGTCCTTAAGCCTATTTTTAAATGCATTTTTGGTTGTTGGTAAAGCCTTTAGTAAGTCTGCAGGTAAAGCAGTCCAGTCCCTGATAGTACGATTGAGAAAAGAAAACTTTCCAGTGTCCGTCCTCTGCCTTCTTTTCCTCAATTTATATGAGTGGTCGTTCCTTGAAGAGTAATTTGGCGGCTGCAACCTATTTTTTATTTCTCTCTAGGCAGGCTCCCTGCAAGTTGATTTTTCAACCACTTTCAAAATTTACTATCGCATATATTGCATTTCTGCTCTAAATATGCTAGCGAAGAAATTGTATGTCCTCTATATTATGCCACTTTTACCTTTCGTCATATGAGTTCAGGACAAATATAATGCACATATATTATGGTAATTGACTTGGACGCAACATGCAATATTTTCCACGTAAATTCTTCAGTAAACAGTATTGTATTGTATTGTATTGTATTTATTAACATTCCATGGTATTCATAAATTGCTTCACAGCTAGAATATGGAACAAACCAGAAAAACTTAATACTATTATAAAGGCTTAATTTATACTCACAGTCTAGATGAAATATATACGGACGAGGTTTACAATATAATCTAATAGTACCCCACAAAGTTTTATTATCAATTTCATGCAGTGTTATTGAATGTCATGAATTCACCTACAGAATAAAAGGTGTGAGAAATCAGGTAGGCCCTACTTCTTTAATTTAGCCCTAAATGATCTTATGATTTGAGTTTCATTTTCTATATCGATAGGGAGGCTATTAAAAATTTTTACTGCTATATAGCGCACTCATTTTTAATAGAACGATAGGCTTGCCGATGGAGTATGAAAGTCATTTTTTTTACATGTATAAGCAGATAGCATAAAAGAGCGGCATTGCTATTAGCCTATATTAGGCTTTATTCACTTTATGTGTTATTTCAATCACAGCGAACCAAAAACTATATATATATATATATATATATATATATATATATATATATATATTTTTTTTTGCATGAAGCTTATTGTGTAAGTATTGTGACATCATTACATACATGCATAAGCGTTCTGTCCATGGGCAGGTCCTTCACGTGTAAACTCAGCTTTCTCCAATCTTTCCTATTTTCTGCATTTCTCTTTGCCTCCTCATATGATCCATATTACATTTATCTTAATGTCGTCTATCATCTGATATCTTTTTACTGTCCTGAACTCTTCTTCCTTTCACTATTCCTTCCAGTGCATCTTTCAGTAGGCAGTTTCTTCTCACCCAGTGACCCAACAAATTCCTTTTTATGATCAGTTTCTGCATCAATTTTTTTTTATTTTCATAATTCTTCGGTGCATGGTCAATGGGGCTTAAGTCACGTTTTTTCAATTTTTAATTTCCGAAAATCTATTAAAAAGAAAAACCTAAGCTTTCATAATTTAGTATTACGGACTTATGTTTACGTGGAATACAAGGCATAATACAGTAAAATTATCAATTTGTCTTAAGTCTTATTTTCTAACATTTTGTCAGTATTAACGGCTAATGTCGACATATCGTCACTATATGATGTACTGGAGAAATATGTTAACCACTTAAGATTTTTATGCCTCTGTGCTTAAACTAGCAGGTGCCAACACTGTATTAATGAGAAAACTTGTAAGATTTATATTTCCACTATTGTTACATTCTAGAATATAAAACAATAGCATTAACGAGTTATTGAAAGTGTTGTTAAGATATTCTATACTAGAAAGAAAAGTGATTCTTCTTGTACAAAAGCAAGATCACATTGATAAAAGTAGGTGAATGTTTTAATAGGAATATTTTCTGTAGGTATTTCTATTTTTAATATAAAGTAGGCAGATTGACTCGCTCTATAATAATAATAATAATAATAATAATAATAATAATAATAATAATAATAATAATAATAATAATAATAATAACAATAATAACAATAATAATAATAATAATAATAATAATGGTTTATTTTAACTGGCAGAGTTAAGGCCATTCGGCCTTCTCTTCCACTCAACCAATGCGATACAAAAATACAAAATTACTATATTGCTAAGGAGCAAAACATAATTAATACAATACAATATATAACAAATCTTTTACCTTCCCAACACTCCAATGAAATAATTATGTACTAATAATAACATTAATAATAATAATAATAATAATAATAATAATAATAATAATACCTAAATATAATTAAATCATTAAACTCGATTATGATTATAATTACAACTTCAATTTTTCTGCGTCTGTAAGAAATTGTTTAGCTTTGTCTTGAAAGTAGTTATTGTCTGGCAGCCCCTAATCTTCTGAGGTAGAGAATTCCATTCACGAGGGACGGAGACAGTGAAAGAGGATGAATAGTGGGATGTTCTATGGGGAGGAATTGCTAGGATTTGGCTCTCTTGTGACCTGGTGTTTAGATTGTGATTGCAGGATAAGTAGTTAAACCGGGAACGAAGATAATTTGGAGTAGAAGTGTGGAGAACTCGAAACAGAAGAGAAAGCGAATGAAGTGATCTACGGCTATTGAGTCGCAGCCAGGATAAATATTTGAACGATGGTGTAATATGGTCAAATTCGCGAGCATTGCTGATGAATCTGACACACATATTGTGCACACGCTGTAGCTTGTTCGAAAGTTCAGCTGTCAAATCTGTAAGTATTATGTCGCAATAGTCAAACAGTGGTAAAACGAGGGTTTGCACTAAAGTCTGTTTTAATTTTGGCGGGAGGAAGTTTCTGAACGGGTTAAGAGAATGCATGGTATAGCATACTCTCTTGGATATTTCCTTTATTTGGCATAGATTGGAATAAAATTAAAATCTTGACATATTTATTCACTACATACAACTGGTTCGGTATGGGTTATTTTTTTGTTTACTGCACTAAAATTTTCTTCGAATTACATTTCTCACAAAAATAATAACAACAATACATACGAATACATGAAGGATATTGAATGTAACACATTCAGTAACGCGTCAATGCTATTCTTTCATATTCTAGAGTGTAACAAACTGTGTAAATATGAATCTTTAAAGATTCGTCAATAATACAGTGTTGGCACCCGTTGCTTAAGTGTAGAGGCATAAAAATCTTAAGTGGTCAACATAATATTTCTCCAGTACAAGATATGGTCGTTGTTCCTGCAATAACTCCTATGTGACATATTTATCGATTTTCAAATTTTTGCTCTATTAAATAGCTTAAATAGTGATACAGCAAATAATAAAATCTCCTATATGTAATTATATTTCTTTGTTTCGAAAATGTAAGAATTCACAGTCTCCTATGTACGGCTGCCATAGGATGAATAAATGTGTTTTTTCTTCCTATTGGAAAATTTTATATTTATCACATAGGAGTTATTGCAGGAACAACGACGATATAGAGATAATACTAAGGGCATATGTCAACATAAATCGTTAATACTGACAAAATGTTAGGACTTAAAGCAAACTGATCATTTTGCAGTATTATGACTTGTATTTCACCCAGACATAAGTCCGTACTACCTAATGAAAACTTAAGTTTTTTTTTTTTTTTCAATAGCTTTTCAGAAACTAAGAAATGTTGAAAAGAAGTGACTTAAGTCCCAAGAAGTGATCGAAGAATTATAAAAAAAAATTGTACTTTATACGCTAATTCAGACCTTCTGCGGCGCTGTTAAAACTACTTTTAGAAGGGCCAAATTTTTTCTACGAAACGTTGGCACAGTAATGAAACTTTCGCGAATCCTTAAATTTTTAATTTCGGAAAAAAAAAAATCGGCTCTTTTCGATACGCCCTAATGTCTACGCATACAAACATTAAATTATATAATCTGTTGCGGTTTCAAGAATTATGAATCCTTTTTCTATATTTATTTCATTGTAGAGCAGCGGTGACCAAAGCGAGTGTCGTGATTATATCGTGTAATCACAGACATTCAAACGGGTACGAGTAGTTTCCTGTACATTGCTGTGTGTTTCATTCACGTACTGAAGGCAAGCAGTGGCGGTATCATGTCGCTCTACAAACTCTGTCTCTACAAGCAGTAAGAGGTGGTTTTGTAAAGAATGAGAAGGAGAACTTTTTTGTTGTTCTGTCGGACAACTGTAATATGTTTACCTTTCTCACCGGTTCAATTAGGATTATTATAGAAACATTAATTTACACGCTGAATAATGTATTATTATTATTATTATTATTATTATTATTATTATTATTACTAGGCGTACCCATGCGCTCCGCTGCACCAGTTAGAAATAAATATAAAGTAATTACATAATTAAAATATGATATTTGATCCAGGGAACATTCGTGTTTGATAGAAGGATAAATCGCTTAATATGTTACTTAATTTTAATTGCATCCAAATAATTAAAATGCGGTCATTTTGGTCCAGAGACACTCATTTGGTGCAATGACAATTCCTTTAACATGTTTCTTAATTTTTATTACATGCAACCATAGTGTAATGAAGATTGACATCATTTAGATAATGTGTATATTTTATTTTACTTGTTTTAGGTATCCATTGAATTATGGTAACAACTTAATTTTAACCCTTGTTTTCTAAGTATTCAGTAAATAGCGCTTGGCCCACTATGGTTCTGAACCTTTCAAATAACTTAAATTATATTATATAATATTACATATTATATTATATTATATTATATTATATTATATTATATTATATTATATTATATTATATTATATTATACACTCAGGGACAAAAAAACCGGACACTTTAATATTTGCTGGTATTTTGCAAAACATTATCTTCTCATACAATATTATGGTAGCCATCTGTTGTTATGGAGACGCGTATACATTGTTGATTGTTTTTTGTTTTATAAACAAGCCATTACAACCAAATATTCCAATTTTGCTTTCGGAGTGTCAGCTATAACAATTTTGTCTCAACCATTTTGTGCTTCATTATCGTTATCATTCGTTATTTCTTTATTTTTACATTTTCTGAGTTTAAGTGGGGTTGTAACATTTGTCTTAAAACAAGATGCGACCTGAAGATGTGGCTCGAGCTGTAGCCCTTTACGATGATGGACGCAGTGTACGTTACATTGCAAATCTTATGAATATGGCTAGGAGCACAACCCATGATGTCATAAAACGGTATAGAGAGACCCTAGAATATACCAGAAGACCAGGTTCGGGTCGTCCAAGAGCTACAAATCCAAACGAAGACAGGTATATGGTGTTGAGAGTTCTTAGGGAGCGCAACCTGCCAGCTACTAGTGTAGCCCAGCAATTTTTTAACATGCATGGACGCACAATTTCGGCCAAAACAGTTAGAAGGAGGTTGAGAGCAAGTGGACTGATATCAAGTAGGCCTGCAACTGGTCCCAGACTTCTCAGGATGCATCGAGTTGAACGACTGCGTTTTGCAAATGATCACAGGGATTGGAGAAATGGACAGTGGAGCTGTGTTGTGTTCACCGATGAGTCCCGTTTTAATCTGTGCTCACCTGATGGACGTGAAAGAGTTTGGAGAAGGAGGGGAGAACGATTTTCACAGTGTTGCATTTCCGAAAATGTGCCGTATGGAGGTGGTGGAGTGATGGTTTGGGCAGGAGTGTGTACGGATGCTCGTACAGAGTTGGTTTTTGTTGAAAATGGAAGACTAACAGCTGATAGGTATATAAATGAATGTTTGGCTGATCATGTTGTGCCATTTGGCCAATTTGTAGGCGATAATTTTGTTTTAATGCATGATAATGCACGGCCGCATATTGCCCATGCGGTCGGAGATTATCTCCAAGAAGTGGGAATCCATGTTCTTCCATGGCCAGCAAGGAGTCCAGACATGAACCCAATTGAACACGTGTGGGACATGCTGGGACGGCGTGTTAAGAATAGACGACCGAGACCAGAATCGTTACAAGAGTTGAGGCGAGCACTTGGCGAAGAATGGGAACTTATTCCTCAAGAAGACATTGCTAACCAAATTGAGAGCATGCCAAAACGTATGGATGCAGTTATTCAAGGCGGAGGGGTAATGCCCGTTACTAAAAAGAGTTTTTAATGTTTAAGGCACCATAAAATGAAAAAAAAAAAACAGTTAGACCAAACGATGCCATAGTTATACGCCCTTTGTAATTTTTTGTAAATTTTCTCATCAGAGATTTTTTTTTCAAATGTTGTCGTATAAGGTGCTAAATGGAACATTATTTTGTTTAAATGGGTTTTGTTTCATTTTGAAATAATTGGCAACAAAATACAAGCAAATGTAGAAGTGTCCGGTTTTTTTGTCCCTGAGTGTATATTAGTTTCATAAGTATATATTATATTTTATAAATTCACCTTCCTGGATCTTTCAGAAGGATAACTCTGACCTCTTTTCCTTACAATTTATAGTGCTACAAATGTCTTCTTGACCTATATTATTATTCAAATTATTATATTTTAGTTATTACAACCGATAACGAACATTTCACAGTTTACACAAGTTTCACAACAATAAGAAATACGGCACAGTCAATGCCGTAATGTATGTTCGGGTTTTCTATTTCAGGGTATGGAGTTCAGTGAAATATTATATTGTAACTTTATTGCGTATCATTGCTAAGTTTTATTTAGTGTAATGTGTCCATAAGCTCCGTTTACTTCTTGTTGCATAATATGTTGCAGAAATAATTAAAAAACTGTGTTATTTTAATGTGAAGAGAATTTTACATGTTAATATAATCTGTTCGCATCATTTTAAGTTTAGAATTGAAGCTATTTTGATGTTAAAAAAAAAAGAATTTATATTGCGATTTTAATTTAGCACATCTACCTTCCCTAATAAAGACAGAAAATTTACCATACCACTACTATGAAATTAGTGTACGTACGAATGTGTTATTTCGTCTCTTAGGTAGTACGTACAATTCAGTACTCAATTGTAGTATTAAAATACAGACAAATTGAATGTGAGGGGTGTCATACATGGCATTATGTTTAATTATAATGTATAATTGCGAATATAGGAATATAAGTTAAATATAGTAAACATAACCTATAATTTGCATATGGCATAACATACATATGTACTGGCAGGGCATTGGAGACCACTAAAATTAGACAGAAAGGGGCAACTGGTACAGTAAACATAACCTATAATTTCAACATATCTAAATATCTGTGCGGTGCAACTGAAAATTATTGAATCGTGCATAAATGAATTTACAAGAATTTCGCAATATTTAATCAAAATAAAGGCAGGTATTACACGTACGAACAACGTAATTTTCACACCAAAAATAATATTACACCTTACCTCGCAAGTGAAGTATCTCATAATCATTGTATTAAATTCTATTAATGCAATTATACTACATTTTAGAGAAATATATGTTACTCTTTATGCATTCAAACTAATTTATATGGTTGTAAGGCCACCCTTTGTGATCGGGTTAAGCGAGTCACATGGTCTGCCTTATGGCCTGTATTAGATCACGATGACAGTGACATAGTCTATTGCTCCTAGTACTCACAGAACTCCAAGCGGCTAGCAACTATCGCGAGAAATGCAAAAAATCATCCCAAGCTTTGTGACTGTATATACTAGACTGTGCTCCAACCTCTTTAAACCCTGGGAAATAAATCCCTGCAGGCATCTGACAGAAAGCAAATCACTGCATAATATACTAGCATAATAGCAATAATGATAATAATAATGAATTGATATGAGCAGCGTGGGAAGAAGCGTTGTGTTGCCCGGTTCGGTATTGATTAAAGGTAATTAAGTGTGGCACTGCCACAATACTAATTGAAAGCGACGTTTATGAGAGTCTGGGTTCGCTCTTTTAGTTTTGGGAAATTCATTAGTGCAGAGACGCTAACTGCGCTTGCGTATGCTATATCTGTTTCATGCTGAAATGCTCATCCACGGGACTGACTATCGGAGGGAAATAGGGCCGAAGGTACTGACTTCAAAACCTTCAATTGGGATTTATGGCTCCGGAATAATTAACAAAGCAACAAGCCTAATGCTTTGTTCAGGATAATATGTAGCATGGGGCAAGTATTTTAAATTCCCGGTACGCGTGATTCAGTACCAGAAATTACTAAGTACATACTGTAACGTCAGGAAAATGTGTGCAAGTATTTTTAAGAATAGAGGACAATGAAATTAATAAAAGTGCGCTACTTTAAGTAATTTAGAGTCATCATCATCGTCATCATCTTCAAGGTTTAGGCCTGGTGGCCTGTTCCTTCCTCTTGGAAAGTGTCCTCCCATCTATTGCGGGATCTTCCGACATTCCTCCTTCCTTCCGATCTGTAGTTCAGTATTTGTCTGGGAATCTGTCTTCATTCATCCTTAATATATGTTCTTTCCAGTTTTTCTTTTTTCTTGCTAATCTGTCGTTTAAGTCGAAAATTCCCAGTTCCGTCCTTATGTCTGTGCTTCTTTTCTGGTCCAACAGACTGTAACCTGCCACTGATCTCAGAAATCTCATCTCTGCAGCTCTATCCTTCTTCTTTCTGATCGAGTCAATGCCCAGTTTTCACTGCCATACATAAGAACAGGGACTACCATTACTTTATAGAATTTTAGTTGGGTCTCTTTTGGTGTTTTCTGGGATAAAGTTCTTTTTATTGTACCGCACATTCTCTGGAATTTATTTATTTTGTTGTTAACATAGTTATTTTCGCAATAGGATACGTTGCAACCCAAATAATTTAAACTACTCACCTGCTCAATTACTTCAACCTCTATTACTATTTTGGTCCTTAGATGCCTAGTCCCCAGAAAGCCCATTGCTTTAGTTTTTGTTAAAGATATTTTAAGATTATAATCTTTAATAACTTTTAATATCTTATTTATTGCTATTTGCAAACCGTCCTCTGAATTACTGAAAACCACTTCATCATCGGCAAACAAAAGAATAATTTAGAGTATTTCTTAGAATTTTGAAGCACTGAAGATTTGTTTCTGTTTTTAACTCAAATAATATTATATTTATTTTCAAAATTACCTGCAACGTACAGTAGAATCCCAATTATCCGTCATTCTATTAACCGATCGGCGGATTATCAGACCGTCTTTATCACGCTCTTTTTTGCTACAAAATACTAAGTTCAGTACATTACGTTAGTTCTGTACGTATTTTTTTTATAGAGAGAGTTATTATAATCCTTTACCACTAGCATTACACAGTGTGTAGTAGGAATGATTCTGCCATTGTCGGCAATCATAAACAGTTACTTGTGGGAGGAGCTGTTTTCCCAACTTGTAAAATAGCCACAATATGCTTTCAGAGAAATCTCCCCCCGAACTTCCACACAACTGCAAGCCCATGCAACATTCAGTATTGTCCTCCTATTCGAGTGGCCGTACTGTGTTACTTGTGTGAAAAGTGTCTTCCACGAATGTCAATAGAAAACTTGTTGTGCTAATTATCGAAAAAAAAAAAAAACGTGCAGCTAATGAGTTGCTTTGGAAAAGAGAAACTGTGGTACATGTCGCATCAGGATACGAGATTGGCATACAACTGTGCGCGATTTAGTAGAAAACAAGAATGAAGTGCTATTTATATTACTGTACTGCATTGTGTTTGCTCCTTATTATGAGCATAATAATGCACAGTGTAGTGTCTAGTATGAAGACATCAGTGGTTGCAGCACGGCAGGAACTTTAAATTACGCACGAAACTGTATTCTACACTTCATTGATGAAAATCATTAATGTTACGCACTATCCGATTTTCTCGATTAACCGTTCAGTTCATCCCCTTAATTACTACGAATAATAGAGGCTCTACTGTATTAAGGTTTAATGTCTTTGACTGATTACGATACTAACCGTGCAGTTATGGAAGTAGTAGAGGAGTGAATTGAGAAATTTAAGATATTGTAGATATAAACAGATGGATTTATTCAGCAATATTACACTACAGATGCACTACACCAGCGTTCCTCAAACTATGGTCCGCGGACCACCTGTGGTCCTCGAGGTCTGCCCTTGTGGTCCTTCAAAATATGCAGAAGGAAAAATAAAATTCAAACGAATTGCGTATCACTCTATAGCTGAAAATCTCAGACTTTGGAAATGACACATGACAATCGCCTTTCACTTTTTCTCCCAGTACTGATATTTTATGAAATTTATTACCCTACCTGTCTACCAACTTCCCACTCTGCTCTCAACAACAAAAGAGGGATTTAAAGCACTATGAATGTAGTATTTCCCTGCACATCTAGTGCCGTACCTGTAACTCAGCCAGGGACCACCCAAATTCATAATGGAGGACCGAACCTTTTGAAATATTGATGACTTTCTTAATAGTTTTGCCGATACCCAGTCTGCACATTGAAATGGTCACGTACTGTACGTCATACACCAATAATACGACTCTGAGGTCACACTTTTAAACTTATTTTCCAAGTAAATATGACGAATTTTCATGGGTTCGTAATCACTTTCATTGCGATATTGAAACTAACAAACTTGCATTGAGTGAAAGAGAACAGTTACCGTAATTGAACTCTCGAATGAGACCGGACTTAAACTGAAATTCCAAGCTGAAGATATGGTTAATTTCTGGACCTCATCACAAGTGAAAAGAGAATATAGTGAACTGTATAATGGTGTTTTATAGATTATAATTCAGTTTGCTTCTACATATTTGTGTGAGAAAGGGTTTTCATCACTAACTCTAATAAAAACAAAGAAAGCTACCAAAATCGACTCAATGTATGTGACGATCTCTGACTTAAGCTTAGCATCATACGTCCAAATATAGAACAACTGGGCAACAATCGGCAGGCTCATCCATCTCATTAATATGAGTACTAACATTTATTTATTTTTTTTAGTTAATAAATTAAAGATTATCCAAACTCTAATAGCCTTGAATTATTAAAGAAACAAAATGAATTTTCTTTTATTAACATAAGCTTAATTATTTGATATTAATATAGCCTATAGTTAATTCAATTTAATTAATTTTAATTAATTAGTTTCATTTTAAAGTATAAGTATACTCGTATTAAAATATGCTACAAAAATTATAAATTTGCTTTCGAAGGGGATAACAGTAAGGTGGTCCGCGGAACTGTTCCGAATTTAAAAGAGTGGTCCCCACTTCAAAAAAGTTTGAGAAACGCTGCACTACGCTATCAGAATTTGCCCTTAAATCTAGTGCAAAGGTCTTTTGACCGTACGTGCTGTACAAAAGAAGTCATACTTTGTAGATTTCGTCATCCTCACGTATGATTAAATTCAACCACACTCCATAAAACATACAGATTAATATGAAAATGGTACAAACAAAACATATATCACATCCTAACCTATCATAGAAACAGGCATAAAGGTATATAATTTAATAGTTCGCATTATCCCTTCATCAGTTCGTATCATAAACTTCAACAGCCGATGTTCTAAGCCAGCGGTGCATAACCCGCAGCACACGGGCCTCATGAGGCTCGCCACTATGTTTGCTGCGGCCCAATAGTAAAGTTTCAAACTTAAAATTTTAAAAATGTATATTTGAACAGACATGTAGCCTATTATTAATTACTATAAATTACAGTAATCATTAATTAGTAAGACATTTATGTAAATTACTTATTATTGGAGGATGTCTGCGGCCCTCCAAAAAAAAAAAACATTTTTTTTTTAATATTAGGTCGCAGTATTTATAAGGTTGAGCACCCCTGTTTTAAGCTGTCTGGCCTTGAAGAGGAACAATTCAGTTTTTTGTTCGTATTCTCTATTCCCCATGAGGTCAAGACATGCAAGCGAACCCCTATTCCGGACATAGCATCAAGGTTGGTAGATATTTTCTTCGGAGGTATTCTGTTTCTTTTTCCCCTAATGGGCTCAAATGTGTGCACATGTCTCCTTTTCCACTCATAATGGACAGATGCGGTCTCCTTCTTCGGTGACAATTTTAAGACTCTTTCATGTCTCTAATCTAAGCCATGCCAAACTCGCACTACTACCTTTGCTACAAGAATTTATGTAGTAACCCCATTTTGTGAGTTGACTACTCCTTCTATGTCCGCAATCGCGATTCTCGCATTTAATACGTGCAGACATCGCAATGTAAAAGACATAAACAAGAGTTCTGTAACTAAAATTAAAAAATTCAAAATGTCTCCCTTAAAATGTTCCATCATGAAAAAAATATTAGTGCAAACACTCGTGATGCCCCACTTCGATTACTGTGATATTCTGTTTACTGATATTCTGTTTTACTTCGGCGCAGAGACTACAACGTGTTCATAATATGTGCGTCCGTTTCGTCTGTAATATTCGCCGGGCTGATCACGTAACACCATACCTCGAAATGTTGTCCTGGCTCCGTCTAGAAGATCGTAGGAAAATCCATTGTCTTTCCTTTCTCTTTCACATATTGCATTTCTTCACTCCTGTCTATCTTGCGTCTCGTTTTCAAAATTTATCCACTCATCATAACCTAGGCACACGATCACAACACTCCTCAATATTACCCATTCCCTCCCACCGAACATCCTCATATTCATCTTCTTTCACTGTGGCTGTTCCTCGGCTTTGGAATTCCCTACCGAGTAATGTCAGGGACTGTCAGACATCAAACCAATTTAAGACTAGACTAACGAAATATTTTCTAACAATTCTTGTTAACAATAATAGCTCTTTCAGGTTTCTCAATGTTTAATGGTTATATATATAGTGGTTGCAGCACAGAATAAATATTTAAATTATCTCATTATTATTATTATTATTATTATTATTATTATTATTATTATTATTATTATTATCACTTTCTTACCAATATTTTATTATTGTCACTCTAACATTACTTATCCAACTTTCATTATTTACTTTCATGTTGTTTTATAGTCTATATATTAATGTAATAACTATGTAACCAATTGTATTCAATTAGAATTAGAGTCTGGCTGGGCGGAAGAGAAGGCCTACTGGCCTTAGCTCTGCCAGATTAAATAAATAAATTATTATTATTTCCAGGACTAACACCTTCACCCAAGAGCACATTTAATTCTCCATTTCCAGGAGTCTAAATTCAGTAGCGCACTGTTGGTAAGAAACGATGTTAGCGCTTTAAGTGGAGGTTGCTTAGAGTTGAAAGCGATTAACAGAAAAAAGATTAGATTGAACCCCTCTCTCCTATTATAGTCCTCTTGCTTCTGACTTCTTCATGGAAACAGAAGTTCGTGATTAATTCTGCGCTCACAATGAAATGAAATTAAAGAAATTTTTAAAAATATATTTCCTAGAAAGAAGCGAAAAGTAGGTACTTATTAGCACATGCGTTATAACTTAAAAAAGTAGTGTTGGACTTTACATTCCCACGCAGACACTAGAATAGAAAAGGTCATATTTACTTTTTTGTTCCTGGAAATAAAATAAAATAAAATGTGGCAATGAATTTTGCATCTCTATGGAAACGAAATGAAATAAAAAATATACTGAATATTGAGTTATAATTAAAATAAAATTAAACAAAAGCACGACAAATTCTGCGCTTTCACTCAAACAAAACAAAATAATTGTATGTAACATTTTTCATGTCCATCAAAACAAAATGATGGAAGTGTTGTGGCAAGTCACGCGTTTCCGTGGAAATATAGTAACAGAAAAACTTTTAGCTTGTACAAGATAGCCTATGAAAATCCCCTTAGACGGACCTAGTTTAAGAGCTTATTTTTGAATGAGGCGTTCTTGAGCGACAGGTGGGTGCTCATGTCATGATTTCAGTATCCAAAATGAGTCAATAGCTGAGAGTTTCTTTGAACCGTCGCGGCTCTGTTCGTTCTACATGCAAGCACAACCCAAACCACCGCTCAACTCCTATGACGTCAGCGGCTCTAGCGGTCTTGTGTCCCATCCGCACAAGATTAATACAGCGCAATGCCGGAAGTGCACCTCCATCCTTCTGATTATCATCCGCACTACAGGGTGTACGCTGTAAGTATGTACGTTGCAGAACCTCTTACTTTGGCGTTTCTCTTCAAAAGCTAGTCGCCTCAAAACTTTTAGCAATAATTGAGATAAAAGACAATGTGCAGAAAATATTAGAATATTAGTTATCTAACAGAGAAGTTCGTCATCAACACTTTCTTTTCTTCATACTAGTATACGATATCAGTCACGGTTTCTTTCCGGTGTTGGTAGCAAACAAAATACTGAAGGATTCAAGGATAGACAACGACAGATCTGAATCAGTCCTTAGGCTTATATTATATTCGTTACTTCGTATCTACTGCGTGTTCAGTTCAAAGTGTGTCGTGGCTCGCTGTATGTCGTCATGTGGCTAGCCGATGAGCCTAGAGAATTCAATCTTCCTACACTTCCGCAGAGGCGTATTACCTATGTGCCAGAGAAGTTGCCTGGCAAGTACGGCGTTCATTCAGAAAAGTACTTACCGATACGTACGGTAACGCCGGTAGTGGCAGGAATGTGAACTATTTGAAAACACGTATTGAGGTGAGTTTTTTCTTACTGTCGGGATATGGGGAGAGGATTAAGGCGATTACTTACGTACAGTATTTGTTGACATTAACTTCGACGGTCAACATGGATACGGAGCATTTGATTTGTGTTGTGGACTGTTGCTGTACACAACCGATGATAACAAATACCCTGCGTACTTCCCGCGCAAAACATAGTTTGAAAGAGGTTATGGTAACGCACAGACCGTACAGACCGCCATCTGTTGCTACGACGTTCAAGTTATGCCGTACACGTTCTCAAGTTCAGATTGAACGCCTTGATTAATAGGCAACTTCTCTGACATAAAAGTTGAAACTCGCTTCAAATCGCTGACTCACAACAGTGACGTCAGGACACACTTTGAAATGAACACACAGTATATGTTCAGGGCTTTTGCATGAGGCTTTAAACTGAAAACACGAAATTACTTACAATATCTAGACAGCCACTAAGATGCAATGGTTGAAAATAAATGTGTACAATTAGGCATAATCTAGTCTATTAATTTAAGAGCATTATCACTAGTAATAGAAACATGAATAAAGAAGAAAGGGCATTCGAAAAGTAATGGCAACATAGTTACTGTTTAATACTAAATTTATTTAGATTACTTTTAACATTACATACTTCAAATATAGACTCCTGCCATGTCAGCAATATGTTGCCAAATTCTTGGAAGATGGCGGACTCCATCTGCTGCAGCATTTCTGGATATCTCTCTCACTGATCAATCTAAAGCTCTTCGGATGTCAACCCTTGATTGAAAGCGAATGCCACGCCTCCAGCGAACATACAATAGTAGTTCAGTATAGTAGAACTTCTCTCCCACAGCCTTCTTGTAATGCCCTAAGTCAGGCTCGGAGAGCTGGGCTACAATTGTGGCGTTGCGTCACTCATCGGATACGACGCTCACCACTTCCTTCCATCCCCGCGTCATTGACTTGGTAGGGGAGGGGATTTGTATTCAGTGTCTGTTTTATGTGATTGCGTACGGGCGACAGATACGTCATTCAACGCCGGTGGAATGTGGACGGGGAATCTACACTTTCCCCATGCTTTCCACCCCTCTCTCGCCAGTTCTGTATCCCTGCCCTAAGCACTGAGTTGCATGTTTTTCTCTTGCAACTTGGATATTTATGAAGCACTTTTGTTCGTACATTTAGGGCTGTATTGCTTACTACAAATCAGAAACAGCCACTGTATTTACAAAATATGGCTTCTTCGAGACTTTCAATATTGCAAGTTTATGAAACAACTACTGCTCTATTACGTAGTACAAGATTTAAATGTTCATCGCTAGGAGCACTGATTTACAGCACATTACTTATCGAATTCCCTAGTATAAAACCATAGGTATATTTCATGCAGCAGACGCGTTTGCCTGTAGATTCAGAGCTGCTATCGGCGTGATTTTGATTTTCGCTTGGGCTGATTACCTGGTTCGTCTATTTCAATGTTTTTCGGACTGTAAGGCGAATGTCAGGTAGGAAAAATGTATAGCGAATCCTCTGTCTCAATTCGACAAAATACCACGTCTTTATCATCAATTCTATCGACGCTAAATAACTTAGTGTTTGATACAGCGTCGTTAAATGATGAACTAAAAAGGTAATAAAGGAAGTTAAAGTATAACGATACTTTAAGGATATAATCTGGAGACATAAACACTTAAGTATCAAGAAAATAGTTTGTATATCACAAAAAATGCATACGGCCTTTAATGTCATGTTGGTCATAAATCAGAGCTGAAGAACTACATGAAAGCAATTGAAATGGAACAAATAGAAGCGATTACAGAACATACAGTCCTGACAGCTCAGCGAAGCGAAAGAGGGGAAGTAATAGGAGTAGTAGGGAGAGTTCCGGAGTAGAGATAAGGGCGAGCGGTCGGTAAAGGAATGCAACTCTACTGGAAACACAACGCTATACCGTATACGTGACATCCGATCACTCTGACTGCAGGCAACAGACTAACCTGAACATCCCTTGGCGTAACTTAATGGACTCGCCTGACCAAGGCGCACATTGCCGTGGACTGTCAGGGCTAAATAATTGTACTGTACATTATATTATACAAAATCAAAGCGAAGAATTAAGAGAATATATGATAGCAATGGCAAAGGAAGTTTTTAATAAAAAAAGAAGCATCATCTGCGGATCTCTGGAGAAAGAAGTAAGGAAGAAACTAGTGAAGTGCTTTATGTGGGGTGTGGCAGTGCCTGGGACAGAAACATGGGCATTATTACGAAGTGAAGAGAAACGACTGGAAGCATTTGAAATGTTGATATGGAGAAGAATGCAGAGTGTGAAATGGACAAACAGAATAAGAATTGAAGTTGCGCTAGGAAGAATGGTGAAGAAAGAATAATGCCGAATCTGATCAGTAAGAGAAAAATAAATTAGCTAAGTCAGTAGTAGAGATGGGAACGATACATCGGTTTTTACGAAATACCGTTATTTTCGTTTTGATATAGCGATATATCGATATCGAAATTTTGATTCAATATATCGTATAATATATGGTTTTCTCATAAATTTATCGATTTTTTGTGGAATTATTATCATTATCAATAACAACAAAATCCACACTAGACAATTCTGATAGTTCCCGAGAGATGGCGCTATCCCTGTAATCATCACATTGTTGTTTGCAATGTTGGAGTGTAACAATAACTTGCAATGGGAACTTACTATAGAAGGATTGACTCAAATAAACTGTGAAGTTTGTTAAAACTTGTAATATTCTAAGTACGGTTTACTTACATTTAAAAATATTTGCAAGTTCAGTTTACTTACATTAAAAAATGATTATGTTAGGTAGAAAAGAGCATTATATCTGTGTCCTGGATTAAATCCTATATAACATTAGAATAATTTAATCTTGTTCCAATATAAAATACTCAACCATGTAGAGTTCACTTAACTCCTTCCCACTATATCATTTAAGTTTCCTTGCCTCCACCATAATATTAAATTTAGGTTAGGACCTACATCATATGGTATTGAAAATATATTGTTTATTGTTACAATTTTACATATTTATGCTTTTGACTGTTATGATGTTAATTTCAATGGTAAAAAGGATATTAAAATTTAAGTAATTTTATTGTAACACAATAAATGTACGCCTGAAAATGCAATTTGCTTACGGAATAGCGATATATCGATAATCGTTCGATATATCGATATATTTTCTGCGATATATATCGTTTATCGAAATTAGGTTTGCAATATATTGCAATATCAATTTATCGGTATTTAATTTATTTCTTCCATCACTAGTCAGTGGCTACGAAGAAACTGCCTACTGAAGGATGCAGTGGAAAGAATGGTGAACGGGAGAAAACTTTCGGGGCTAGAGATATCATATTAATCATAACGTTCAGACATGTAGATCGTATGCGGAAACTAAGAGGAAGGCGAAAAATAGGGAAGATTGGAGAATGCTGGTGTTCGCAGTGGGCAGAAGACATAAATGAATTCCTTAATGACCGTATTAATAATCAATCTGTTATGATAGAAGAAGATAGATGGCAGTGAAAAAGGAGAATCTGCCGAACCGTGGACTGACGGTGCTGCTGTTAATGCGGTGATGAGCCCTGTTAGGCTGGTAAGAGTACTGCGGTGCCACGTAAAGATTTTCGAGCGTCCTCGTCCGTACTGCGCCAGTGAGCTTAACAATTTAAAGCTAAGTGCGGTAGACTTCTCCTAGAAGTAGGCAACACGCGACCCCCTGCACGCCAGTGCTTCATAGAAAAAATAAAGAATGCGTAATTACCCATCATTATGCTCCTTGCAGACCCATTACATCCAATTTCTACGTAGCCACCACCTCTTGTAACCCGAGGCTATAAACTACTGGCCTGCAACCCCTGAGCGCAGTGGCACACCCCAGGCACAACACCGACGACGTCAAATTTCATCCACGTCCACAGAGTTCGGAAACTAGCAACAACTTTCTTTGTTTCCTTTTTATTCACTTTCTTACTTGGGATAAGGATATTCATTATCTTGTCATAATCATGAACGTCTTTGTTTACACATCATAAGTGGATCTCGGACTTTTAGACCTTTAAGAACCAAATTTAGGCACCTAAAATCGGCTTCAAAATGATAAGAAATTAACCTCTCTTTTTTTTTAAACGAGGGCTTCTAAACTTAAGGGAGTATTATTGAGAATTTTCGCATACTGAAGGATGCACTGGAAGGAATGGTGAACGGGAGAAGAGTTCGGGACAGAAGAAGATATCAGATAATAAACGACATTAAGATATGTGGATCATATGCGGAGACTAAGAGGAAGGCAGAAAATAGGAAAGAATGGAAAATGCTGGATTTGCAGTGAAAGACCTACCCATAGGCAGAACACTTATGTAGGTAGGCCTATGTATTGAGAAAATGACATTTTCTGCATGTTTTAAGATATAGCATTCTTCTTTGGTATACATAATTATGTTTCTTATCAACTTAATAGAGTTACCACAATTCGATTTTCATCATATAGGCTACTTATTTTTCAGTTATTCAATTTTTAAAGGCAAATTGTCAGAATTCTACTTCTCGTATAAATTTCATTCAATCAGTCCGAATATTTATATATAGCATGTTAGGGATAGAACTGTGCATTAAAATACTTTGTTGTTGTTGTTGTTGTTTAGTCAACTGTCCGAAGATAGTTTAGAACTTCATAAGTGACGCCAATAAGGAATTACTCTTGAGGCAACTAAGTCAGGAGATAGTGACCAATAATGAATATACAGAAATAAATTAAACTTCTTACCTACATAATTTTACAAGCTTTAGTGGTTCGGATGAAGAGAAACGCACAAAATATTATATCGGAGAAAAATGACGTTGGAGTTCTGCAGTACTTGGGAAAAGTGACATGTCAGTTTTCACAAACCTTTTTTGATAATTTATTGACAACTTACGGAACATCTGCTCGCTTGTAAAAAAGTACATAAGTATTTCTCCCATCACAATAATTCATACAGAAAAAAAATCAAATCGACATAAACCAGTGTAAGTTGTCAATAAATTATCAAAAAAGGTTTGTGGAAACTGACTTATGTCACTTTTCCCAAGCACTGCAGAGTTGACACTTCAGGAACGCGGACCTTTATTTATGATGTCATTGCCAATCTTTTCAGTTGGTTATTTAACGACGCTGTATTAACGTATTAGCTACTGGGTTATGTAGCGTAGATGAAATTGGTGATAGCGAGATGTTATTTGGCGAGATGAGGTCGAGGATTCGTCATAGATTACCTGACATTCGCCTTACCTCGGAAAAACCTACCAAGTAATAAGCTCAAGCGGGAATCGAACCCACGCCCGAGCGCAGCTCCGGATCAGAAGACAGGGAACTGCACTAAGCCATATTTCCAATCGTATTACGCTCTTGAAACTCTGGAAACCTGTAGAAGAGGGTAATAAGAAACATTTACAGAAAAATAGAAGAGAAATCTATTTTTTTTGTAAAAAAATGTCATATTTTTCTCTATAAGCCTCTCTTAACCTGATATTCGAAATAGGTCATTGTAATTTTTATGCTCGACCATGCCGAAATGTGGTAATTATACACCTGGTAGTAACTCTTTAATGCACCTCATTAAAGTACACCTATTCATTATAGTTCAGTTGTTCAGCCAATGAGAAATCATCATTGTAGCATTATAAAACCGCAAGTATCGATTATTCTCGGATATGCAATCGAAAGACAACTAGCGAAACGTCACGGGGGCTGGAAATCCAATACTGTCGCAGGAGGTTATGTTCTGTTACTATAATAATTAGCGTTAATTGTAAATAATATTCAAATAAATTCAATTTGTCATCTTGTTTTTCAATTCTAAATCAATTTCCAGGTTATATCAAGATTAATGTTCATGTTATTCTCTAGATTATAGCAAGGTCAATGACATTCGTTTCTCGGAAAAAATCAATACTTTCGCGTCTGCGCACATCTCACAATTTAGAAGGTCAGTTCCGCTCCTCACTTAGATAATCATAACATGAATACTTATGAATAAATTCAAGTTAGAAATATAGTCGAGCATAAAAAGTCGTATGAAACTTGCCTATAATGGTAATTAAGACGCTCGTATGAAAATTATGAAACTCGCTTGCGCTCGTTTCATAAACAAACATACTCGCGTCTAATTACTACCATTATAGGCTCGTTGCATAATGTACTATTATAGTTCTTGAAATATTCACTGTCCTAGCCCGTTCTGATTCCGCAGATCTCTACTCTATAATATTACAATAACGAAAATATTTCGACCACCGATGAAAGATATATCGCTGTCAGGTAAACAAGTAATTAATTACATTTCCACTTCCTTTTGCATGTGCACAGATCAAATACATATTCATATTGAATTGCTGTTATCTACCAGGGGACATAATTACTTGGATACCAACGTAGCTATTTCTCAGTGTCAATTATTAATTATAATGTAGCATTTGCTAGAATGGTAGTACAATATATAGGACGAAAGGCAATTTATTGAGTTGATTTGTTTCAGTCGACTATAAATGAACATTACACGATAAAAAAGGCGTTACAATATATTATTCCCTACAATAAACAGCCGCTGCCTATTCTCACAATATACACAGCGACTGTAATATACTGTATAAAGATACGATTACATCTCCACCTACTTGAGCAAACATTTTCTTCCAGTGAACTTCAATCGCATAATCAAGATTCGAGTCCCGACTAGCTAGGAACGTCACTCATTCGATCGTAGGGTTCTAATCTCAATCGCTCTCTGTGAGTGGGATACTCACTCAGTTGCTGACGTCAGAATGAAACTACCAGAATGTAACGGTTTTAAACCATTAACATAAAAAAGTAATTCTTAATTTCATTGGGGAAAAAGTCTTAATATTTCTGTACTGTATATACAAAAACTGGGCAAGAGACGAACTATGGACATTTTTGAAGGACTGAAAATAGAATCAATGGCATAAAACCAACGAGCAATAAACAAAATAGATCTAGCCACTGTATCAAATACACAAATGAATAATACTACAATTACATATAGTAAGACAGTAAAAAATTTAGGGGTATATTTAGATTCAATTTTAAATTTTCAAAGTCAAGTGACATACATATGTAAGAAAACTTGTTTCCATAATTCATTCCCTCAGACACTTAACCAACGTTTTACCTCTCAGCCTTAAAAAGAACCTGATCCAAACTTTAGTGATGCCCCACTTCGATTATTGCGAATCTCTATTCACGAATCTAAATACTGATCTTGCCCAAAGACTACAGCGTGTTCACAATATCTGCGTTCGTTTCGTTTGTAGCATTAGAAAATTCGATCATGTAACACCGTCACTAGAATTGTTGTCTTGGAGTCCACTTAAAGAAAGAAGATTTTTCAACTCTCTCTTATTACTATTTAAAATCATCCACACCTCCACACCCTCTTACCTAGCATCTCGTTTTGTTTAACTTTCACTACCTCGAACCCGGAACATGTACCTTCTCTCTATTCCTCTGCACTGAACATCCTTCTACTCATCATCTTTCAGCATATCTATTCCACGCCTCTGGAATTCTCTCCCTGACCATATGTCAGAGACTGTCGGACAATATCAAAATTCAAATTTAAATTAAAAATTTACATTCTAGTTCATGGAATTGCTTGTTGAACACCTGTCAGGTTGCGCAACTCCGCTTTAACCCATGACATATAATAAATATTGTAACTATGCTGTTGTAAAATTGACAATTAATATGTAATGTATTTATTATTATTATTATTATTATTATTATTATTATTATTATTATTATTATTATTATTATTATTATCAGTTATCACTATCACAATTGCTATCTCTGTTTTCTTTCTTATTTTCCTTGAATTAGCTCGATGAGAGCTCTATAATGTTCTTTTGACTCTGTTGACCCTCTATAGCGCTTTAACTTAATTTGTATTATTTTCATCAGTGTTTGTATTTCGTTTTTGTATTTATATGTGCTATCTGGTAGGATGGAACAGAAGGCCTTATGGCCTTAATCCTGTCAGATTAAATAAATAAATTATTATTATTATTATTATTATTATTATTATTAATTATAAAGACACACTAAAATTATGTTAGCGATAAAGCTTCGGTTTTTCTGAACAAACGCATGCGGGTTGCGAGATGCGAGGCCCGCCTCGCACAAATCCGAACTACATGAAAGGTAGTGAGTAGTTTCTATAACTGTGAGGTGCGAGGTATGCGTGTTTCTGTCTCGCTGCAGCCGGGATGGCGACAACGAGTAGTAGGCTACTGAAGGTTCTCCCAGGGACAGATCTCACTGCGGTGACGTTGCAAGACATCTTGATGGCACTGATGTATTCCGAGGACGAAAGACACTTTTTAGAGGAGATCCAGGAGTTGGCTTTGTGGTATTCTTTATATGTACAAACACCTTTGCCTTTATGTGGGCGCTGGCACCATGACTGGAATGATTGTTTTCTGAGAACGTTTCTGAGATGTTTTCCTGTAGTTTGAGAAGTGACGCTGTTTGAATCAATCTTCAGGCATGTGAGAGATGTTTGCTTCTCCTCTTCTAGATTTCTCATGTGATGTAGATGTGCATCATTCACGTGTGCCAGTCGCCTACAGATGTTATAGTGTTGAATACTGGCTTCCCATTCAGCTCTCAGAATTCCAAGACCACTTACGTTCTTCGATGCATACAGTATGGCATTCGGAGTGTCATCTGGGAGGGACAATATTTCCTTGATTACGCTTCTGATAATTTTATCAATATTTTTCAAAAAAATTTCAGGAATTTGGTTGAGTGGAGCGCATTGCAAGGGATAAACAAGACCTGGTCATATAAATATATTCGTTAATTATTTTAATTTTTTGGTCTGGTTTTAACAATATGCATCGGACGAGATATTTGAGGTCCCGTGACAAATGAGTTATAATTTTCTTTTTATCTAACTTTATTTCGTCATTAAAGTCAACACCCAGGTATTTGATGCTTTCTGACCTATTCTTAAAACTTTGAATAACAGACCCACATAATGATGTAAGTTCTCCTGGCAATAGTTTTCCTTTTTTAATTGTAATACATTTACTTTTGTTGGGATTAATTTCAAGGCCTACTGTATTTCTGCTACCTTACTCTCTGCCAGATTGATAAGCTCAAGTGCTGATGTCTCGTCTTTTCCGATTAATGCCAAATCATCTGCAAAAGGAGAATAATATAGCGAAAATGGAACAATTATATAGGCCTAGATCTATGAATCTCTCACGTCAACCCACTGTACGAAAGTATGGAAAAGAAAAATGCATTAATTAAAATTGCGGCATACCGCAAATGTCTGCGAATGAAACAATTATTAAGGGTTGTAGAAATTGTCTTTGCCATATTTCGTTTTACATCATTAACTTCCTTTCAAAACAGCATCACAAAATCTTATCTCGAAAACATATTCTCTCCTTACAATTTGAACGAATAGTATGATTACTTAATTACGAAATCGTCCTAATGCTAAAACTGACGTAAATAAATCGCCTTTAAGTTCATTTTATGTAAATTACTAATTATAATTGGACCTTATAGTCAGTCTTGTTATGTCAGGCTGACAGTCAATGCCAGAACTCTCCGGTGCCTCTAATTGGGCGCCTCGCCTCTCTTCGCTGCCTCCACTTCGCACGTCGCTGGTAATTTGATTGTCGCGAGGTGCCAACATCACCACAATTCCTGTTTATCGCGAGGGATCGATACTGGCGACATCTTCAAAACAATCAGCTACTACTTTCTGCACACCATTAGCATAGATAGGAAAGTAGTAAGTTGGCGACTCTCAGTTCTGTTTTCAGATAGTTTTGTAGCAGTAGGCCTACTAGCAGAAATTCCTGACAAGAATCTTCATTTTATCGCAATAACACGGCTATACTGTACAGGCTGGAAGTGAAATAACCATGAATATTTTCATGAGCGAATACCTCATGTTACAGTATATGAGAAAAACGTGTAATATCATATTAGTGGAAAGTTCATAGTTTTCTCAGAAAATAATGTTTCTTCCTAAATGTTTAATACCCTCTTAGTCGATAACTATTGCGAGTAGGATTTTTGTCCATATCGATAGAAAATCTAATAAAGAATCATTTAACTCTCTAGTGCAGCGTTTCTCAAAGTATGGTCCGCGGACCACCTGTGGTCCTCGAGATCTGCCCTTGTGGTCCTTCAAAAAAGACAGAAGAAAAAACAAAATTCAAACGAATTGCGTATCTCACTATAGCTTAAAATCTCAGAGTTTGGTAATGACACATGGCAATCGAATTTCACTTCTTCTCCCAGTACTAATATTTTTTTTAATTTCTTACTCTACCTGGCTACCCACTTCCCACTCTATTCTCAGCAACAAAAGAGAGATTTAAAGCACTATGAACTATGAACGTAGTATTTCTCGCCATCTTTTCCCTACACATCTGGTGCCACACCTGTAACCCAACCAGGAACCACCCGAATTCATAACAGAGGACCAAAGTACCGAACCTTAATTCAATTTTAATATATAAGTATACTGGTATTAAAATATGCTACGAAAATGATAAATTTGCTTTCGAAGGGAACAAGAGTAAGGTAGTCCGCGGAACTGTTATGACTTTAAAAAGTGGTCCCCACTTCAAAAAAGTTTGAGAAACGCTGCTCTAGTGTATTTCAGTAGTGTGGTCGGTTTTCGTGTAGAAATAGTATTTTCACTAAAACTAATGTTTACCAAAGTGTTTACGACAAAAGTTTGACATTTACAATTCTTCATTAAGATATTTGTATATATATTCAGTACAAATGTTAACTCTTTAGCTAAAAAATTGTGGACTTTAGAAATTTCAATAGCGCGTTGCCTTAAGAAATTTAAATGACTAAAAAAACTGATCCTGTAGCATCATTACACGTTATGTCAGACGATAAAGACGAAGTAATTGAAGACAAGAAAAGTTGTATTATGACTAAGTCTTGCCTTTGGTTACCTAGAGTCACCCAGCAACCCGCAACAGCATAGTTGCATATAGGACAGTCATGTCAAGTGATGCCCATAGGCGCAAGCGCGCACTTTAGAGCTCAGGAGAGCCTCAGCGCTTTAAAGCGGAAAGAAAAGAGACAGACGAAAGAGGTAGAATATGCCGCTTGATCGAGCTATACAGGGTGTTTAAAAATACGGGGCATAATTTCAGGTATGTATTTCCCAAATGTAGACAATCAAAATAGTTCATTACAACATGCGTCCGGAAATGCTTCATTTCCGAGTTATGGCCTTCATAACATTGAAATTCACCGGAATGTTTTTCTTTCCGCAGGTCGTTGTCATTACAGAACATGTTCAAAATGTCCACCTCCTGCTTGAATACAGACCTCACATCGATATCTCATTGACCTGCGAATACGATCCCAAACTCCAGGAGTATTGCGTATGTCCTCAGAACATGCCACAATTCGATTCCGAAGGGATTCCAAATCAGGCACCGGAGACGAATAAACCAATGATTTTAAATGGCCCCAGAAGTAGAAATCGAGAGGCTTCAGATCAGGTGAGCGTGGAGGCGAAGCAATTGGGCCACCTCTACCTATCCATCGATCAGGAAACCTTCGATCCAAGTACCGGCGAGCCGTAGGACTGAAGTGTGCAGGAGCGCCATCGATGATTGATCAGTGGAGTGTCTTCTAAAACATGAGGTATGGTGTTTTCCAGGAAGTTTGTGTACGCCTGCCCCGTAAGTCTGTTTACAAGTACATGGGGTCCAACTAATCGATCACTAATGATACCGGCCCACATGTTGAGGGTGAACCGCACCTGGTGATGAGATGGAACAGTTGCACGTGGGTTTTCATACGCCCATACATGCTGAATGTGGAAATTTGGTATGCCATCTCGTGTGAACTGTGCTTCATCCGTAAATAATACTAAGGCAGGAAAGTTCGGAATTACACCACACTGCTGCAAGAACCACTGACAGAACCTAACTCGTGCAGGGTAATCTGCTGGTGACAAGGCCTGTTCACGTTGCAAATGATAAGGAAACAATTGATACTCTTTCAACAGTCTCCAGACAGTCGTATGAGGAACATTGACTTGCAACGCTACCCTTCGTGTGCTGATAGAAGGAGTCATGTTCACAGCCTCCAGAATCTCCTCCTCTACTTATGGAGTTGTAGATCTTGGTCGTCCCCTTCCCAAACCAGGAGAGTTAAATTTTCCATACTCGCACAGACGGTAATGGAGACGTACAAATGTCTTCCGATCTGGACATTGTCGCTGTGGGTACCTCTCCTGGTACAAACGACGAGCCAGCGCAGCTTGCCGTCCGCCTTACCGTGCATGAATTGTATCTCTGCCATCTCTTGATTTGAATACATGTCGCACAGTCTAACGCCTACACAGCACTGAATGTAACCTTCGCCTCGGAATGAACTGTCAGAGTGCCCTCTTAATGTCTCCTTTGACGGCAACGACCTGCGGAAAGAAAAACGTTCCGGTGAATTTCAATGTTGTGAAGGCCATAACTCGGAAATGAAGCATTTCCGGACACATGTTGTAATGAATTATTTTGATTGTCTACATGTGGGAAATACATACCTAAAATTATGCTCCGTATTTTGAAACACTCTGTATACAGGGGTGGCCAGCACTCATGCAATGGATAAAGGGAAGAGAAATTATTAAAACTGTATCCATGTTAATTCTTAGATTTGTCTGAGAAGTATAAGTGCATTATAAGAATGTAAGTTTTAATTTCAATTCTCATTTTTCACAAATCTGTTTCTTTTATTCAAAAGGAATATTTCCTCAACTTAATTTTGATAGAAAAGTGAAATTTTCAGATATAGGCCTATTTATTTCGTAGCCCTACAGGTACTGAAACAATGTTTGCTTAAATCTAATATACCATAAATACGTATTACTGAAGATGTGTATTCCAAATGGAAAATGTTTGTGAGGAAATGAATGAATAAGGTAACAACTGTGACATCATAAGCAAAAGATATGTACTGATGTGTTGTAAAAATGTCAGCTCTATAGCTTCACCAGGTTTCGAGAAAATAATTTAATAGGCCTATTCTGATTATAAGAAATTGCTCACCAATATCACTTTAAAAGCATAATGCGATAACAATTTTTATTTGATATTAGTTACACTTAAACATACGCTATACAGAACTTAGGTAACTTTGCTTTGTATATAATATTGTTTTGATTAGTTTATTGATTATTTAATAAGGTTAAAGATACAATCAACATCAATTCAAACTATTCATGTCATACCCAATCTCTTTTTTTGGGATATCACTTTCTTTATGAATGATGTGTTTGATCCACTTAGTAATGTATAGTTATATACTATTATGGAATTTATGTGAATATTCCTTCTTAACCATTTATTATATTATTAACGTTTAAAACACAACTGCAATATTAAGAAGTTGATGTTAGTACTTTTGTTTTACAGACAACGTAGATAATATCAAACCGAAAGAAGCCATATGAAAATAACGACATAAAATTTCACGTTCCGTTTGAAGTTTGTGCACCACTGTTTTCTTAATCCAACAAGCTGCTTATTCCTTCTTCCATACCTAGCGCTTGATGCCCGCGCACGACATCAAGGTCAGAAAAGTGCGCTTGCTTTGACATCACTGATATAGGATATAGGTCAGTGGTACTGAACCCCAGACACACAGTTCAGGTCTGCTGTTCAATGAGTAAGGCAGTGAACATGCCGAAACAAGACAAGAAGCAGGTAGTCAATGTAAATAATTTTGTTTTTACTGTGATTTATTGCATTGTTGTAATTTCAACTCACTTTCTCTAGTTATGTATTTATTATTTTATTTACAGATGTGTGCATGCATATAAGTTGTGTTCACTTGCAACGTTCTCGTGTAAAACATTAATTACTAATTAATTTCTACAATCTGGCATTAGAGACCGTAATCAATGGAGACAAAAAAACTGCTAACATTTCTAAATGAACTAAAGTTGAAACTTTAAGATAAAAAATTATATATATATATATATATATATATATATATATATATATATATATATCAATCTTAACACATTTTAAATTGTGAATATTCAAATTTCAAACATTTAAATAAGTTGACATATTATTTATTTCTTAACTTATTTTCACTTTGATAAAACATATCTATTTTTTTTTTCAATATTCAAATTTAAATATCTAAAACTTTGTAAATAGGAGAAAAATAATGAGCACTAGTTTTTTCTTTTTCTATGAAAATATATCATGAAACATACAGTATCTAGCATCCAGATGCGCTTTACTTATTGTGAGAATAATCTTCAGTTGCCTATAAAGTGATTTTTAATCAATATTTAGTTTGTTATTAAATCCACGTGAAAGTACTGTATATTTTGAACGTGAGTAGCCTACTGTTCTCATTGGTCAGTCCCTATACGAATAGGCAGTTGTAAACACATGAACCCGAGCGAGGAGATGGCCTCATTACAGCCTTGAACAGGTCCGACTCGCAGAGCGAAGTAAGTATGATCTAAATACAACAAATACATAAAACGCAACACTCTAATTACGACAGAAGCGAACTTTTTCCATTGTTGATGATTAATACGTTCTATATAAATATATAAATCCCACAAGGGTAGCTGCCTTTCAGTAAAGGTTGCCAAAAGACAGTACACTAAACAAACAAAAATAAAAATAAACATTTGTGTTATGATTATTATTTTCAAATGGAAGCTACCCTTGGGAAAGTACGTTTATTCAATAATTTTAAGTAATCAGAATATAAAGAAATTTAGGTGTACAGGTGATTACGTAAAATCTGAACAGAATATTTCATTACGTCTACAGCAATAATTTTCAAAATTTTTAAACGAATTCCAAAAGACTTAGAACATTCAACTGAGAATTTTGGAATTGTTCCCCTTGCTCCGAACAATAATCCAAATATTTCAATCTGTCCTTATATATGATAATAATAATGATCTATATTAATGACGTGACTAATATGATAAAACACTGCAGATACCATATGTATGCTGACGACTTGCAAATTTATTTGCATTTCCACCCTGACGAGACTAGTGATGCAGTAACCAAAATAAAAGAAGACTTGAATTGGATTTCACTGTGGGCACACAAATTTAGATTAAGGTTAAATCCAGAGAAATCGCAAGCAATCGTAATGGGACATAATCGTCTACGAAGCACTCTTGATAGTAGTACTATACCACATATAATATTGAATGGGATTATTGTTAAATACTGTGAAACAGTTAAAAATCTTGGAATTTTTATGGATAGCGATCTAAATTGGAACACTCAAGTAACACACATTTGCAAAAAAATATTTTCTCAGCTTCACTCCTTGTTCCATATGAAAGAATTTCTACTACTTACTCTAAAAAAGAATCTTATTCAGACGCTTGTAATGCCCCATTTTGGTTATTGCGATTCCTTGCTAACTAATCTAAGTTCACTCTTAGCTGAAAGACTACAACGTGTTCATAATGTGTGCATACGATTCATCTGCAACACTCGTAAATTTGACCATATAACACCTTCCCTCCAGTTACTTTCATGGGTGCGTCTGAAGGAACGAGGAACAATACATTCACTGTCTCTTCTCTTTAGAATCATGCATACTTCTACTCCGAATTATCTGTTATCGCGCTTTCAATTTCTTACAACTCTTCGAAACCGACATCAAGCACTTCTTTCTATCCCTCAACATAGAACGTCTTTATACTCATCTTCCATTACTGTAGAAATACCTCGCCTCTGCAATTCGTTACCTAATGATGTCAGGGACTGCCGAACTTTATCACAATTCAAAATTAAATTGCAAAATTTTGTCTTAGTTAATGTCTTTAGGTATTGCTAGAAGTATTGATTTGTGTTTTTCTCTTTTTCTTTTTAAATCTAGATTAAAATTGTAAGTTTCTTGTTTATGTTAGTTAATTAGTTAGGATACAATTAATTATGATACTTAACCACTCATTTAAAGTTTGTGTGACTGCAACCTGTGTATATTTTGTGTGGCTTTACTTTGTTTATAGTGTTTTTTTTCTCTCTCTTTATTTTTTGTGTGGCTTTATTTTGTATATAGTGTATTTTCTTTCTCTGTTTATTTCTATTATTGTATTTGTATTCCTGGTGTTGTGGAAGAGAAGGCCTGATGACCTTAACTACACCAGAATAAATGAATGAATGAATAAATGAATGAATTAATAATCCCTAAAGTATTCAATTGTAGGGTCATAGATGGTCTTCTTTTCTTCATGTACTGCTATGGGTTGTTCAACTGCAGTTTCAAAGCGCACGGTTGGATCAATGATAATTGCTGTGTAACTTCCTCTATCAATGGCAACTCGCCGAGAATATGGAAGGGTAATTTATCTCTGGAGATCGTTACGAACGGATAAATCCCTGAACATGGTTTAGATTTCTCTGAGGTTTTCCTTAAATGTTAGGCGAATGTCAGGTAATTCAATGATAAATCCACGGACTTATCTCGTCAAATTACCGACTCTATAGACTGACAACCATAAATTTGATACAGCGTTGTTAAATAACTGATAAAAGACAAGCAATCATGGCTATAAATAATTTAATCAGTCAGAATGCACATACGAATGATTAGCGTCCCATATTAAGGGAAAGTTACTTTTAAAGAGAATGTACACAGTAGAGAAGTCATTACAAACTTCATGTAATAAAGAAATGATGACTTGTGAGTGGAATGTGTACGGATAGTTTTTGCTATCTAAAACTGGCTCACACGAAAGGAAAGATACCGGACAATCTAAAGTGAGATAAATAGAATGTAAGGAAGTGGCAGAAAAGACAAATGTCTAAAACGTGGAAAGAAAGAAAAGAATCTTTACGAGAGCAAAACAAAACTACTGTGTTTGTGAAGGAACATTACGCGAAGAGTCCCATTATATCTGAGGGGAGACAATCACATTCAAGACAACTGAAACCCTACGTTATGACAGCGAGATATAAAGAAACAGCTGGAAACAAAGTAATTACCTATGTTGTATAGGCTTATTTCTCATCATAATAACAATCATTAGCACCATCATAATCTCCAGCTATAGTCGAATAGAATACTCAGTCCTGGTCTATTTTAAAAGAATGACAATTGCAATGCGTGCCAAAATGAAACTTGTTCTAGCTTATTTATAAATTTATTCGTATTTATTAAGGATAATAAATTATAAGATTGACATAGATCAGCCATCGTCAATTGGTCTGCATACTAGTTCGGAGCGCCGAGACGCTGGCTGAGGAGGTAGACTGTGCAGTGTGTCGAGCCAAACCAACGCATCCCATCACAGAACCCAACTTTCTCTGAACATAATTTACAATGCGTTCGTCGATTGTGTTCTACACGAGCATTGACAGCTAACATAAACCAGTTAGTGAGGGAAAAACGAATTCAAAAATCCAGGAAAACCAATGCTAATGATCAGCGCAAATAATTTTTATCATTTGTTATTTACATTGCAATAAAATAATTTAGGCCTACTTCAGTCTTGTAACAGAAAAGACAATATGTTTCATATGTTATACAAAATAACAAATAATTAGTTTTGTGATATATAGTGTCAGATAACAAAATGGATAATTTATTTTATTTTATTGACGACACTTGAACAAAGGAATAGGATGACAGGATTTAAATATTACTAATGGATTCGATTTGTTTAATATTTTGAAACAGTGAAAATGCGTTATAGGTTTGTAAGTTCTCAATTACTTTGATATGAAAAATAAAAACATTTGCTTTCAAAACCGCTGCAATACGTAACGAAAAAGTACAACTTGCTTGTTGTCTTAAACTAAAAAGTGATTTAAAAATCTAGGAAAACCAATGCTAACGAACAGCGAAAATAAATTTTATATAATTTGTTATTTACATTGTAACAAAATAATTTAAGCCTACTTTAGCCTTGTAACAGAAACGATAATATGTTTCATCCCTCCTCTGGCAAACTAGCGAAACTGACAAATTAGCGACCCTGTACTTAAGGTCTATATTGTGCTCTTTAATAGTACAATACAGACCTTAAGTACAGAGTCGCTAATTTTTCACTTTCGCTAGTTTGCCAGAGGAGGGGCGATATGTTATACATAATAACAAATAATTGGTTTTGTGATATATAGTGTCAGATAAAAAATGGATAATTAATTTTATTTTATTGACGACACTTGAACAAAGGAATAGGATGACATGATTTAAATATTAGTAATGGATTCGATTTGTTTAATATTTCGTAATAGTGAAAATTCATTAGACCTATAGGTCTGTAAGTTCTCCATTACTTTGATATAAAAAAAACTATTTACTTTTAAAACCGTTACATTACATAACGGAAAAATACAACTTGTTTCTTGCCTTCAACTCAAAAGTGGTTTACTTTTTACACAGTTCCTCTTAAAGTAAATTAAGTACATGCTTCTTCCGTGTTTATTATAACTATTAGAGACTAATTAAAAGGGTTGAACAAGTGAACGGACGCCGCTGCCATCACCTGATTCCTTTCCCCCCCCCCACCTCCTGCTGCACAGTTGATGTCTAAGGGATAGAACTGAGCTAGCGAGCAAACTGTGCCTGCACCATAGCACAGTGAGATGACGACTCCTGACATAGATAAATGTTTGAGCATATATGATGCAAGAAGTATTCACAGAAGAAGTCTCCGTAGGTATTTCCGTTGTGTAGCAAGTCTTCATACATCTGTTTGATATAAGAAGAATGCTGCAGGTTTCCTTGGAACAAGTCTGCATAAAAATTACACAATCGTACTATTCTTTGAGAACGTACTTATCGGATATCGTCAGAGCAATAAGATCTTGATTAATCCTTGAACCATTTCAGCAACATGGCTTTCACTTCATTAACTGTTGGCATCTGCATATTTCTTTAAGTTTCTGAAGAAATCAAAGTTCATAGGACAATTCGGAACTGTAACTGTTTAGCCCAGAACCTTCTGCTCTTACGAACTGAATCACCGCTCGCTGGTCATCTTTATTTTTGAATATGGAATAACACTAGCCATGTTAACAGGCGTCTGACATCTACACACTTTCTGTGTATAGGACCAAGCTGTTCTGGATTGTTCAACACAAGGCGATTATTAAGCTATACTTCAAGGAGGCAAATCAATATTGAGAATCAAACGGGTTGTATCTGATCATGCTTCATATTGGATCCAGTTAAGATTTCCTTCCAATCCAATCTTCTTCCTACTAGCTTTTAGTAAAGTATTTTCGGAAGTCCATCTTAATTCAATATGTTTACTATGTTCAAACCAGTGGTAAATTACCTTCTAGACTAGTTTCGACTTCGTATCAGTCATCTTCAGAACTAGTGAGGTCTTTGCTTCTGAAGCATTTTTTGTATTTGCAGTTTTCCCAGATAAAATGAACATGTTTAAAATCTGCCTTGGTTTAAATACTTCTTCTTCTTCTTCTTCTTCTTCTTCTTCTTCTTCTTCTTCTTCTTCTTCTTCTTCTTCTTCTTCTTCTTCTCCCTTCAAGGTTTAGGTGATATCACCTGTTCCGGTCTCTATCGTCCAGCCACCTCTTGCGAGGTCTACCCAGATCCCTTTTCCCGATCGGGCGATAATTCATTATCTTCTTTGGTAGCCTATTCTCTGCCATTCTGTCAACATGATCTTTCCATTTTGTTTTATTTTCTTCTACCATGTCGTGTACTGAGAAAATATTGAGATCTGATCTTATTGTTTCATTTTTTATTTTATCGGCTTTAGTGCATCTTCTTACGTATCTCATAAATTTCATCTCTACTGATTGTATACGTGATTCTTCTTTTTTTGTTATTGTCCATGATTCAGAGCCATATATAAGAGTAGGTACAGCCATAACTTTATAAAATTTCATTTGAGTTTCTTTTCTCGCTTTTCTTCCTAAAGTTCTTCCAATTGTTCCACATATCATCTGAAATCTATTAACTTTCTTCTCAATATCTTTCTCATAATTAAAACTAATATCACATCCTAGATAATTGAAGTGGGATACTTGTTCTAAAATGTTTCCATTTACTATTATTTTAGATCTAACAGGATTTTTCCCTTTAAAAGCCATTATCTTTGTTTTGTTTGCAGATATAGTTAGATTGTAAATACTTCAAATTTGATTTGTCTCATCACAAAAATCGTATCTCTGACAACCCAATTTTATTATTATTTTATTATTATTATTATTATTATTATTATTATTATTATTATTATTATTATTATTATTTTAATTCTGAAAATCATTTTCTACATACGTTTTTAGCCAAGTTGTCACAAAATAATTAAGAAAATTACCAGATGGAAGAGACGGTTAGAAACCAAATTAAAAAATTTCTATTTCTGAGTAATTTATTTACGTCAATATAATATATATGTTAGCCATCGGCATAGCTCAGTCGGCTAAGGCGCTTGCCTGTCGATTCGAAGTTGCGTTAGGGCGCGGGTTCGATTCTCACTTGGGTGATTACCTAGTTGGGTTTTTCAGAGGTTTTCCCCAATTATAAGGCAAATATCAGGTAATCTACGGCGAATCTTAGGCCTCATCTCGCCAAATATCATCTCGCTATCACCAATTCCATCGATACTAAATAACCTCGTAGTTGATACAGTGTCGTTAAATAACCAAGTTAAAAAATTTGTTAAAGATAAGATATACTAAACAATTGAATTTAAGGTAGTGCAGTTCAGACTGTTCGTTCATTACCGTGTAAATAATGAATTCAGAATCTATTTTCTCAGTTTTATTCTTATAGAATTTAATAAAGTACCGTATTTGATGTCCGCCTTACCAAACATATGCAGCAGTTTAAAAAAATATATAATTTACTTGATATTTGATGACGTAGCAGCAGCCAGACCGATCTTCATGTATGCATCGGTGGTCCTGTATTTACCATGTTTTGATCTGATGTGAAGAAAAGTTCGGGGTACAAGATGTCAGATGATAGACAATATTAAGAATAATGGATCGTTTGCGAAGGCTGAAGGAAGGCGGAAAATTGAGAAGATTAGAGAATACTGGATTTGCAGTGAATGACCTACCCTTTCACAGAGAACAACCAATAAATGTAATGTAGTTCGCATGATTAAACATGGACGGAAGCAATGCATTTTAAAGCATAGTCCTTAGCATAGTTCTCTCCAGGAGAGAAGCAAAGCAGTGCGTCTATCGTTGTAGATTATGGCACATAAAATATCTGCCCCTAAAAAGGGCTCCAAGCAAAAATTATTGGTCATTTATCGCCACACTTGAATTTCGAAGCTAAATAATCTATGCAATTAAAAGAGCCAAATAAAGTGCTATTGCTGATACATCTACTGACCAAAGTAAAGCCTATATCACGGTATACGTTTTAAGGCTTTTCGTCAGGTTCTTTATCCTAGTAAGACTTTACGGACACAACATAAATACCGACCAATAATGCCAATTAACACAATAATGCAATAACCCATATTCAGATCTATTAACCCAGCTAATGAAAAGCTATTGGGGCAATCGATGGAAAATGGAAGAAATACAAAATCCAGAGCATTGGCAAACAACATCTGAATTCAATGGTTAAGTTGTTTGGACTTTTTCCATTGCTAATTTAAAAAAATTGTAGCACAACGTTTCGAAGAGTAGGTATCTCTTCGTCGTCAGGTGAAAACCTACTGTGGAGATCGTTACAAACAGCTAGCCTATCTGACTAACAGGCGATCGTCGAAAAATCGAAAAATCGAAAGAGAATTGGGAGGACAAATTTAAAAGGTACGCAAAACGCGTCCTTGCAAGGGGTTGGGGCTGTACAAAACTAAATATGTGAGCTCCAAGCCTGTTGGCCACTAGTCTCACTCCGGGTTTACGCTGCTCCACTGAAGGAGATCTAGAAAATTTTGAAGGGGAAGCCGAAATTGGACGTAACCTCTTAGTTACCACATACGCGAGGGGGGACGGAGATTTGATCAAGTGATCACGGAACGGGGCGAGGAGGAGATGGCTGGTGTTTGCCGTTAGGATGGCAAGACGCTGTCATCTGTTGTTCGATGACAAGGCATGTGAAGGCCGTCGGAAGAAGCGCCGTGAAATCTAAATCTGCAATTTGAGAGGTCCCTGTCCTTTCAATTGCGACTAATTGAGTGACCTCGTACATTTAATAGACAATTTATAGGTTCTGAACTAGGGCATACGTCGTTTACAAGAAAAGGGGAATATATATGGGGAAGGGCATATAGGTCCGTGGCCCATTTCTTATAAGGCTCATCCCGACATTTGTCTTACGCCTTAGGAAAACCACGGAATACCTTAGGCAGGATGAGTTGTCTCATATAAGAGACTAGCCAATTTGGCTATTATGTAGGAGGTGATTGTTGTCATGAGCCTTGTTGAATCGTCTCAATTTAGAGACCAGCCATTTGGCTTTATGGTGGCTCAATTACGAAGAGAGGGGAGATGTAATTATTAATTAATTTAGAGTAATTAGGGAGATTCATGGGGTTATGAGTGCAGGTCCGTGGCCCACTTCTTCTAGGGCTCATCCCGACATTTGTCTTAGCGCCTTAGGAAAACCACGGAAAAACCTTAGGCAGGAGGAGTTGTCTCAATATCAGAGACTAGCCAGTTGGCTCTTAGGTAGAATGACTCTATGAATCGATGGATATATACTAGCCCATTGGCTCTATGATAGTTCCATCGATCAACAAAATTAGATATTTAGGGAGGGATTTTGTTTAGCCCAGTTAAGACAAGGTCATTTTAAAGCGGTTGCACTATCCAAGGAGTCTCATGGAGTTGAGTCGTGGCTACCAAAACCTGGGAGTAACGCCAGCCTCCCTGTCCTCCTGTCTCTGGAGTATAGCTAATGGACCTGTCTGGTGTCTATGCCGTAACCTAGGATCATACTGGCCGAGACCAGATATGAGCGGGTTGGGGTTAGCACGAGCTTCCGCATACAGGTTCCTAGCCAGTCGAGCAATGAACTCGTGTATGGTTGGCAACTTTAGTTCATCATGGAACTTTCTTCTCGAGGCGACTCGGGGGAGATGGGTAATGAGTCGAATCACCTGGTTTTGGATAACTTGGAGTTTACGGAGATGGGACACTGCCGCAAACCCCCATGCGGGTGCGGCATAGGTAATGACAGTGCGAATGAGGGCCTTATACATGGTAAGTCCTACCCCCAGGTTGTCAGGTGTTAAGGCCGCCAGAATGGGATAGTGTCTAACTATTAGCCCGTTGGCATTACGAAGAAGGGATTGGATGTGATCTGGGAAGGTGAGATGAGAGTCCATAATGATCCCTAAATATTTAATTTGGTTCATCCACGGCATATCTCGTCCGAAAAGTGTGGGTGGTGGTGGTATGTCTTCGAGCCTCGCTCTTAGTGAAAAGAGTATGGCCTGACATTTCTCTACATTGACCTTGATTCTCCAGTCGTGGAACCACGGCTGGAGGTGATCTAAGATCGACTGCAATCTACGGGACGCTAATCTGTAGGTTTTGCCCATCGCCAAGAGGGCAGTGTCGTCTGCATAGATATACAGATGACTACTTCTGCCGTGGATATAGCGAAACGGGAGGTCATTAATGAATATATTGAAAAGTATGGGTCCGATAATGGAACCCTGTGGGACTCCTGCGTGAATTTCACGTGGGGTGGAGAAATTAGTGCCTACACGGGTTTGAATGTACGGCCTCGGAGGTAGTTAGAAATGAGGCGTATCATTCCATCTGGGACTCCCATGCCCAGTAACTTAACGAGGAGTCCCTCATGTCAAACCTTGTCGAATGCTCGCTCGATGTCCAGGTAAGCTGCAGCTACTACACGCTTCGTGCTCATAGCCCAGGTAATGTCCTCCGTCATGCGGAGTGCCTGGAGTGTAGTGGAACGACCAGGGTGGAAACCGAACTGCTCGTTCCTGATTTGGGGCAACACTACTTCAGTGAGGCATCTATGTATGACCCGCTCCGCCAGTTTGCTGAGACAACTGAGGAGACTAATAGGCCTATAGTTGCTTGGATTCGTCTTATCCTTTCCGAGCTTTGGAAAGAGAACTACGTGAGCCTCTTTCCAGGGAATGGGATAGTGACCGGAAGCCAAGATGTTATTAATTATCTCTGCTATGCGCTTCATAGCTGACCTTGGGAGATGCTGCAATATAATTCCTTGGATACCGTCGGCTCCTGCGGCCTTATAAGGGCCGAGGCGACGAATGAAATGGGCGACCTCGTGGGTGTTCGTAGGTTGTATCCCATTTTCCGGCTCCCTGCTAAGGAGGTCTCGAACCGATTCCTCAACAGCGATCTAAGATCGGTGCGAAATATAAAGACGGGAACACACGATGTCATAAGCTGTTGTAACGTGAAATATATAGAATGTAAAGAAGAATAAAAAGAAGAATTCCGTGATTGTAACGAAACTAATATATAGAATAACACCAACGACAAGGAATAATAGGCACTAATAATCAGGAGTGGAAATAGTGAAATGATGAAACAATAGGAAATAAATTAATGAGCGGGGAAACAACTAAACTACTACTGCCATCTAGTGATGGAAGAGAGTAATAACTAATAGCATCAATTAACCTGCTATTGTCATCTAGTGGTGCCGGAAACTAACTACTACTGCTTTCCAGTGATGTTACTTCATGCATTTTTCTTGAATTTTCTTGATCTCCTCTTCGACTATAGTTAGCCATATGTCCCGAAGAATGAGACTGGATTGGCTAATAGTGTTATCCGAAAAACTCATATGTGCGGCTTCCTTGTACTTCCTCTGAACCAGAAAACGCTCGGTTTGTAAGATCAACATCTGAAATACCGGTCTTTCATGTCTTAAGCAATGCGATTTCTATGATGCAATCTGTAAGAAATGTTGAGGCAGAGAATATCAAGAAACGATTGTTAATCAAAAATTATTATTCACTTATCAGTCTCAGTGAAAGTTTAAAATCACATCCTTTGGAGTTGTTTCATTCTTGCTCGCAGTTTCTGCTACATTGATTCTCGGTCGAATGTAATGATGGTTGTGGTCACTTTATTTCATGTCGGACTACTAATCAGAATTACCGGTAACTCATCGTTAAATCTGCGATTAGCCGGCTTCCAGAAAGAAAATATTCTAATGTGTTAATTGGCATTAGGGTAACCGCGGTTAAGGTTGGAGATCATAAAACTGCGATTTAACTTAATTTCCATTACATTATGGCCACGCGGAAGGGAAATTTTATTAGTCATAAAAGTACACGTTAATTCAGTTATACCACCCTGTAAATCTTCCAACAGCTTCCAATTAGCTTGAGGGTTGTGGAATGTATGCGGGTAGTTCTCACCCTCCTCAAGACGATAAAAAAATGTATATATAGTTTGTGGTAATTTCATGGCATGTGGGAAATACTTGGTTCTCCGGCTATGAGATATAAAAGTTAACACCGGTTTCTGAAGGGAGAAAAAAAGAACACATCTTATTATTCTCCAGTTTGAATCTCGCGTGCTCTTTAAAAGAAGAAATTCTTACCAAATTCTGGACAAAGAGAATAAAGAAATTTCCTTGCTCCAAACGATCGCACATTATGGGGAAACGTATACCTCAATGAGTAATAAAAATGACTTTTTCAGTTTATTCATTTTTATAGAATACACTTTTCCCTCTCCACATCCCTTTATCACTAATTTCATGCATCACAGCTTCTTGAACTATTCTTGTTCGATTCATTGTAAATACATATTCTTTAGAGCGAAATTACCTAATAAATTGAAGAAAATTGAATTAATCATTTTGTAAAAAAACTTAAAATTGTTTAACGACTCGTTAAAAGTGTTAAAATTGTCAAAAAGGCCCGTTTCGACGCCGGTTCTGCGTCCTCTTCAGTGTCCTACGAACTACTGATGTTCCTGTTGATCTTGCATACTGCTATTTGCATTCGTCAGTTGTAGAGGTGGGGGTGTGTTGCTCCTGTGGTGTAGGGTGGTTGTTTGTGTGCCATGTATCACGATGTCGAATAATGTGTGGGTATTGAACTGTAATTGTGTATTAAGTATACGTTGTGGTATGTTATTATATGTTTGTATATTTCGTATTGTTCTAACATGTTTAACTGTGGACTTTTTAGTGTGATGTGTAGAATTTCCATATCTGTTTCTATATTACTGTAGTCATGATTATTGTTGATAATATGTTCTGCGTAATTTGATGTGATGTATTGTTTGGTTATAGCTTTAATGTGTTCTTTGTATCTTGTTTGAAAGGTTCTTCCTGTCTGTCCTATGTAAAAATGTGGGCAACTATTGCATTTTAGTTTGTAAACGCCAGTTGAATTATATTTATTTGAATGTCTGATGTCATTATTTAGATATTTCTTTAGATATATCTTAGGTACATAACCTTTTCTTAATTTTAACACTTTTAACGTGTCATTAAACAATTTTAAGTTTTTTTTTAAAACAAAGTCTTAACGTGAACCAGAATCAATAAACATTTTTTGGTTCTTTCGCATTATGACATGTGTAACAATTGAGAACAACGAAATTGACATGAAAGTTAGTACTTTATTAACAATTACGTTCCAACAAGTCTTTTTAATTCCCATCTGATATTTATTAGTAATTTGTTTTTCAAAATATATTATAGAGAGAGACTTAACCAACATTTATTTGACTATTAGTTCACTATCGCACAGTACGTAATCATATTGATAAATATATTATGTTGTTTGATGGCTCAAATACTAAAGTGGACTTATCACTTTTGATTTGCTTTACTATTGAGAGGTAATTCATATTTAATTGGAATATGGAATGTATGAATAGTTAACAACGCTAATTGTTTCTGTCATGAACCCTACCACACAGGTAACTGTATAGAAGCCATGTCATACTGAATTGTATCCACTGTTTCAGCTTAAATATTTCCAACTTAATTTCATTGTTTTACTCGTATTGTATGAAATAATACCTTGCTAATGTTATCAATAATGATATGTATTCCCAAAGCATGATCTTTTTTACTAATTATGGCGAATGTTTAATATTTTTCCGCTCCTTTTTGTACTTACAGGAATGATGGTAAAATTTCCTCGAAAACAGAAGCTTTCCATTGATTACCATCATGGCACTGTACAAAAATTTATTTAAATCTAATCTGTCTCAATTACTGCAAATCAATTGTGAATTTTAAAATAACTTAGATACTAAACAATATTCAAAGTCATCTGAAGCTGTTATACTAAGCAAGAATTGTTTTCAGTGTATTGAAAATTGGCACTCGTTTACTATTGGCATCCAGTTTACCATTGAAATAATTGAAGTCTTAACGTTTCAAAACACACAAAAAACTGTCTCTCATAAAATAACAGCAGGGAGCACGTGAAGTTTCCCTAAAACAGAAAATTCTGATAGTTTGCATTAATACAGGGCTCGTACAAAAGACCATTTCCGGTTTCGAACACATGTAATTTACGTTCTTTGAATCTGAGGTTCATGGAAATAGCACCAATGGAAAGAGAAAATCAAAAATAGTTTAGTTCCTTACTTTAGAGATGTTTAATGTGTCTCCCCTTCGTAACACGGCACACGTCAAGCCTATAGTCAAGTTCCACGTAGGTACGCGGATTTTCCGACCCCCAGATTCTGAGGTTATGTCTGTTCACCTTACCAGAAAGATTAAAAGTGGCTTCGTCAGAAAACACCACAACATCGTTTTCAATTAAAGTCTGCATACTTACGAAGAAATTTCTTCGTAGCACTTTGTCCTCTGATTTTAGGACTTCCAGCAACTGTAGTCGGTACAGATGAAATCGCAACCGCTTGCGAAGAATCTTGCCTTAAAATCAGTGTACCATTTAGGCCCACTGTATGGATCTGTACCAAACTTCATTCGGTAATGCCGTTACACATTAATAACCGCCTGGTTCACATGAAAATCAAGCACACAAAAAGCTTTTCTGTTCTTTATAGCAGTCATTTCGTCTCAATAATGAACAAATTTGTTTATATGCGCTATTATGAGGCATTGTTAACAACTAGGAAAATAATGTTGCTACTACTAAACATTTTGAGTTTCTCTTTCCATTGGTGTTATTGTCATGCACCTCAGATTCGTAGAACGTAAATTACACGTGTTCGAAACCGGGAAGTTCTTATGTAGGAACCCTGTATAATATATCGTCATCAAACATGAGGAGGAGGAAGAGGAGGAGGAGAAGAAGAATAATAATAATTAAGAAAATATTGTGAATAAGAAAAGAAGTGAAGTTAGAATTAGAACTAGAATATGAAGCAGAAGGAGAAACATTAAAAATATAAATATAAATAAAAAATAATAATAAATGGATCATATGAAATGTAAGACAGTAAAAGAGCTACCAGCATTATCTTGGAACAGCATGGGTGACATGTGAAGAGTGAGTTCGAATCCAGCTTCGGCCGAAAATTTGGTTGAATTTTCCCACTGTAGAAATAGAAATGTTTATCAGGCGAGTTATACAGAGTGATTCAAGAAGTTCTCCCCGGTTTATGGAGGTGATTCCTGAGGTTATTTAAAGCAAAAATTAATAGGATCGCATTCATAATTACACAGTTACGGTGATTTGAAAAGGGCAAAAAAAACTTTTATTTCAGGATTTCACTAACAAAAATGCAAAAAAAAAATTAATAAATAAAATACAAACAATTCACTGTTTATGTATCAGTCTTTTTCATTTAGAGTGGATTTAAATAACATTTTCGAAAATGCTTCCCTGAACTTATTGTCGCCGCGGCATTCAGAATGCGTTAATGCAACTCTTCGCGTGTTTGTAACTTAACCTGATACCTGATAATAAATAGCGACTATCATCAACGTGGACGTAGTTATGGCAACAAAGATGCCTAGTGCTCCATTCACTATGACGCGTTTCGAAAATGTGTTGTAACTTCGTAATTATGAATGTGATCCCATTAATTTATTTACTTTTTTGTTCCAAATAACCCCAGGAATCACCTCCATAAACCGAGGAATAACTTTGTGAATCACTCTATATATCATCCCTAAGCACCTCACTCCAAGTAAACTTTTTTTGTGCACCCATAATAAAAGCAGTTGTGTCCAACTAAACCGGTCGCACCATCCGCCACACCATGCATTCCTCTCCAGCCATCAAATCGTAACCGTATCGTTAGTACAGCGTCGTTGAACAACAGACTCAGAAAGAGAAAGAAGCCTGTCTAAATTCTAAAATTAATATTATCAACAGTAATCTCACTAGAGGGTTTGATTTATCCAGAGAAAATCAAAACTCGAGTGGGATTTAATTGGCTATTACACGATTAGAAGAAAATATATAAAGATTAGAGGAAATAAAGTACTCTAATACAATAAAACATTAATTTACTTACTAAAATTCTATTTCACTAATATTAGCTTCACCAAAACGTTTGAACGGAGCCAACATTTTCAGTTGACCATCTTCTATTCGGTAAACAAATGACTAGCCTACTGCAAAGCATGTCTTATAGTACGGTAAAGAATTTGCAATTTGAAATGTTGGCAAACAAAGAAACAAATGGTAGGGAGGTGATAAAAACAGAAGTATATAAAGATTAGAAGAAATAAAGTACTCTAATGCAGTTAAATAGATATTAATTGCCTTACTAAAATTCTATTTCACTAATTTTACCTTCACTAAAACGTTGGAATGGAGCCGCCATTTTCAGTCCACTATCTATGCGGAAAACAAATGACGATCACAAAGCATGTTTTATAGTACCGTAAAGAATTAAATGTTGGCAAAGAAACAAATGCTAGGGAAGTGAAAAAAACAAATAAATGCTAAGGAAGTGATAATACAAACAAATGCTAGGGAAGAGATAAAATTGTAGCTATAAACAGCTTTGATTGGTTAAAACAAGTCCTTTCTTACCGTTTTATTGGTCAAAAGTAGTAGTAAAAGTTTAATAGTCATTTTAAAACATCAGGAACACATATTCCCTTATCATCTAAAATACCTAATCCGAAGAGAACATAATGAAGCATTTCTTTCTCCATTCCATTCCTTTTCTTCAAGTCTATGTAGCCTACTCCGTATTGGCAATGCACCACCAGCTGAAGGTTGCGGCTCTCCTGCCAGCAGTTCTATCTTAGAAGCAATTTGTAACTGGAGTGTGGCATCGATCGCTCTTCTACTTACTCAGAGCTGATCCGTCACCTAAGCAACCGGCTCGACAGTTCACCTACCTGAAACAAAAGAAACGCGACCACGTTAATAGAACAGCACGCAATCACGTCACTATGTGCGACAAGTTTGCATATCTCCCATGGAAATATTTTTCTTTCACTTTCTAAGTGAAAATAAAAGACATTAGGCTTATATTGTGATTTAAAGAAAAATGATTCAAGTTTATAAAACAGATGAGATAATAAGATTAGCTTACACTAAAGCAGAAAACCCAGATGCTATAAACACACTAATGTAAATCGAAGAAATTTGTCTACCTACTTAGTGACAGTTTCAGCTCAATAGCACATCTAAAAGTATTTTTTTTTTTTATTTTATTGGGTTATTTTACGACGCTGTATCAACATCTAGGTTATTTAGCGTCTGAGTGATATGAAGGTGATAATGCCGGTGAAATGAGTCCGGGGTCCAGCAGCGAAAGTTACCAGGCATTTGCTCGTATTGGGTTTAGGGGAAACCTCGGAAAAAAACCTCAACCAGGTAACTTGCCCCGATCGGGATTTGAACCCGGGCCACCTGGTTTCGCAGCCTGACTCGCTGACCGTTACTCCACAGGTGTGGACTCTAAAAGTATGGATCTATTAATTTATACAGGATGTTTCCGGGCTAGTATTACAAACTTTCAGGGATGATGGCGAAGGGCACATGTATCAATTTGAGATAAGGAACCCCTGTCCGGAAATGACCGAGTCGAAAGTTACAAGCAAAAATAGTTGTTTGGAAATGAAATAATTTTATTCCTCTGTACACCTTATTTAAGTGTATTTGTCTATACATCTTACACATACTGTATTCATCTGACGTTGTTTACGTTGTCTACTTACAGTATTCCATTCAGTGCGCTGCCTGAGAAGTGGGGACAGGAAACTACACTAAAGCAATGCAGATGGCGTAATGTGTAACGGACATGGTCGGTCCTGATATGCATGTCTGTAGACAGCAGTGTATGTGTACAAGTTGCAGTGTCCAGTCGATCAGTCCTAGTGAAATGGAATATACGAGAGCGGAATAAGCAGATCTGATTTTCGAATACGGATGAGCAAATGGGAACAGTAGAGAAGCTCACAGATTGTATCGGGCCAGGTACCCACATAAGAGACATCCGGCACATACCATCTTTCCACGACTGTTCCAAAGGTTAAGGCAGCGGTCGTCAGCACAGAGCACCCTAGGGCTAGCATCTCTTACCCGCGGAAAAGACAATGCACCATGGTGCACTCGTACCTGCTAGCAGGTATGCTCTCTCCCTCTTCCTGCTGCACGACGGGGCACACGGGACGGCTCCGCTTACCCAACGAATGCTGACGACCACTGGGTTAAGGGAAGGAGTGCACGTGGTGCCAAATTACAATTTCCATTTCCACACAACTATTTTTGCTTATAACTTTCGACTCGGTCATTTCCGGACCAGGGTTCCTCATCTCAAATTGATCCATGTGTCCTTCACCTGAAAGTTTGTAACAACACCTCGGAAACACCCTGTATATGAAAAATATACTTACTTTATTATAATCATGGTTACAATATAGGAGTAGTTTATAATTGCATTAGCATACGTATAGGAATAACGGCAATTGAGATACTTGTGCGTTAGAAGTGGCTACGGTTGTTTATTCATGAATATTTTAAATGTGATTTCTTCATAAAGCACTGACATTAAGGATAGAATGGTATTCATATTATATGAGGACTTATTCACTTTGTCACCTTGTGTTTCTTGATATTAAATCATGAGTAATCAATATGTTTTTCATTGCTTAATAAACTTCTCCACATTTGTGATCTCTAGTAGCGGGAATACAAAATCAATGAGATACTGACTAAATTTAACCTAACCTGTTTGAACTTTTATCAAAATAAAGTTTCAGACTACGTTAACACTTATGTCTGTCGTGAAAAAAAAAAACGTCAATGCCGCACAGCTAAAGTAAATGCGAGACCTTTCAACAGAGAAACGCTTTTAAAGTTGTATAACATCATGTCAGTTCTTAGTCTTCTTTACAAAAGCTCAACTGACGATTATGCTGCTCAAAATAGAAAATGTCGCGAGAATCGGATTGTCGCATACGATGTAGGTGAAAATATCAAACGTTAAAGCTGCGTATTCTTTTATACAATTGAAGACCTCGGTGTAAAAACCGGTCAAGTCCAGAAATGAACATTTTACAGGCGATAAAAAAACTTTCACCATAAATTGAATGTGCATTAAATTTAAACTGATATTTATACGATCATTTAGGAAATTAGTGGGTTTATTTATATGGTTACCAATATTCTTGTTAGTTCCCTTTTGTCCATAGAATTTTTTTAAATAGTGGACTTGAATGTTTTCGTCCCGAAAATACAATAGATTTCTTTGTCATGTTTGAACTTTGTTTATATATTTTTTTAAAACAATACTACGAAACTTATTTCAGTCTCAGGTCAATTACCATCGAGTGGTTAATCAATACATTTATTTTTATTTTACTTATATTATATATTTTCAAGCAATTATTATTGTACTATATTTTCAAGCTTAAAAGTGTTTAGTACAGCCAATAAGAGCAAGTTTATAACAATTTAATACCCATGTTGGATACGATAAGATGTGTTGATTTATCAATGTTTTTCAAAAAAGATCGTCATAAACGTATCTGATTTTGAATGTAATAGTACAATATTTTTATTTCTTTTCATGATAAGACACCTTTTCATATACTTGCAAGGAAGCGCATGCTGTATAATTTTTATGTTAGATCTACTGCTTAATTTAGCATTTTAACAATGTTATTTTATTTACATTTAATGTTTAATGATGTCATTCCTTTGCATGATTTTACACTTTAAATATGATTTGGTTTTATGTAACCCAGTGTCTTTCAATGTTTATAATGTAACTGTTCAACAAAGGGAAACATCAAAGGAGGAAAGTTCGATCCGGTGGTGTGGATTGAATTCGGCGTAGCTCAGTGGTCAGATCGCTTGATACGTAGAACCAAGGACCCGGGTTCGATTCCCGGCGCCGGAGCGAATTTTTCTCCTAAAATATTAAGTGTCAATATTACAGATAAATTCTATAGGACAAGTTAATATATCTATAATATTAAGAGTTAATGATGAACTGATGATGGTTTTTTAAAAAACCGAAAACGTTGATCATGAAATGAAATAAAAATATTGTACTAGGCTATTACATCAAAATCAGATAAGTTTATAACGGTCTTTTATGAAAAACATTGATAAAGCTTATAATAGTTTTTAACTTGGTTATTTAACGACGTCGTATCAATTGCTGGGTTATTTAGCGTCGATGAAATTGGTGATAGCGGGATGGTATTTGACGAGATGAGGCCGAGGATTCCCCACAGATTATCTGACATTCCCCTTGGGAAAACCTCGGAAAAACCCAACCAGTTAATCAGCCCAAGCGGAAATCGAACCCGCGCCCGAGCGTAACTCCGGATCGCCAGGAACGCGCTAATAGTAGAAGATAAAAGTGCACATTTTGCCTGTCACTATAGGCTAATCGTCCCTGAAGAGCCTTACGAATTCTTTCAGATACAAGACGGACCCAGTAAGACGCCGGCTTATTCGGCAACTTCTCCAACCGTTGTGTAAGGCGTGTCAGATGCACACTCCAATGACAAGGGCGACAGTGGTTGAAGCTTGACGCTGCCATGTCCGCTGAGCGCGTCTTCGCTAGCCCACCTTGCAGCTTGTGTAATTATCTTGAGGTTAGGGATTCTGACAATCCAAGACTTTGTACGGCATTGCAAGACTGGCACAAGAGTAAATGAGACTCCACTTCTTGGTGTCTTGATTATTTAATGATGCTCTTCCAAGTTTATAGTCTAGGAAAGGAATGTGTTCGCAGCTTGTAATACGATGTGTTACAGAATGCAGTATAAAGTTCTGTGTAACAGCAGGAATACTGTAGGAATTCCAAAGATAATATATGATAAAGGAGTAAAAGCGCCATAAATCACAGTAACAACAGCACGAAAAGACAACGATGGAGACTACATGTAATTAGTAAATTAATGAAAAATGTAAACGAATGAGAAAGTGCGAGAAGTATAAGTAGGGAAGGAAAGACTAGAAAGAAAAATATGGAGTAAATAAGAAAAAGATAGAACTTGCAAAATGAAGTGCTGTGGTTAATTACCTGCATTATAATATTAACGCTCAAGAGATATTTTATGAAGATGATGGCGGCTATTAAGTCGAAACTAGACATTAACTAAGGTAAAATACCATACTAATTAAAATTAATATAGAGAAGTTGCTTATATAACAAATTTACCAAATAATTAGTGATGCAAGAGTAAAAACTCTATAATCAAGATGTATAATCAAATGAAATGATAATTTAGAAATTCAGCGAAATAAGTTAAAATGAAATAAGAAAGTATGAAAAGTATTTTTTTTCATTGGCGAATATTCAACTTTGCGTTATTCACCCGAGAGTCCACATCCACGGGCGATGCGCCGAAGCTGTAATTCATTTTGCCGTCGTTGACGAAATGCGAAATATACGCCTACCAGCTGGAAAGGGACTAAATATGGTTCTTTTCATAAATTAATCAGAGAGGGAGTTAAACATAAAAGTTTAGTAATACTGTAGTCTTTTGTGAACTGTTTTAGAGGTATTCATACAGCTAAAAGTGAAAATATAGCAACACTGCTACTAGCGTTCACGTAACAGTAGTCACTGAGTCAAAAGACAACACATCATAATTATGTACCCCTACGCAACTGTACGAAGGTCTCGGTAACCTAACGTGTCACTGAGGGACATTGGTGGCTGTGCATTTCCTCTTTTCCGCTCTAATCTTTCTTCCGACCTTCTACGGCTGTCAATGAATGCAGGATTACCACATCTTCCTGTCACACACTTTGTTACCAATGTTAAATGAAATTACCGTAAAATCGTCAATTCTACGTAACATACCAATAGGACACATTTATGGGTACTTTCTTTCCTTGAAGAAGGACCTCCAGGCAAGCATCGCAGTGTTAGGGTTATTGTGTAACCTCTTTATGTTAGAATGATTGTTGAAGTCAATTTAGGATCACTCTTCAAGCACATGATTCACTGCATGGTGTCATCGTATCGATTCATCCACAGCATCAAAACCTAACTGGAGACCTGATCCTTCGTCTACCTGTGATGTTGTTCTGCGGCTCTCCAGATCTATGACATCTGTTTACAATTCATGTGCCTCAATCTGTTGCATTCTTAAGCAGAAGAATATGTCTCAGTTGATCCCATTACTCACCTAGGCGCCATCTATCAGAGGGAGCTATACTACCCCGGTCGCCCGCAGTCCGCTTAAAAGCCCCTGCGGCTTCGCTGGATATGTGCAGTTCCCGCAGACAGATGTCGCCTATAGGCAGATCCTGGAACCACGCCCTCCATGTCCTACCGGTTGGCCTTCTAAACAATTAAATCGCACTTTTTAGAAAGGAACTAACTCAAAATGTTATATTTTTCAGGAGAGCAAAAGAACTTAATTTCATGAATAAATACCAGCGTAATAGTGCCGTAATATAAAGATCAACTCGATGTTAGAGATACAGGGAAAGGTTTGTTTAAGTTCCTTCCTTGGTTTATCTTTGCGTCTTGGAAGTATTAATAATTTCATCAGAAGAAATAAAAATGACAAATTTTTACTTAGATCCTTTCTAAAAAGTGCGATTCAATTAAGATGATTAATGGAATGATATTAATGGACACGAAATGAGTCCGAGGTCCAACGCTGAAAATTAGCCAGTAATTCTGCTTCGAGTAGTTGAGGAAAAGCCTTAGAAAGAACCTCAACCAGGTAACTTGTCCAAACCAGGATTTGAACCTGGGCTCCCTCGTTTAACGGCCAAGAAGGCTAACTTTTACTCCATAGCGGTGGACTTTGTTTTTTTTCTACTTGGTTATTTAACGACGCTGTATCAACTACGAGGTTATTTAGCGTCGATGGAATTGGTGATAGCGAGATGGTATTTGGCGAGATGAAGCCGAGGATTCGCCATAGATTACCTGAAATTTGCCTTATGGTTCGGGAAAACCTCGGAAAAACCCAACCTGGTGATCAGGCCAAGAGGAAATCAAACACACGCCCGAGCGCAACTTTGGATTGGCAGGCAAGCACCTTAAACGGTGGCTACTTTATTGGTATTTGCTATAAAAGATCTCTCAATATCACCTCCAAAGTTCTCCTATTTTCCTAAAATGCACATTCTAAAATTCCAGTTTTCTCAAAACCCTTTCACGGAAGTTCACGATATTACCACAGTCTAGTATATATAGTCACGAAGCTCAATACGTAGTAAATATGCATCCATAGATAGTTGCTAATCACTAGGATCGCTAATATCGCCTCTTTACAGACAATGCGAAATAGTACCGGCACAGTCTGTTGTTCCTAGCACCCTCACAACTCAAGCTTCGTGACTGTATATACTAGACTGTGATATTACTATATTTTATGTTTAGCTCACTGTCCTAGTTATTTTAGGATCCTATTTAATCCCCTTTCGCTCTTTGTAGCAACGCATTAAGATGGCAATGATTATTAATAGAGTAGTAGTGGTATGCCTGTAAGAGAAACGGGATTAATCCTCGAAAACCTACCACCAGTCACAGTTTTTTTCCACCACAATTCGAATCCAAGTTACCAGCTTTGAAATTCGACGCCTTCGCCGTTCGGATAACGAAGCGCTATGAGAAGAGAACAAGAAAGGAAAGGCAAAAAATGAAAGAACAGAAAAGGAGGTGAAGTAGAATAATAAAATTAGAAAGCGAAACAATATAATAACAGGAAGAAAGATTATGAAACGAAGGAACTAAGAGAAAAAGAAAAAGCAATATACTGAAAGGAAGAAGGAAGGAACGAATTAAAGGAACAAAGTGGCAGAAAAAGAAGGGAAACAATGAAGCAAAACATTGAAAGAACGGACAAAATAGGAACACGATAATGTAAAGAAGAAATTAAATTAGATAATAATGAGACAAAGAAGATATAAAGAAACAAAGGAAATAGGAACAAGGAAATATATTAAAAGAATAGGCAAAGACAAAAATAAAGTGAGAAGTGTCAAAAGGAAGGGAGAAGGGACTAATTTGAAGTTCGCTTCATGTTACGGAACTGAAAGCTGTTTTTTGATGTCTTTCTCTGCGTACAGGTATAGAAGTGGACTTGTTTGACTGCATGTTACAGCGAAGTGACTGAGTTTCTATTATTAAACTGGATGCAGCATCTAAGTGTCATTTAGTGTCAGTATTTCTGTGTCAAGCACATTTCTTCAATATGATGTAATTGCTGCGCTGTATGAAATTGTGAAGTCGCGTAACCATGGTGATGGAGTTGCAGGACAAAAGAAGACGGGAATAGTTGAGCGTTGCAGTTTTTAAACTAATTAACCTGGAAGTCTTCCAAGCCCGACTGCTAGCGCCATCTCCGGGGATCTGGGGCGACACATCCTTCCAAGATCTTCCTTCATGCAGATGAACACGTTGGCCAACTGGATTACACGCAGTCATCTGACGTCACTGTTACTGTTACTCTAACAATGTCTTCCTAATCTTCTTTACACTCTTTCATTTCCTCTTGTTATTATAGTCGTACTTAATTTCTGTCTGCTCCCTAATTTCTCTTTTTAATTTATTTCCTGCCTTTTCTTTCAAAATTTAATATGCTGCTGCTACTGCTACTACCACCTACTACCACTTAATACCCACTACAACTACTTAGGAATATATTCATGACCACTTTCATGTGTTAAATGTAAACTAAGTTTATACATACCTAGTTGACTAATTTCAGCTCAGTAGTGGCATCTTCAGACCTAGTGGAGTCCTTGCATCTTCCTGTTTCTTCAGTTATTTTGTAGCGGGTATGTTTGTATTAGTTAGTGTAGTCAAATAATTTGTGTTCTAAAATTGAAGGGTTCAAAACTATAGTGGGCCAATAGCCATTTACTAAAACCGTAGAAAACAAGGGTTAAAATGAAGTTATTACCATAATTCAATGGAAACATGATACGAGTATAGCAAGTAATATAAAGTATACACATTAAAACTAAATGATATGTCAATCTTTATTAAACTTTGGTATTCACTTAACTTTAACCCTTTCTTTCTCCGTTTTTAATAAATGGTGCTTGGCCCACTATGGCTCTGAACCTTTCAATTCAGTTGTGTATTGAGGATTTTTTGTGGGTGTGTTTTTATGTGTCTGTATATTTCCTACTGCTCTAGTGTGTTTAGCTTCTGGTTTTCGGTTGAATTTGTAGAATTTCCATGTCTATGTCTATGTTGCTGTAGCTGTCGTTGGTGTTTGTGATATTTTCTGTGTATGTGGATGTTTTGTGATTTGTTTATATCTGTAATGTGTTCTTTGTAACATATCTGTCCCTGTCTGTCCGATGTAGAATTTGTTGCAGATATTGCATGTGGGTTTGTATACACATCTGTTAAGTTGTACTTGTTTATGTTCTTTGTGTTGAGCTGCGTTTGTAGAGTGTTTTGTGTTCTGGATGCGATGTTGTAATTTAATTTTCTCAATGAAGAAAAACCAGAAACTAAGAACACTAGAAGAATACGAAATATACAGACACATAAAACTACAGACACACAAAACTACACCCACAACAAATCCTCAATATACAACTGTATTTCAGAAAACACACACTATTTGACTCCACAATACCTAACACAAACGCACACCCGAAGAAAATAACTGAAGAAAGCCGAAGATGTAAGGACCTCACTAGTTCTTAAGATATGTACTACTAAGCTGAAACTAGGCAACTAGGTATTTAGAAGTTTAGTTTACCTTCAACACGTGAAAGTGATCGTAAATCAAAGTGATATAGTGTTAAAAGTTGTTTAATCAAGATGCTGTTTAGTCAACTGTCCGAAGACAGGTTTGAACCCCACAAGTGACATCAACAAGGCAAAAGTCACGAATCAACTAGGCCAGGAGATAATGGGGTAGGGTGCCCAGTTCCTTCCTCCCTACATTGCATACATCGCTGGTTAGATATATATTACACTAATCAGACAAGTTGTATACACAGAATTGTTCTTTCTCTGACGTAGGCCTATATTAGATTATTATTATTGTTATTATTATTATTATTATTATTATTAACAAATATTATTATTGTATTACTTATATTATTTATTATTATGGACCCAACTTATTCATCACTAACTAACTCGAATTTTCACACATTGATATATGGCAGTGACGACATTGATAGTCCCATTGTGTTAACTATGACTGTCGAAGTTAGAAACGACTTGTTAGATTGAATGGGTGGGAATTTGTATAAACATTAACATATGATTTAATGGCAGCCAGCGCAGCGGATGTTGCTATCAACTACTGAATCACATATACATTCAGATCGAGGATTGCAAACATGTTCCACTCTCACCCACTCTCTAAATTGGAACCACCCATCTCCAAACAACTCTGGTTCTTCTTCTTCTTCTTCTTGAAATAGGCTTAAAGTCAATTTTACAACATCTCTTATCTCCATATTTCGGACTCTGTGTTTGACGGTGTTGCTTAAGATGCTTTTGAGGATCCTCATTTCTGACTTGAGAGGGGATATCAAGATACCACAAACTTCGCCTTACTCCATAGGCATCCAAACAATACGTAAAAGAAGTATTTAAATCAAAATAACAAAGTTCGTTGAAAACCGGTCAGAGGCCTTATATTCGGTTCATGTTTGCCGATTCTGTAGAACTGAAGCTCCTTTTCAGTTTGTTCAACCTTAGAATTCGGTGCCTTTCTCCTCATCTGCTCCTCTCCCAGCGCCTTTATGCTTTAGCTGCATAAGGATGTCAGGCACGTATCTTGCGAAATTACTCATAGTAATGAGTATACGTAATTTTTGTTGTTATTAATGTAAGTAAATATTAAAGAAATACATGTATAAATAAATCAAACAAAATATATTTAAAAAATACGTATGTTCATAGTACCGATTAGTATTGTGCAATGCTCAAACCTTGTGACAGGAAACCAATACATTACAAACTTCCATATGAAAAATTGATCACAACATAATATCACAAATTCTTAAGCGGTTAAAAACATGAAGGAATGGGAGAAGAGGGCAGGAAATATTTTCATAACATTGAAGAATGGACATGACAGTCTCATGTAACAAGTGTTGTGTTCGAATGTTAAGCAAGGCCGTCCAAAGAAATGCAGGGAGTTGTAAGTCCGCACGTTGAAATGTGCAGTAGTGGCAAAAAAAAAAAAACCGGACCGATCCTTGCAGTTGATTTCAGAGCCTTGTTCACTCCAGAGAACGATAGACTGGTAACTAAGACTTTCGTGGTTCGAAACCTGCCTGGGAAGGAAACTTTTCAATGTTCCTTATTCAATTTATTCCCAATACTTTTCGATTGCAGCGATATTTTACTACTTAATTAACTTATTATTCCCAGAACATGAATTTTACCAACAATCGAAAAGTATTGGGAATAAATTGAATAAGGAACAAAAGAACAGTTGCAGTCAAAGCCCTCACTTAAACTAAGCTGTTGTCAAGCATATTACTGTATATTACGTCTGTTGTGGGAAGTGGAGCCTTCAGCGGAATGAGGGATGGACTTTAGAGTTTGTTCTAAACTATAAAACTCACACTTCACTGTTATTCAGCTATTCAGTAGGTAATTACTACTGACCTATTTGCTTATAAAATGGTTTAACAGACCTTTTTTTCCTTATTCTTCCCATTTTTATTCAGTATGCTCCACTGCAGTAATGTAATACTACACACATTTGTTGCTACACTGTTTTTACATTCTGTCTGAACTTAAAACAAAAACTAATAGTAAACTATTTACAATATTTACAAGGATGTAAAGTCACCTGGCTGAATAGAGTTTATGAATTATTTAAAATTATTAATACTAATACTAATTTTAACTGGAGTAGTATTTTCACTATTTACAATATAATACACTACTACTACTACTGCTGCTGCTACTACCGCTACCGCTACCACCACTACCACTATCACTACCACTACTACTACTACTACTACTACTACTACTACTACTACTACTACTACTACTACTACTACTACTACTACTACTACTACTACTACTACTACTACTACTAATTTTAAGTAGAGTAGTATTTTCACTATTTACAATATTTACAGTGATGTGAAATCTATTGATTGAACAAAGTTTCTGAATTCCTTGTAGTGTTTTAACAATAGTTTCTCATGTGACATTGGCCATCTATCTTGATTTCTACATATTCCCGTCTTCAGTATATTCCTTTGTTTATTCAATTTGACACACGAGTATATAGGTTATCTACCGTTTGTGCATCTTGAAGGCATGAACACGTTGAGTCGTCTTTGATTCCGAAAAAGTGTAGGTATGCCTTGGTTTTTCCATGGCCTGAGATCATGGCTGTTGCTTCTGCTGTCAGCGTGATATTTTGTTTCATCCTCTGACGTACAGATGGGAAGAATTTCTTACATATAGCTCCTTTAAGTGTGTTTTTCCAGTCGTTCTCCCATTCGTTGAACCCTTCTTCTTCTATTTCCGTTACAATTGTGGACTTAGGTTTCCTATTGTATGCCACTTCAAGGCCATCTTCTGTTGCTACCTCTTTTGCTGTTTTATCCGCGAGTTCATTGCCCTCTATTCCTACATGAGCCTTGACCCATCCGAAGTGGATAATGAAGTTCTGTTCTTTTAGGCTTTTGATGTTTTCACATATTATCTCGATTATATTATTATGGTTTGAGGAGTTTTTAGAAGAGCCAGTGTTACTTGGCTGTCCGTGAATATAGCTATCTTCCTCTGCTCAAGTTCCATCTGCTCACTATTGATGAGCTGTAATGCACTTAAGGGGACACTAAACTTAAAAATTGGAGAAAAAAGTGTCATAGAAATGAAAAATTAAATTTCTACACTAATTTACGTGACAGAACTAAATCAACACGCAGAATTATTCCCCTATTCATTGAGAAGTCACAGTCAAATGCACAAAGCCAAAAAATAAAAAATTATAATTAAAAGTGATATTTCAATTAATGATTGATTAAGAATTGAAATATGTTTTTTTTTTTAAAGTATTGCATGTAATAAGCTGAGATTTTGCATGTTACTTTACATGTGTATATTAAACTTTTTCTCCAAATTTGAAAAAGATTGTCAAATAGGAAAAAAGTTCCAAAATATAGTTGAGTGTCCCCTTAATATCGCTAACTGCTCAGCTTGATTGTTGGAGCATGCTTCATGTAATCTTCTCTTTACATCGGTAAAGAAGAAAGTAAATACATTCCAACTGATCTAAAAGTTCTTCAAAGTATTAAAAATGATCAAAATATGCCAAAAAAAATATAAACATAACCTATTAGGTCAAAAAATGAAAAAAATACACTATAAAAATTACTTTTATATGTTTATATTAACATAGAAAGGATTTCTATATTAACAGGCATCGTCCTAATATAAAAAATAAGATGACTTTTCATCAACATCCGCCCCCCCTCTACTCATAAGTAAATACACTGGCGCCCACCCGTCTGCGTTATAGACGCAGCTGAGGAATAATTAATTTCAATTATAGTTGTAACAGTATCATCCTTAATAATAATAATAATAATAATAATAATAATAATAATAATAATAATAATGATGATAATAATAATAATAATTTTCTTAGAATAAGTGGATATTTATCACACTACCAAGTTGGAAGTAAATAATACGAAGGAAAGGTCGCCATCTCTATTTAGTTTATGCAACTACTATGTTAGTTCATGTTTAACATTGATTCGAATCACAAACGCCTCTACAGTAAGCTCTCCCGCAACTAGTATGTGGGCAAATAAATACTGGGAAAAATTGTTTGTTCATGGCTTAAATGCTAACTGCGGGGTCCAATAAACATTGAAAATCAAACAGAAGACGGTCGGACGCGTTCTTTTGTCTCGCACGTAATGGTTCATTGTACAGGTAGCGACAGGTAAATAATTAACAGGAAAGGCTCCAGTCACTGGGTCTGAACCTTCAATAGACACAAATCAAAATAGATGAACTATCGGCCATTTGCACCATTCAAACACGCACGATTTTTAATCAATAACTAAATCGGAAAACGAAGTTGAAAGAGCCTGCGGGGGACTACAAACAAGCTCGCACAGCTGTGTTGATGTCATCTAGCAACTAACAAGAGAAAATAACACATTTCTATTTGAGGGAAATAAATTTCAGTTTGCGACTTCAGCCCTCGATTGTACCATGGTTGCCACGCTCGCTATTGCATCCGACGCTACGTTAGCAGGTTCAAACCGGCCAAGGACGAAGGATTTTAAAAGGGGGATAATAATCTTTAGCATACATTCATTCTAAAGGGAAATCAAATCGGGTTCCATGTCGTAGATTTGAGTACGTAGAATAAGCCTCGTATTTAATGACAGAGATAAGAGGCGAAGCTTACTTATCATTTATCGGCCACGTGGAAAGTTTCAGGAAACTAAGTGCGTTTGGACGTGTTTTGTCCTCCTCCTGAAACTTTGTATAGTTATACCTATATAATGCGTACGCTTCTGTTTCGGGTCCATGTCAAAGCACAACTGAAAAACATATTTTCCAAATATAGGGTGCTTCAAAAGTGGCGCTAAATAATTTACATATGGAAAGTACAGGGACATCATTTTATTTTTACTAACATTTCTAATATTAACCTGGCTATACCTTTGGATTAACCGGAAACACGTTTGCTAACCCTTTCCACGACTGGAGTTCGATGATACTGGCGTAAAATACAAACAAATCACTCTACTAGGTATAGGAGGGAAGAAAAGTAGTACATCCATTTACGCTAACTAGGAAATATTGCGATTTTGGGTTTGATAATTTTCATTAGGTTTCTGTTTAATCAAAATTCAGTACTGTATTAACAATAAGTGCTTTTACTCACGAACTGAACTATCCATTCAGTCATATTCATTATATATTATACTGTCTATAGCACATTAGCGTACAATATAGAGAATGAAGTTAAATTGAAAAATAATCATAATATGGATATTTAAACACATTTTTGAAAATGGTGGCCGTTCATTTCGATACAGCTTCAGTTCTTTTGTGCATATTATCGCACTATAAACCTTTGTACCTAATTCCGATTACCAGTTTCGTCCTTCGTACTAGTACCTAACTCATGTTGAAATAATTCTGTACCTAATGTATAAAAGAGTACCTTACGTACTGTAAATTCAATCATCACTTTTGCCCGATCCGAAAAGATAAAATCCTATCTACTGTCCGTCCAAGTGGTTTTGTCGCAGAGTCGTAGAAAGGGGGGAAATCACGTGACGGTTATTTACTTTGTCGAGAATGCATATTTTCTGTTGAGATTCCTCGCTGAATAAGAGCAGAATTGCAGACATTCCTTACAGAATTTTGTGTTCAAGATGCTGTCCATGCACCTGAACGCAACGTTGTGCCCTTCTTTGTAGTGAGCCATGAATCCTCTCGGACAGTCCTGGATCATTCTATATTTTCCGAAAGGCACGTTCAATTCGAAACCGCAATTCTTAAAGCGTATTGACCTCAGAAGTGTAAACCATGCTTTTTAAGTGACTCCCAAGCACAGAAATCTAGCGGATTTAAATCCGGTGATCTAGGAGGCCAAGGTATGAGCTATACTCTGCCTGAGAGAATATCGCTTAAACGGTGAATTTGCAGACTAATGTTTATTGGAGCTTGTTTGCTTGTTTCGGTTTGTACTTTTCATCTGTAAATTAATTACCACTTTTGAAACACCCTGTATACTTAACCCCTTCCATGGATTGCAACATGGGTTTGAAAGTAACATTATTTTCAATTCTATACCTGAAATATTTTATTCTTGAAACACATTCCAATTTTTTGCCATTAATAAATTAAGATATGAAAATATTTTTTTCCCATAATATATCACTTTACATCGATTTATATTACGTAAGAAGTGATTACCATTATTATTACATCAACATGAGACATCCATTCTTGATATCCTTTTGTAAACATGCAATGTAATTATGTAATATTTATATACCTGTACGTGTTTAACCCTTTGAAGCGCAGTGGTTACACTGCGTAACCACCTTTCAAATTTGAGTTTCCCGCCTACTTACAGAGTGGTTTTTATTTCCAAACTACTGCGCTCCGTTCACTGATCTCTAATAACCGTAGAAGAATTTTATTTTCCTTATATATGTGTTGCTCAGTCTGTTCACTAAGATGGCCAATGTTGTTGTGTACATAGTTGGAGTGTGGAAGACTCGCTACGTGTTTTTATTTCACTTGTATGCTAAAATATCACAGTTATGTAAGTTTTTATTTAGTATTATTTGTCTTTCGGTCTTTTAGAACATATTTCAGTAACAAGATTGTAATTTCTTCGACACGTGTGGCATCAATATGGAAATAATGTGGTGGTTTCAAAACGTGACCACCATGCAAACAGGGCAGTTATGCTTACCATATCCAACAAAAGTTCCATTTTCGTGTCAGCTTATTCACCATGGCTACAAGGAAGAGATGGTTGGTGACAATCACAAATTGTTTTTGACAACTTTTTCACAAGTTTGAATCTGATGATCTCTAAGGCAGCAAAATATATATGCACGTGGTACAGTTAGACATGGTCATTTTGGTTTACCAGACAACGAAAGAAGAGACCGCGACATGAAACGTGGTGAGAGATAGCCGTGTGTCATATGCTGGAGTGTCCTGGCTCAAGTGGAAGGATAGAAGGTCCATTCTTTTCCTTTCTAATTACCAAGAGCCGTCTATTGCCGCCACTGTTTCAAGGAAAGAGAAGAATGCAACTACTACTGAAATTGCTTGTCCACAACTCGTGAAGGACTACAACAAACATATGGGTTATGTTGAAAAAACTGATATGTTGAAGTACGAGATTGATAGAAAATTCAGAAGAGAGTGGCACCGTATTTTTTGGCATTTTGTTGATGTCATTCTTAGTATATTCGTTGAAGGTGGAGAACTGACTCTGAAGAATTTCAGATTGGCTGTTCTTGAAGGTTTGGCCGCAGCTAATATTCCAAAACCTAGAGGGAGAAAGACAGTACTAAAATCTGTGCACCACTTCAAGCCAACGGTCCCATATGAGAAAAGATTCGACAAGGTGGCACATACGCATGTGTGTCGATCTTCAAGACGCTGTGCTTATTGTAGCACTCAAGTTCAATCACACGGGAGTAAATGGGCCTGCAACACTTGTGGAGTGGCACTTTGTTTTACTGAGACCAGAAACTGTTTCCTTTTGTATCATTCACAATAAGTCTGAAGACATTGTGTTCTGCAGTATTGCATAGTGGTTTTACCATGAAACCGCCCATTTTCTATGTCAAAAATTGAAGTTTTTCAAATTTTTAAAATTCGAGGTACTTCTCTTAGATAAATAAAAGTTTAATTTCATTGCAAACACAATTTTTTATTTCCCTCCCAAATCCGTGCATCAAAGGGTTATTTAAGACGACCTATTAAGTTTCCAGACACATGGAGACTCGACGATGATGATGATGATGATGATGATGATGATGATGATGATGATGATGATGATGATGATGATGATAGTGTTTATAATTGTGGCTGAATTATGTACACTTTAGTAATGAAGTATTAAATCCACACGCCTACGAATTTTATTATGTCAAGGTCAACAATGTCCATAGGCCTATTTAAGCGCCATTTAAAGTAACAGCAAATAAATCTAGCTTTTACAGTGGAAAGTAACGCAATTATTTGTTTCAAAATTAATTAGAGCGCAACATTTTTACTCTTAATGAGCTACGCACTTAAACAAACAGCTGCTCGTTGTGGCGGTGACAATCTATTTTTAACGGTAACTTGATAAAATACCATTTAGCATACAGACACAATGGGACTGTTGACTTCGCACGATCGTTGCTATTTTGTTTATTAATCCACTTACGTCACTCGTTTCGGCGGATTAACCGTCATTATGAGGTCGACCTGCATAATTACAACGTCCGTGCCATGTTGCTAGTCCGCTAAATAAATGAAAATCGCACTGAGATATCTGCACGTAAAAAAAACACAGTTGACCAAATAAAGTTTACAGTAATTTTATTTTGTTTCATTGCAGTAAGTACGAGATTCGCCATAAGCTCATAACTTTTGCCTAGGGCTCCAATGAAAAAGCAAACCCATACAAACACACTTGGCTATTGTAATTTCTTTAGTAATGTTTCTCATTTTTACTAATATTCCACACTAAATTTTAGTGCACGCAAACTTTTAGGGTAGCAGTGTAATAGTGCGACGAAATATTTACATCTCATTCCATGTCGTTCTGAACAGCTGTGAGGTACGTCATCAGCAGGCTTAGGATTCGAGACAACTTAAGAATGAAGTGAAGTTACAGTTCAACGGAGTACAGATGGAGTGAGGTGGCGCATTGAGTTTTGTTTACCTGTGTGTTAGTGTACAGTAGCGGCAAAAAACCCGGATTTCGATTGCAGCGATATTTTACTACTTACTTAACTTATTATTCCCAGAACATAAATTTTACCAGCAATCGAAAAGTAATGGGAATAAATTTGAATAAGGAACAAAAAAAGTTTCCTTCCCAGGTAGGATTCGAACCACGAAAGTCTTAGTTACCACTCTATCGTGCTCTGGAGTGAACAAGTCTCTGAAATCAGCTACAAGGACCGGTCCGGTTTTTTTGCCACTACTGTACAATCCAGTTCGTGATCAGAGGTACAGTATTCTTCTGTCTCTCCCTACGAAACGAACTCAGGCCATCACAATGCATTAATAGTGAATGGTTTTTTTCAAACTAGTTGCAAGTATGTACATGGTTGTTCATTGTAACGCTAACGCCTTCAATGTCGCCGAGGGACATGAAAGCTTGTGAGGTATGTATCAAACTACATTTTTCCACCGTCACTAGATTGTACTATTAACAGTAGAATATAACGCAGCACATTGACGTCGTTGTTTACATTCACAGTATGGCTGTCTACTATGTTCTAGGAACTCTATAGTCAAGTTGTGCGTACATTGGTTGCTAAAGTGTATCGAATCCTAAGCCTGGTTATCAGTGTGTTACTATGATACCAATGATGCCCTCATTTCTACTGAATCTTTCAATGTTGCTACGAAATGCTCGGCCATGTTATCTGGTTATCCACCAGGCCAGCTATACCAAACTCAGTTGAAGGGGAAAGTATAATGTCAATCTCACTCGAAATCTTTTAGACACGACGACGTTCATGCATCGCTCTCAATCTCACACTTGCTTTTTTTTCCGAGGTTTTCCCCCCGACCAAGAGAAGCAAAATTGTTAGGTAACTTCCGGCGTTGAACCTTCAACTCACTTCCCCTTCACTAATTTCAACTTCCTGTATCATTTTTAATAGTTTCACGTCGACCGGGAAATCCAGCAGACGTGATGGCGTGATTCGCCTACATGTGTGTCTGTCTGATGGAGCTTCATGAAGCCCAGGGAGCTGGAGAGGCTTTCACAGTGGACTGCGGCAGAACAGGGATCTACTAGGATTGTACCTCCCTCGGACGGATGGCACCGTGGTGGGTCGCGGTATCTGCGGTACTGCGATCTTTAGGTCAATACAGGATACAGCAGGACGTAGTGCGTGATTTTCGAACAGATTCCATTGATCTGAAGAGACTGCGGAATATCACTAGTGTTACTCCGTCAGATTTGGATGACATAGCTAAATCGATAGTATGGTACCAAGCAATGGACCACGCACTCACAGGAATGTAGTCCTAAGGACTTCAAACAATTATCCCACAATAAGGAGGTTAGAACAATAAGCTTCAGACTGTGGTGCAAGCCTTCGTGCCCATCTCAGAAAGGAAAATAAATCCAATAATTTGTGGTCACGGTGTATAACATTGAAAAGAATGATAACCAATTTTTCTCTGATATTTAATTCAGGGTTGCTAAATTTTAAGTGTAAATAAAAATGGGTTAGATTGATCTGGGTTAGACCAAGAATTTTTTTTTTTAAGTATTGCACATTCATTCTGAAACGTTGTGTGCATTTAATTGAACAGTGATTAGCAAAGGTGATCCAAGTTCCAAAAACCTGTTTCGAGATATTGGCCATTTAAATAAATCTGTTTTTATAAAACATTTTATGCAACAAGTATTATAACATTCATACTATTACAAAAAAAAAATAGCACAAATAATACCAAAGATGGCTAACCGATTTTTAATAAGAGACCAGTAGTTGAATTAATATTTGAAGGGTTCAGAGCCATAGTGGGCCAAGCGCCATTTATTAAAAACGTAGAAAACAAGAGTTAAAATTAAGTGATTACCATAATTTAACGAAACATATAGCAAGTAAGATAAAGTATGCATATTAAAATTAAATGTTATGTCAATCTTCATTAAATTATGGTATCTACTTAACTTTAACCCTTGCTTTCTTCGTTTTTAATAAATGGCGCTTGGCCCGCTATGGCTATGAACCCTTCATTTCAAAGCAAAATAAATAAATGAATTTTATGCAATAAACGAAATTTTGCTTATAAATAGCAGCGAAATTCATACATCGCATTCTTGATTTTTTTTCCGAGTTAAATTAGCCCGCCATCAACAGATTTGTGCAAATATCTAATTTTTTTAAATTGTCGGTTGGTCTATTAATGCGTAACTCCGTCCAATTGAAAGTGTATCTTTTCACTGTTAATATGAATAAATATTTTACGAATATAATACCAACTAGTAGTTTGTACAGCAAATGCTGCTGCAAACTAAGTTCGTTAGACGTTCAAACAAAAATTTTTCAGATTTATTTTCAATGAAGAATACTTGTCGTTTTGATAGTTATTTGCTTCCATAATAATGAAACATACTCCCTCTGAATGGATTTTTTTAAGCCAAATACTTTTTCTTGAACCTATCCAACTTCAGTTTTTGGGTTTCAACGCGAAAACGCAAGTATCAATGTCAGGACGATAGCAGTAGCTATTTCAGGTCATTGTGGATTGTAGGGAAAAGTTAGAAAAGTGTCAGGTTTGCTAATCTTTCGAACAATAGCATTTTCGTATAGCTGCTGCATGTAGAACTTGAAATGTAGAGCGTAAAATCATTTTATCCTACTAAGAGATCTTGCTGAAATGATCTGGAGACTGCAAAAGTTTCTAGGCCTCTTATTTTATCAGTAAGTAATACCTTTTTATCTTTCCTTAGGAACTGTAATTTTTGCATTCTCTCGAGCTGATACTGAAGACAATGACACATATCAATATCTACACTACACCGCCATTAAGTATATGAAAAAGACCCAACTCCATTGGGTCAATAAGTATAAAAATATTTGATTTTTAATAACAATATTATTATATTACTTAAGTTTTGTAGTTATATATAACAGTCACTCAGTAAATTATAGAAATGAAGATCTAAATTAAGATATTCTCTACATTTACTTACATAACCTCAAAACGTTTCACTTTCATGTCATCAATATAGCATCAATATTATTTACAATTAATGAAAAATAGACGCATCATGATATTAACTATAATAATATTTAATTTCTAATGGTAATAATGTCATCAAACCACCTCAAGTTTCGTAGATTTGAATATCCAATACACAGCTATACTCAGAAAATTAGGCTATACACTGCAGAATCAGTTTTTAATAACAAATTGAATTGAGCTCTAAATATGTCGGCAATCCTGCAGGTCATGGCCTTCGTGTAATAGCCTATTGTTTATTGTAGTATGTGTTTTGTTCTGAAATTAAATCAAGTCGGTCATGATTCAATGAAATTAGTTCTCAAAACTGACAACAGATGGATTTTGGAAAATAGGAAAATTATGTAGGAAAACTGACATTTCACTGAAAACTACTATTTTTCCGAAAAACTTTGGATGCCAGGCATGAAAATGAGAGGTCACTCATTAAAATCCGTTCAGCCGTTTTCCCGTAATTTCCATTACCAGTTCAAATTATATATTTAGATTATATGTTACTGATATAAATGAAGCAGAAAATAATGGTGAATCGTGTAGAAGTGTAGATTGGCCGTTTTCCATTGTTGGTAATGAAAAAGGAAACTACAACGTTTCGAACATTGGCTCTATCTTCGTCTTGGGACGATAAAAGAAATGGAAAAGAAACTAACAATCATCTAACGAAGAAGACAGAGCCAATCTACGAAACGTTGTCATTCCCTTTATTATTACCAGCAATGGAAAATATCATACCTACATGTCTTCTCATCATCTATACGTTAGATAAATGTAGCAGGTACTATGTACAAAGTTTGGGGAAATATTCATTAAACTGGGGCATAAATTTTGGACAACTTAGATATTACGAATATTATGTGTGTCCTAAATGTTTATAAAACCTAAATTTGTACATACATGTCGTATGTCGTGTACGGTTATAAAATCAGGAAAATGAAGGTTTTTATTTAAAATTATTTTGCCTTAAATTGACGTTGCGCAAGCAATGAGCTCATCCACGACTCTCATGAATTTTACTCAATTTACAGATATAATTACAACTGTATTTAGCTGCGTTTAGGCCAAGTTATTGGTTACATGAAGCGCCTACTCTCTGCCTGAGGGTGTAATTGCATTGCCAATAATAATAATGTGTAGGTTTATCAACCCTGTTCGTATAAACTTATGTGTATGTACGTGTGCACACATGCGTGGGTATACGTCTGAGTGGCTAATAATTGAATTATAGATTTTAACTGATGCAGAGAGTTCACACTGGAGCACAATTAGTTTAGTATTATCATTCATTACTCTCAACTAAACGTTCGCGGGAACAAAGTCTGTATTATTAGTATGTTAGTTGAGTAAATTATATTTAATTTAACCCCGTTTACCTAGGAATTTCATGATAATTGTGGCTGATATATTTGTCCCTTACAAGATCAGCAGAAATATACAGGACTATCATTTCAAAACTTCCCAGTCTAAGTAACTAATTATTTAAATTTAATTCAATTTTAGCAAAAAGCATGTCAATTTAGATATTGAGGGGGAAGTCTGATAACAGGCTTAATTGCATTTTAGATTTTATCCCCCACCCCAGCTATCCCCACTTTGAAATTTCAAAAGGCACCCCTATATTTTTATATTTAAATATGAAAGGGCATTTATACACTTCATTCATTTATTTTTGGATCTTTGTTTTCTATAGTCACCTGGCAACCTGTATTTTTGTTATTATAAGTTGATTGTGGGATGAAAACATAGCTTACTTTGTGTAATTTCCTAAATTTAATCAATAAGGATGATTTATGTTTTTTCTTGAAGGGTATACATCATTTTAAAATACTTTAATACACAAACACAACTATTACTTGAAATGCTCAATAAGTTTTCGTATCTTTATTCTCTTCAGCTCTTAACAACAATAACAACAATCCAGGTTGCCAGATAACAAAAGATGCAAAAAAAATGAATGTGTACAAACAATTGAATGCTCTTTCGTATTTAAGTGTAAAAATAGGGGTGCCATTTGAAATTTCAGTGTCGGTGTGACTGGGGGTGGGGGTGAAATCTAAAATGCAATGAAGCCTGGTTTCAGACTTTCCCCTCAATAAATCAATTGACGTGTTTTTGTTTAAATTGAATTCAATTTAAATAATTAGTAATTTAGACTGGGAAGTTTTGAAATGAAAGCCCTATATATAAAATACAATGTGATTCAATTGATCCTTATTTGGCTTGGATTTTCGAAGACCTGATCGGGAAGGATTCATATACCTAGGTAGTGATACTCATTGATCTATTATACTAACTATAACACACAGTGTCACTAAAATAAGTTAACATTTATGTGGGTAGTAGTGATTTAGTTTATGTATAGGCCTAAATGATTATATACACAACCATCGGGGCAACAAAATTCAAATTTTTTAGTTGGCTATTTAACGATGCTGTGTCAACTATTCGGTTATTTAAGCGTCGAGGGATTGGTGATAACGAGATTATATTTGGCGAGATGAGTCCGGGTATTCGCTACAGATTAGCTGAAATTCGCCTTATAGTTGGGGAAAACCTGGGAATAAACCCAACCAGATAATCAGCCCACGCAGGAATCGAAACACCGCATCACCAGGCAAGAACCTCAGACTGAGCTACGCCGGTGGCTATGTTTCAATTTCTTCAAAATAATACAGTCATTGTATTTCAATAGTTACAATGAATTTGCTTCCATCTCTATTTTAAGAAAGACTACATGATTCAGCTTGAAGCAAAGGTGAACGATTATGACATAGATGGACGTGTTTCAGCCCTCCATAATGTTTGCAAAAAATATATAAACCCTTCTTCAACAACCGGGTCAGTTGCTGACAGTTACAAAGCAAATACGTATTAGGCCTGTCTTTTGAAAACACAGTTGCTCTATAATAGACTTTATTATGTAATTCAAGCAAATAAACAAGAGACATGGTGCAAGATCTAGTTTCTGTAGTTCAATTGTATGAAATATCTTGAGGATGGATCTCCTAATGCGACCATGTCATATAAAACAAAGATAGATTGGTAGAGGAGGACCAATGCAATGGCCAGCACGTGCGCCGGATCTTACGCCTTAAAATTTTTGGCTGTGGGGTATGTTTAAAATGTTATGTTTTATTTAACGACGCTCGCAACTGCAGAGGTTATATCAGCGTCGCCGGATGTGCCGGAATTTTGTCCCGGAGGAGTTCTTTTACATGCCAGTAAATCTACTGACATGAGCCTGTTGCATTTAAGCACACTTAAATGCCATCGATCTGGCCCGGGATCGAACCCGCAACCTTGGGCATAGAAGGCCAGCGCTATACCAACTCGCCAACCAGGTCGACCTGTGGGGTATGCTGGAAGAGTATATATATACCCAATTCACTAAATATTGACTATCTGCGAGAGAGAATAATGGATGTAATTGCAGTAATTTCACAAGAAAAGTACGTGCAAGTTCTGCATACCACATGGGAAAGGTAGAACACAATGGTGAACAAGTGGAGAAATTGTTTATTTAAGTGTGAATCAATAGTCACATGTTGCGCTAGCATTTTTTAGAGGCACGCTGTACATGCGATGATTTCTCCAAGTCCAACAAGTGGCTCACATAGTAATCGCAAATCCGGCGCTAACGAGTGCTGTCTTAGCCCTTACAAAGTTTCTAGAGGAGTACCTGGTAATACCAAGTGTCTGGAGCATCAAGCTCTTAAAATGTCCATGAGTTTATAAAGCAATACTCTATAAAATATGCAATTGATAACATTGCAAATGCTTGGAATGATGTATCCAGGGAAACTATAAAGAGAAGCTGGAATAAATTAGCATCCTATAGTTGACTGTAAAGTATGTGATTAAGATTCAGACATTATTATGTAATTAATTTTATAATTATTATGTCACGAAATAAGCGATTGAACAAATATTCATGGAAATATATTTGTCATTAATTTATTTTTTGTTGAAATTACGAAAATATTATATTTATGTTTTATTCTGTCTAAGGAGATGCATATTTTATTTATAGAAGGAATTTAAATTTTCTTATGACACTTAAAAAGGAATAGGCTGCTTTGGTATTGTATATTTAACTAAATGCTAATAATAATAATAATAATAATAATAATAATAATAATAATAATAATAATAATAATAATAATACAGGTACATATTCATAAAGAACAGGCTCCTTTTAATACTTTTCCTACGTCTCTCTTTACTGTACTTACAATAACTTCAGAAAAAGTGCAGGGGTCTTGCTTAGAGCTGGGGAAGGAGCGAGTAGAACTGTTGAGTTACTCGGTTCTATCGGTTTATGTGCTTAGCAGCGGAGCACCGAAGTTACTCGGTTAACCGTAGCCGTTACCGATCAGTTCAAACGTTCTAACATAGTTCGCGTGTTTTACTTAATTCTAGCAGACAACAACGTAAGTACTGTTGTATTTAAATATGTATTTTCTCCCCAAGGCAGGCTGAAAGGCCTCTAGTATTGACCTGTCAAGTGGACCTAATGAACATTAACAGTCTGAACATATTACTATACATACTACTACTACTACTACTACTACTACTACTACTACTACTACTACTACTACTACTACTACTAACAATAATAATAATAATAATGATAATAATAATAGTAATATTATTATTGTTATTATTATTACTATTATTATAATATAATAATAATAATGATAATAATAATAGTAATATTATCATTATCATTATTATTATTACTATTATTATTACTATTATTATTATTATTATTATTATTATCATCATATTAGAGTGTTTGATTAATATTAAAATATGTTAAAGAAGGAAGTGCATTTTATTTTTCTTCGATTTGTGTTTATTGGATTTGCGTTACCTCATCAGTCATAATTTTATTTTTATTTATTTCTACGAATTATGTTACCTAATTACTTTAAATTATCAATAATATTATTCTTCACCAAAGAGAACAAAGTTGTATTGAAGGCTAGTAATGTTATAAAATAAATAAGCATTATGTTCCTCAGTTTAAGATTCCAAGTTTTATTGATTATTTCATCCACTTTCCGTAATAGTAAATAATTCTGTGTGTTATTTTAAGTGTTTTAGGCAGAGCTTCATGGGGCCCGTTTCTTTCTATCTTCTTTTTTAATTAGCTGCAGCGTTTAACGTTTACATCACATGTTAATTTATTAGTTGTTAGTATTATAAATTATTTTATCAATTTTATTTCGTCTGTCATATATAACACTGAAAGTTAAATAGTCCCTTCATACAAAATAACTCCGCAAATAGTTGTAATCACGTAAATGAATTTTGCAACTGCCATTTTGCAATGAAGAAAAGCACTTTTTTCTCGTCAATTGGCAAAGCGAAAACGCTTTACTACAACGCTTTTAAAACACGCTTGCTTTCACTTTCAAAGTACGTTCTAAAATCGACTCAATCTATATAAATTTTAAATCTGCCGCCACAAATTTGTACTCTGTACTGTACTCGGTTCAACCGAGTAATGACGTGACAGTAACTGCTCCGAACCGAACCGGCCCCAGCCCTAGTCTTGTTGCTTCGAGTGCATCGTCTCAGGCGAACTTAGTGTTTGTAGGGTATTCCTCTAAATTGGAGTTCTACTGTAGAAAGAAATGAATGAAGACAGTAGATGATGAGGAATTTGAGGCTTTGAATGAACAATATGGGAAATAAGTATAATTATTTCATTCCAGGGGGAATATTTAACAGTATGGTCTATGCATCCTACTATAGGCCTACTACATTTCCGATCAATTTTTCACCTGACACTCCCGTTCCCTGAAACAATAATATTAATTTTCTGTCTAGTGCCGAGAATAAACCTGCTTGTGTATTGAATGGCTGTTCATAATAGATTCACTTGTCGCCTAGAGCAGAACCCGCATGTTTTGTAATCCGGAGTTGTAATGCCGACATCCGCAACTGCTACAATCGGCTAATGGGACTTAAATTGGACTTAATGGACTTAAAATACAAGTCCATCTAAAATCCCGCTCGCGCTCGCTCTAGGGAATTGTTCCGATTGAAACGCAGCGGCTTGTGATGTTCAACTTTTATGAGAAGTAACATGCCGCAGTGTGTGCTATATGTAGACAAGTTCATTTACTTGAGGACATCAGTGACAAGATCGCGCACGGAAATCAGCGGAGGCTCGTTTCTCATCTCTAACATGGAATCTTTATTTAAAAAAAAAGGATGTGTGTATATGGTAAATGTGTCATATTTTCATTGACGAAACTGTTCATTAAAGGCTGTGACGTCTCGTTTCTTATCTCTTGATAGTTTTAATACGTGAATCATTTCTTTTTATAGCAGCACATAAAATGACAAACTATCAAATTGAACTCAGAGAAGTTTCGTTTTTTTCCTGACAAGGTTTCATTATAAAACGTAAGTTTGTATCACTGTAATTATCTCTACAATGGCTCATCAAGTTGCAAGGCAGTGAACTGAAATCAGTAGCGACCTGTTTTTCACTTCTTGACACTATATAGGCCTATAGTTACATCTGCCATTATTTTTTAAGACGATTCTTGAAAAGACTAGCCTGTAAACTGCATTCAGTCGTGCCAGTAATATAGACTACAAATTGAAGTCAGTAGCGGGTCGTTTCCTCTTTCCTCACGGAGAGTCCTTATAAAACTTGTGACCACACCTGTGGAGTAACGGTCAGCGCGTCTGGCTATGAAACCAGGTGGCCCGGGTTCGAATCCCGGTCGGGGCAAGTTACCTAGTTGAGGTTTTTTCCGGGGTTTTCCCTGAATCCAATACGAGCAAATGCTGGGTAACTTTCGGTGCTGGACCCTGGACTCATTTCACCGGCATTATCACCTTCATATCATTCAGACGCTAAATAACCTAGATGTTGATACAGCGCCGTAAAATAACCCAATAAAATAAAAATAAAAATATAAAACTTGCATTTGTTACACTACTGTTTTTTCTATAAAAGGCTCTTATATTCTCGATATTAAAAAAAATCCAGTGGCGGCTCGATTCTCATTTGAAAATCAGTGCACGTTAGATGTTTAATTTAATTATGTGGTGAAATGGCAAATGGCGAGACATTGAAATGAAGTTGGTGGCTACTAGTTTGTTTGTATCTCAAGACAACTTAATTTAGAATGCATAGAGCCTATGTTATACTCGAGGTAAACAGATAGGTTTGGAAGTAAATCCCGAAAATACGAAGTATATGATTTTGTCTCGTGACCAGAATATTGTACGAAATTTAAGTATAAATATTGGAGATTTATCTTTCGAAGAGGTGGAAAAATTCAAATATCTTGGAGGAACAGTAACAAATACAAATGACACTCGGGAGGAAATTAAACAAGGAATAAATATGGGAGGAGTTTTTGTCATCTAGTCTACTGTCAAAAAATCTGAAAGTTAGAATTTATAAAACAGTCATATTAGGGTTGTTCTGTATGCTTGTGAAACTTGGACTCTCACTTTGAGAGAGGAACAGAGATTAAGGGTGTTTGAGAATAAGGTTCTCAGGAAAATATTTCGGGCTAAGAGGGATGAAGTTACCGGAGACTGGATGTAGTTAATGCAGAACTGCACGCATTGTATTCTTCACCTGACATAATTATGAACATTAAATCCAGACGTTTGTAATGGGCAGGGCACGTAGCACTTATGGGCGAATCCAGAAATGCATATAGAGTGTTAGTTGGGAGACCGGAGGGAAAAAGATCTTTGAGGAGGCCGAGACGTAGATGGGACGATAAGATTAAAATGGATTTGAGAGAGGAGGGATATGATAACAGAGTGGATTAATCTTGCACAAGATAGAGACTAATGGCTGACTTATGTAAGGGCAGCAACGAACCTTCGGGTTCCTTACGAGCCATTTCTAAGTAAGTAAGTAATATGTTATAGCCTACTTGTCACTTGATTTTCATAACAAAACCTCATACGGCAGTTCAGCATAGTAAAATCTGTGGCGACTCGTTTCTTGGCACTTGAGAGGGGATTGTTATAAAAGTGAGCTTCTAACATTTATATATTTTTAACGACTCGTCAAATAATAAAACTCTTAATTAAAGTTAGTAGTGGCTCGTTTATCTTGTTGTCATGGAACCAATATGATTAAGATTACACGTTTTCTTATTTTTAGAGTCTGCTTGTTAAATGGCGAAACTGTGAACAGCTGTTCGATCTGGGCCCTTCATGGATTCTAGCGCCAAAATACACTATCTACCAAAAAGTAATTGGGCACTGTTTTTGCCTCTTTAGTACCTCGTGGTACCACCTCTTGTTGCTATAACAGCAGCCACCCTGTCAGGCATGCTCTCCACTAGTTTGTGTAGGATAGCCACTGGAATGCGTCGCCATTCCTCTGCAACATGACACTCAGTTGGACAATGGAAGTTGGCCGCATCTCCCGAGACCTCAATCACCGGTCCAATTCGTATCAAAGGTACCCAATGGGGTTGAGATCATGATTGTGTGCAGGCCAGTCCAACCGGTGAACATTATTGTCTGCATACCACTGCATAGTAGCCGCCGAAACATGCGGCCAACTTCCATTGTCCAACTGAGTGCCATGTTGCAAGAGGAATGGCGACGCATTCCAGTGGATATCCTACACAAACTAGTGGAGAGCATGCCTGACAGGGTGGCTGCTGTTATAGCAACAAGAGGTGGTACCACGAGGTTCTAAAGGGACAAAAATAGTATCCAATTACTTTTTGGTAGATAGTGTATAACTCTGCAGGATAGGACTGGAACCAAAACTTACAGGCACTTCTTACCAATGCCAATTTTACGTAAGAAAGTAGGTGGGTAAGAGTAGCCTAAGTGTGCATAGGTGTGTGCCACTGTCCACTGTAACTCGCCCAACAAAAATGCGAAGCGATTCTAAACTTTATTAGGTATATAATGAAATTACCTGAAAAGATAAAAGCGAAGTCCTGGAGTAACCCAACAGTCTAAGGAAAATATATTAGTGCAATGGCAGGGTCCTTAACTTGCCGTTATTCGTTCCGACTCTACGAGCGTGGGTCACATATGTCGCTAGCCTGAGAAGCGTAAACCACTTTAGTTCATCAGACATTATCCATAGTGCACCATAGAACGTTGGGTATACATTAGTGTCCTGCAATGTTGTTATGTTTTATTTAACGACGCTCGCAACTGCAGAGGTTATATCAGCGTCGCCGGATGTGCCGGAATTCTGTCCCGCAGGAGTTCTTTTACATGCCAGTAAATCTACTGACATGAGCCTGTCGCATTTAAGCACACTTAAATGCCATCGACCTGGCCCGGGATCGAACCCGCAACCTTGGGCATAGAAGGCCAGCCCTGCAATGTTAGAACAATGAGAGAGGTAACCAAGACATTACAAGCTTCGTCTTATTTCATGTAGCCTAAGTATACTAATCGCAAGATCAGTGCTAAAAGCCTTAAGCAATTAAAACATAAGGCGAGGGAGTGGAGGACAGCTAATATTTCTATAACAAGGTGGAACAAACACGACAAGCCTCCTTCTGCAGGGCGAACATCGGCGAATGTCGAACTTCCCCTTATTCAACAAACTTGAATCGAACATAGAACCTGTAATGCACGACGCTAGTGTACATTACAATCGTAATGAATAATGATGAAAAATTATTGGAACGTTCCATGGGAACTTAAGTGCCTGGAGAAAATCTGTCTATTACTCTTACTTATATCTGTATCTTGAATAATCAATCTTTATGGCTTAACAAAATGTACAAAAAACAAGTTACATATCACTGTTTTTCATGTATTTACTTTTAATTACATTGCAAATGTTTTCACCCTCCAAAGGGGCATCATCAGGCATGAAATAATATTCAGATATCTAAAATCAAATGTAGTCCGAGAGATGTACAAAAATGTGTATTGTGTTAGTATGAGAATGTTCTGTATGTATTGTGGTTTTACACATGAATATTAAAAAGCAATAAATGTTATACAGCGTGACATGAGTCATGATATCCTGAATTACCCGAGAAAGATACAGATTACATATTATGTATATATTATAAGGAAATGTAATAAAATACGTGCTTGTACAAATTTATGTTTGAAAGCCTTATGCTTGGTTGCGGATCGAGGAGACGGCCTCCAGGTATGGAGGGTAGCTGTGAATATTTCAATAAGCAGTCGCGGACAGCCGATGAGGGGTGGAACTCCAGCTTGGGGGTTGGGCGAAGGGCTAACAACCCATCACCGTAAAAACAGCGTGTTACGAAACCTCAAAATAGGCCTCGGAATGGGACTGATTCTATGGCACGACCACTGCAAAGGAATAAGGTAAAACGTATTTGAGGGAGGTGGGATATGATGATAGAGACTAGGTTAACCTTACGATGAAAGAGTAATGGAACGGAGAAAAATTATCTCCGGCGCCGGGATTTGAAGCCGGGGTTTCAGCTCTACGTACTGATACTTTATCCACTAAGCCACACCGGATACCACCCCGGCGTAGGACAGAATCGTCTCAGATTAAGCTCCAACTCTTGGGTTCCTTCTAGTGGCCGCCTTCTGCACTACGTCATAGATGTTTATGGAGTAGGACCGAAGTCCACACATGTGCTGAGGTGCACTCGTTATGAGTGACTATTTGACCGGGATCCGACGGAATAAGCGCTGTCTTAAATCACGAAGTGATTTACGCATATCATATATATTATATCGTATGATGACGCAGAATATCTGCATGGAAATATCATAATTTGGTTTAAGAGACCATTACTTGCTTTCAGTCATCTGATGATTCATTCATTTTTAGGATTCAGTTAATAAAACCGTTTGTTGAGATACTTTCAATTACGATTGGCATAAATCTGTGATTTGCTCCACAGATTTCGGAACATTGACCACATAATATACCAGGTCGATTAATTAAGAATGTAACTTGGTTTAGGCGACCTGGTGTTGCATCAGCTTTTACACCAAGGCTTGGGATTGTTCATGAGTGTAAAACATCTGCTGCTGTTACAATAATTCGAATAAATGTATTCATGGGCAATACTGCTCGGTTGTCAACATCTAGTAGTCGGAATATATTATACTTCGGTACATTAAAATAATATATAAATTAACCTTGCTCAGGATAGGGACCAATGGCGGGCTTATGTGAGGGCGGCAATGAACCTTCGGGTTCCTTAAAAACAAGTAAGTAAGTAAGTAAGTCTTGTGCTTTACGAAGTGAATAAAAACAAAACTGTATAACTTTTCACAAAAAACTATCTTTGAAGACTTTTAATTGTCCCATTTAGATATAGGTACTGTTAACATGTAGGCAATGCTTGTTGTAAGAGTGTGTATGACTATTTCGTTTATATGACGTCATTCCATTTTCGACCAATGAAGTGTAATGAAATTTTGAATTCCAACCGATCACAGTCACACTTTGCGATAATTTTTGCAGCTAGATTTATCGCTATCAATTTATCGCATGGTCGTTCTTTTGTTTAGTCGTTGTTGCCAACTGTTCCCCCGTAAATTGATGATCATGAATACATTAAGATGCAGCTACACGGTTGAACTTTTCTTTCAACTTTAAAGCAATGAATGCAAGATTGATATTTAATATTAATTAATATGTTTACGCAGTGAAGACGACGTTCAAAACGACGCTCCTTGTAGACACAAAATCTTCATGCATCTTAATTGAACGTACCTTTTAAACTTGATTCTTTCAATATTCTTCCCAGATTGCACGCATACGCGATTGGAATATTGAACTGTGTAGATGCAGCTTTAGTTCCGTTACACACTACAGCGAGAAAGCTTTTGTCGAGCTATAAAAAACGCTTTCCTGTAGCACTGATTGTGACGGTCGAAATAAGACAGATGACATTGGTCCTGCTCCGACAGGTAACTTAACCTATAATTGTAGCCTATAAAATTTGTATTTTGTAAATTAAATTAAACAATTAAAAGAAAGTCAGATGTTCAAATTTATGAAACATCATCGCATATCAAACCCAAAGACCTTGCATGGTAATAATAAGGTCTTTGATCAAACTGTCTTCCGTATGGCGTAATAAAATTCGTGTTTTAATTAGGCCTGTCTATACAGAGATGGCTTCACTGTGTAGCAACATGTCTCGCTGTGAATACATAAGCATTGGTATATAGCTGTCCCTACTGTTACTGTTAAATTAAATTATGTTTTCAGTAGATAATGAAAATGTATTTATATTATAATAATAAGAGAAAAGTACAGTACATGTAATTAACATTGTTAAACCTGTATTTCGCTTTTCGCAATTGGCATTACTGAATAATAACTTAGAATTTCTTATTGCAGTAATGGATATTCATCTACGAGTATTTCAACTTCACAATGTCTGAATAGGTTAAGTATTCGTTAATATACAATTATTAACATTTTGTGATCGAATTTTAGGGATATGTTATTTACGTTTTTATTTTATTCACGAAATAGTGTTAATAAATGTCACGAGAGGTAAAATCTTTGTGTATATGATCATATGTATTGCCTGGGCCACAGGTTTGCGGAACATAAGTCATAAATAAATGATGAATCTTCCGAGATTTGAACCCGTTCCCCTAGCCCAGAGCACTAGCACTGAGCCACCATGGAGTATTTTAAGATAAGTATGTATATGAAAAAGTGTATGCCATAATGAATAAATGAAAGAAGACTTACTAGAATAACAAATTAAATATCCATTACCTACTGCCTAATTCAAGAATGCGAGTTGCATTCTCTCTTTGTCTCTTAAGTTTTCCCTCCGTAGTGCGTTTCTACTCCATCCTTTCACATAGAATTCAGCCCAGTCTTCTGTTTTCCCCTGACCGTTTTCTTCGCGTTCCGCCCCGACATGCATTTCCATAATCATCTACGTCATCTCTCTTTGTAATGCCCTTCTCTTGTCCATGCCAATGTAATCTATTACAGGAAGCAGCTCCACTCGGTTGTTTTTAACATTTCTGCGCGTATTCCTCCTTCCATATAATCGTATTTTGTGACGTCATACCTCATATTAGTGGTTTACTACATTCCACTGTTGAGAGAAACAACGATTTCTGCAGTGTTTTGTTTCATACTGTTTTATACAAAGTCGTACTCTACAGCGAACTTAACGGAGCGAACAATTTAGAACTGCGTATGAGATCTGAAAACGAATTTAGCTAACTCGAGACATAAGAGCTGAAACATACCTCTTTGCTAAGTTGAAGTGTGGTCTCGCTCAGAGAAATAATTTCTGTGTTGCTATGCATGATTTCCAACATGTTCTCTACTATTCGAAACATTGAATTCAGTCACGTCTATTTGTTATAATTCCTAGAAATAGTTTGAGAACTCTGCTGTAAGACATACAGCACTATTTATATGAAATATTTTCTTGAAAAAAGTGCTAGAACACAATACATACTTGCCAGATCTTGTTTATTTTAATCGCTGTAAATACTGTTTCCGTGATAGACTGGGACATTATTTGCATGTAAATGGTTCTCATTTTGAGTATCTGTTGTCAATATATATTATTATTTTATATATATATTATTTTATTTTAATGTACCGAAGTACATAATAACATTTTATCTTATTGTGATGAAAGCATTTTACGGCTAAGTCCTGGAATTCTAATAAAAGAGAGCGGACTTTGAGGTAGGGCAAACTCTTTCTTCTGTCGTGCCAAAAACTGTTTACAAAAATTGGCAGGCTGAGTTCTGTATCATACTGGGATGAAGACATTTAAATTAGATTGTAACTTCCAACATTCAGTTTGCAAGCAAGTAGGTACTATATACAGTACAATAGAGCAAGCGCAGAGGAAAAAAAATGTTTGTGTGTGAAAAAAGTTAATATTATTGAAAAGAAGCTTACTTGTACCGTGAATTTAGTTTGGATAACAAATACCTAAGCATGATTTACAGATCCTGTATTTTACAGAATGAAAGCAAAAGAATTTCACATTATTTCCAATCCATGTCTTTAATTGTGAGTACTGTAGGTATATGTCATTCATTATCTCGTGAAACCAAATGCTTGTGTGCCTCATAGCATATAGTAAGAACCTTATGGTGGGGATAAGTGAGCTCGTTTGCTACGAGTAGAAGCGTAGCGAGGGAGGAAAACTAGGAATGAACAAAACTAACTGCCGCTCTCGCTCGTTGTGTTCGTTGCATTTGTCTTTCGAGACTCGTCTCGTCATTCTCGTGCGCTTCGAGTCTCGCTCAGTATTCTCGAAATAGCATTTGGTCGGCGTGGAAAGATTTCGTAACTTTGAATAACATACATCATTGAAATAAATAACATTATACTCTAAATGTTTAAATGAGACAAAAAGACAAAACAGAACAGTATCTTAGTTATCAAAATATTCTGGTTCTATTACCTATGGTCATGTAAATAGAGAAAAAAATTACCAAATAAATTTTCATTTCTAACAGCGTATTCCGAATCTCAACGGACCGGTGGACAACAATGACGTCACGCTGCAGCGAAATAGAAATAAAACTGCTGAAAGATTTGATGGCTATTATGGCGACTGTACAAGTTGTTGTTTGTGCTACGCTAGCAATATTTTGCGAAATTTCCACTCTGTCATCTCGTTCAAAGAAAAGAGAGCATAAAAAATTTATTTCTTGAACCGGTAGTAATAACTGGTCCGTTGACATGTTCGTCATAAGCCATTAACATATTGTTTTTACGTTGCGCTCATTACAAACAATACAGCAGAACACACCGCCATGACACAACAGTGCACGATGTCATTCGTCTGCTAATTCCCGCCCTATACAAGAACCAATCAGCTTTACTGATGGAGGCTGATGGATACTGCCACCACCTCTGCAAGCTGATGGCACCGGTGCGACACCGGTGGAGCATCAGTGACGTCATCGTTGAAATTCGGAACACCGTGATGCCACCGGATTGCTCAGCGCTGAGATTCGGAATAAGCTCTAAGGAACATAAAACATAACGTTAATATATTTTTACTTGAGACTGCACACATGATCTCAAATATATGGAAAGAAAATTCCTAGCCTTTTAATAAGGGCCTGGTAATTAAATAAAGACGGAGAACGGATTATTATACACTGAAAGTCAGGAATAAACAACTTTGCCGATTCAAGGCTGCTTGACGTTAGGAACTTCAGGAATGATCAATCTCGACATCTCCAAACACTCACAAGCAGTCTTTACTCAACGACACGACGTATACAACACTGTCGTGCGAGTTTTCGGCTTTTTCGGGCGTTCTTAGTCTTGCTTTCTCGATCGTTTTTCATCTCTAGAGGGAACCATCTCAGTCCACTTTCTTCTTCCCCTGACCGAGCAGGTAGGTTTCGCGAGATACCGTATCTTCTATATGTTAATTACTGTACATTACAATATTCTACTCCGTATTTTGCAATTTTCTGCAATCCAGTACAGTGTTTTTATTTTCAAAGTAATGAAAAAACAAGCAGGCCTACAGTCTAAAGTAATTTAAAAAGTTTTAAACTGAAAGTCTGTATATAATTACAAATTATCTGGATAAATTATAGTAGTTCACAAAATACGCAGCCCTTAATATTATAAATGTATTTTCTTTTGAAATTTTATTTATTGCATTTACCTCGTTTATTTTTTCTTATAGTGACACCTATTTACTGCGACGTTATTTCTTTAGTCCTTTAGATGCCGCTATAACAAAGTTCAATTCTTTTTCACGACTACCACCACTATGACCTTTGATGGGAGACAATATGCTGCTAACGAGCTTAAACTTGATTCTGTTTGAAAATGTATCGTAAAACCCAAGAAATGTATATTTTCGTTAGAAGTGACAAATTACACGTTTCACAACAACTTTCCATATAGAAAAATATGAAATCGGATAACTTTCGACCGGTGTACCAGCCGCCACTGAACTGGCTTTATGTCCCGACACACAGTAATCTGAATTCTGTCCCCAGCTCTGCAGATCACTGCAAACTGGTTACAAGTTCCAATTGGGTGTTACAACTTGTCTGACGTCATGGTAATGAAATGGCTGTGTTTATTACGTCCCACAAGTTGGCTGCACTGGCTGCAGGGGGGGGGGTGCGAGTTCTATTGGAGTACTGTACAGTGCAGATTTCTTTCCTTTTCTTGAGTCAATCCCCAGCACTTCATATATTCATTTAATGACTTCTGTAGTTATGCGGGTTTCAAATTTCATTCCTTACACCACACCATCAAATGAATCTCTTCGTCTCTGTCATTCCCACTCTCTCTGTCACATAATTATACTTTTAATCTTTTTCTTCTACTTTCCTTATTCTTTCTTTCAACTGTGTCTTCTATTATTTCTATTGTTCTGTCTTTACACTCCCTTTCATCTCTTGTTCTTTTTTGCTCCTTTGGTAGCAAACTTTCTTCTTATAGAATCTTATACTCCGTGGTTCACTGTTATATTACAGCTACCCCTGGACCTTCGTATTAAATTAGAGTCTGGCTGAGAGGAAGAGAAGGTCTGTTGCTCTTAGCTTTGTCAGATTAAATAAATAAATAAATAAATAAAAAATAAATAAAACAAATAATAAGTAAATAAATAAAACAAATAAATAAATAAATAAAAAGATAAATCAATAAATAGATAAATAAACAGATAAATAAATACATAAATAAATAGATAAATACATAAATAGATACATAGATAAATACATATTCAAATAAGTAAATAAATAAATAAATCAGCAAATAAATAAACTAACAAACAAACATAGAAACAACCAACCAACCAAAAAATAAATAAATAAATAAATAAATAAATAAATAAATAAATAAACACATAAATATATATGGATAAATTGATAAAGAAATAGATAAATAGGTAAATAATTAGATAAATCAATAAATAGATAAATAAATGAAGAGATAAATAAATAAACGAATAAATAAACAACGAACAAAAGAAAAATCAAATAAATAAATATTCTTTTATATAAGATATTTTACGACGCTTTTTCAACTGTTATGGTTATGTAGCGTCTGAATGAGATGAAGGTAATAATTTCAGAAAAAATTATCCAACACCTATCATTTGCTCTTATTCGGGTGAGGGAAAACCCCGAAAAAATATCAACCAGGTAAATTGTCCCAACCAGGATTTGAACCCTGGCCCGCTCGTTCCACGGTCAGACATGCTAATATTTACTCCATGGTGGTGAACTAATTATTATTATTCTTAATTTGCGTTTCTCTCTGATTGAGGTTCTGGCTGATATATACATATTCCATTATCAGGCAATACATCTCACTTGACGATATATGTCAGAGGTAGAACAATATTGTTTGTATACATATTATGAAGTCTGATTAGTGTTATAGGCAGCTAGTCAGCAATGTATGCAATGGAGGAGTAAAGGAACTGGCCACCCTACCTCGTTATCTCCTGGCTTAGTTGCCTCACAAGTATTGCCTTTTTGGTATCACTTGTGAGGTTCAGACCTGTCTTCGCACAGTTGATTAAACAAGTGGTGTTCTGGCAGATGATGTACAATTTTAGCAAACATATTTTACGGTTTAGATATGATGCAAATTTTGTTTTTAACGTTATTGCTAAGCATGGTAAGTCTACTCCCATTAGTAACTAATACTGATACAAATAAAAAATGTATTCCTGATTTTTCCTGAAAGAGTTAACTTTCAAACTGTTCTGTAAAATAAGGAAAAATGTATACATAATATCAGCTTATGCCATAACACCACAGCATTATAAACAAAACTGAAAGCGACTAGCATGGGAAAGAGATCTTCGATGAACTGTTTCAGCATGTTTGGTGATGAATATTTAAGATATTCTAAATTCCATAATTTTAAACAAAATAATATAGTTAAGATTTTAATTTTAATATAACCAAGTATTGGTGGGTGTTAAAGACAGATCGGAATCTTAGATCCCCAAAACTTTCGAAATTACGTGAGTACGGAGTTTGTGCAATGAGTCAATGACTCATAGAAAAATAGTGGCGCGTAGTGTTGTACGATGAAAGCAGACGACTCCCGCATCAAGAAAAATAAATACATACATAATAAATGATTTCAGAAGTAGAAGTGTGTTGTATATTACAAAAAATAAATATTTTCTTTTCTGTAAACAGAATCTGTACTGAAGGACCGTACCTTATTGTATATCCCGTGCACACTTAAACCCATTCCAATGTTATAGGTCTAAGAATACGGACTTCAATGGTAAAGTACCGTAATTTCACACAACTACGATCCTAAGCCACAACTATGGTCCAAACACACGCGCTCACGAAAACAGTGATGTCTCAGTTCCTAGTGACAGTTAGTGATTATTTAAATACTAAAGCATAGAGCATAGATATAGTAATATTGTGAGGGTTATGAAACGCATCCTGTCTACCATGTTTTGTCGCTAGTCAACTATCAATTGGAGTTAGGTTTTGCATGTTACCTCGTCCACTGGAAACTTTCTCTGCTATCAGTTACAACAAGAGTTTCTGTGTTCTTGATGGTCTATATGACAGGTAATTTAGTATTTACATGCATTTAATGAATATTTTTACAGTTGCATATGTAATTTCATATTTATTGGAAGAATAATAAAAAATGGTACTTGGAGTTCAACTATGGTCCTATCATTTTTGTGTTCCGACTTCTGGTTTCGGTTCTTACATTACAGAATGTTTTTATAGCTTCTGGCGGTGTCACCTAATAAAAGTTTTCGTAGAAGGTTGGCAGAAAGGTCCTATAAGCCATATGATGACAGAAGTATGGATCTTTGTATAAAAGATATCACCAACAAGGTACTGACGCAGCGAGAAGCCGCAGAAAAGTACAAAATACCTCGTAGTTCCATAATACCTAAATCGAGAGCACTGCATGAAAATAAACTAAACTCACCTGTTTGACAATGGTTCTTCTTGTCTTCAGAAAAAAAAAGCATTCGTGCATTCGTCGAACATGCTATATTCATGTCCAATCTTGGATTTCTGATAACTTTATTCTACTTCAGGTGTAATGTGAAAATGTACCTGGATAGCCAAGACCGCAAAGCACCAGCATTCACTAAGAATCTACCTGGAAGACGTTGGGCAAAATGCTTTTCAGAACGTCACAAGAATGAAATATCACAGGTTTTGCAGTCTCCAAATGTGACCGATCTGATGCAACCACTAAACAGAACTTGTTTTCGAAATTGAAATACCATTCGCGGCAAATACTTGATGAGTGAAAAGGGACACCAGATGGAAGAAGCATGCCAACAGATTCCAAAAATGTATTTCCTCCATGGTTAATAAGCTCTGGAATAAAGTTACTGTATTCTGATATCGCAAGCAAATTTGCAGTTGGATTCAGGAAAGTTGGAATCTTTCCTCTTTGTGCAGTTGAAGTTCTAGGAAGTGTGCCATCATGTTCTGATCCTAACGTCAGAAACCCAGAAGGAAGTGCTGTTTCAGACACATTCGTACAATATATAGAAATGACAACGAATCAAGCAATACAACAAGGAACATCCATAAAGAGGAGAAAGAAGAAACTTGATGTTGAGTCAGTATTTCAGCAGAAGATATTGAAAATTTTGCATTACCATCTACCTTCAAAATTGCAATTTGCTCAAGCAGAAACAAAGGTTATTGCAAGGGGAAGGCAGTAGAGAGTTCTACCGTGAAAGATGAAGATGGATATTCCTTGGCATCAGATACTTCATTGAACTTGTCAGACATTGAAGAGACCTTCGAAGATACTTCAAACCATCCTTAAAAGATATTAAACGATCTATCAGTAAGCCAAAGTAGCGAAGTACGAAAAGGAAGCTTTTCCATGTGCCTGAACTTGAAGGTCTATGGAGTTAGACAAAAAATTAACCAACTGATTATGTATCTGTTTGAGAATGTTTGATTTTGATTAAGAATGGTTGTCTTATTATTTTTTTTGGTTTTATATTGATTTCATTATTTGATACAAATTGTATTTTTCAGCGGTTATGTTAAAATTAAGAAATAAATAATTTTTCTCACTGTCTGCAAAATCTGTATTTTATATAAAAACTTATTGAATGCTGTATGACACAGTTTCAAAACATCCTCTCAACTGTAGTACATAAGCGATTTATATTAGGATATATTCAATGAACTATAGTTGTGACTTCATAACACAACTATAGTCCACAGTTTATGAAAAGATATACCATATACCGACTACATTTCGAATAACAAAAGTGTTTGATATTAATTCCTGATCTTTCTAAAGTTGATATCAACAAAAAAAAATCTTCTAATAGTATTATTTTGTAAATTACATTGAGAAATCTAAAAAGTGATGAGATATTGGACTATAGTTGTGTGAAATTACGGTATCTACTTTTAAAGGACTCTCTGGAAAAGAAAAATTTTGCCGTTATGATGCTTACATTGTCCTTTTTAAACTACCAGAAAAATGTTTATTGCGGGAACATAAGAGAGAAAGAACGGTGATAAAAACTAAACACAATGTTGGAAATCCTGTTTCTGTGACCACTCCAGAAAAGACCGTAGATCACGATTCTGAAAGATAGACGAATTGGGATGAAACATATAGGCCTATGTCAGAGACTTCGAAATTTTCCTATGGTTTCGTACATCATAATTTGTATATTGGGAAATTATGTGCCAAATGGATCTCTAAATGTTGAACGTTGAACAGAAACGGCACAGAATGATAGTTTTTACTAAAGATTTGGTAAATTTGTTATATAAACAACTTTCCTGTGTTTATTGACACTAAGATAGTATTTTCCTTTAGTTTCGGATCGATTTAGGCTATCTTCAGATCTATTTTTAGTTTCTTCCACATCCACAACAAACCCTAAACACAATTAAATTTCAAAAGCATACCTTATTTGACTCAACGTTACCGATCAGAAACGCACACACCATCAGGCACCAGAAGAACAAACAGGAAAAAGTACTAAAAATCTAAAGATGGCCGAAAACAAGCTTATTTCCTGGAGTCAAAAGACACCCGAAGTATGCTGTGCGCCATATCAGCAACTTCCAGTGTAGAGCTCAAAAGAAAATGGGAGTTCGTCTCTCTATCTTGTGCCTCTATCAATGACGCAAACGTACACATGGAAAAATTTTTGGTTTATGATCAAATATTTACGTTTTCACATTAGTTTCATCCTTTCCACTCTTCCTATGGAAAACAAGATAGAAATGTTTACTGCACAAATATGATCTTCAAAGTTACAGAGTCCATTAAGAATGGGTGGAGATATGACGATGATAGAGTAATAAAGGAATAAAATGATATAGAGAAATCCAAGTATTTGCAGGAAACATGGTCCACAGGCGCCTTGTTAACAAATCTCACGAGATCAGTCATAAAATCTACAACTGCGTTAGAATAAATTGTAGCTACGACAGATTTTATCCATCAGTATAAGGAAGTTGCAGAATCACATATGGGAATAGCCCAGGAGAACTTCTCAATCATTTTACAATGTCGCGGAAATGTACTTACTAATAATATGATCAATAAATCATTATACGGAAGGATACTGTTAGAAAGAAAATAATTTAAAAGAAAAGAAAATAGTAGAAATATATACATCAGAAGTAAGAACGAATATAAGATTAATGTAAGAGAGAACAAAAGCAAAACTAAGGATACTTGGTCGAGTTTGCCAGTTCCATATGCTTTGTCTTCTCCTTCTTCTTCTTCTTCTTCTTCTTCTTCTTCTTCCTCATGGAGTTAGGCCTTTGACCTGTTTCCACATCAAGAGATTATATCTTTCCATCTTGTAATGGGACGTCCTACTTTCCTTTTGCGTTTAGGTTGACATTGAAGTGTCAGCTGTGGAAATATATTATGTGGGATCCTTTCAATGTGTTCTAACCAGTTAGTTCTTATTTGGTTTATTCTGTCATTCACGTTGTATATATTTAATTGTGTTCTTATGTCTGCATTATGTTTTTTGTCTAAAAGTGTACAACCCGCTACGGAACGCAAGAACTTCATTTCAGCCGTCTTTATTATTCTTCTGTCTGATCTATTGGGTCCAGTTCTCACAGGCGTACGTACTGCCATTGTTTTGTAAAATTTTAGTTAAGTAGTTCTTAATGTTTTATTTTTAATGTTCTTCTTATTGCTCCTCACATATTATAGAATCTATTTATTTTTATATTGATATCATTTTTTTGGCAGTAGGATACATTGCATCTCAAATAGTTAAAGTGATTTACTTGTTCTATTATTTTTCCGTTAATCACTATTTTGCATCTCAAGTGGTTTGTTCCTTCAAAAGCCATAACTTTTGTTTTTTTGTTTTGTCTTAACTCAAAATAAACTTAATTTTCTCCAGGACTATAGTAGATATACAAACAAAATCTTCACCGATCATAAAACAGCCCGTGCTGAATGAATGAATTAATTAATTCCCATGATAAGTAATTACGATTCTTTCCTTTCAGTTCACAGTAATTAAACACTGGAGTGACAATCTTTACCGTCTGGTACCATATCCTCAGAAACTATTTGTCAGAACTTAATGAAAATTTCATACATATTACTTTCTTCCTTTCCCCTTTTTGTTCTCTTGATCACCACATGAATTTATTATCACACCCTTTGTATTGTGAATTTTATTTAATTTTCGTATTTCTTTTCTTTTTTATTATTTTATTACATTCCATTTTGTTATATTCTTCCTTACGTTCTTCATATTAACTATTTGTACTAAATGGTTGCTTTTACTATATTTGAATGTATTTTACTTTCTTTTTTTTCTATTATGGTATTATTTTCATGTTGTTTAGTGTTGATTTATTATGCTATTATCATTATTTTTTGTAATATGTTAGTATTCTGTTCTTTAACTGTTGTTAAATTTTTCACTGATTATATACTTTGTGACCTGGTAGAGTATAAGAGAAGGCCCTATGGCCTTAAGCCTGCCAGTAAAAATAAAGAATTATTATTATTATTATTATTATTATTATTATTATTATTGTTATTATTATTATTATTAGGCTTACTAGTAGTTTGGTATTGAAGGTGAAAGCTTTTTTGATGAAGTCTTGATTGGATGGAGTTGCGCAATAAGAGACCAACCGCCAAAAACCTGTTTTCGAGATACTGACTACTAAAATAAATCTGGTTTTTATTAAACATTTTATGCAAGAAGTATTGCAACGTTTATACCATTACAAAAAAATTGCACGAACAATACTAAAAAAAGCCTAACCGATTTTTAATAACAAACCAGCAGTTGATTAAATATTGCGAAGCAAAATAAATCAATTTTATGCAATAAACGAATTTTGCTTATAAGTAACAGCAAATTGCAGATATCACATTCTTGATTTTTTCCGAGTTAAATAATCCAGTTAACAACAGATTTGTGGAAATATCTCAATTTTTTTTTCAAATTATCAGTTAGTCTATTTGTTGCGTAACTCCGTTCAATTAATGTTATTGAATTAATAATTGACTTAGTAAAATTATGATTAGTATTGTGTCAATTAATAAATTAAAAAACAATAATTAAAACTTTAAATCGAAGAATCTCTTCCCTACAATGTCAAACTGCTAATAGACACTGTGAATGAATATGTTCATTAAGTTGTGACAAATAGTTTCTGAGAAAATGGTACCAGATGAAGAAACAAAATACATTTAAAATGGTCATTTCAGTGTTTATTTATTGCCAACTGAAAGAAAATAACTCTAGTTACTTCCTCAGGGTACCAATCAATTCAGCAGGGTCTGTTTTATTATTGATGAAAATTTTGTATGTCTATGTGCTACAGTTATGAAACAGCTGGCAAACTCTACCACGTCTCCTTAAAGAGAAGGAGAACAAGAATGCAAGTAACAGTAATAAGAGAAACTGAAAAATATACGTAAGAAGAAAATCATAACAATAATCAGAAAATATAATTTCAAAAACAAGAAGAATAACGACGTAAACAAGAAGTATGATAAAACATAAATAAAATTGCATAATAATGAGAATGACTGAAACAATATGACGAAATGGAAGATTTTTTTTTTATTTTTATTTTTAGGAAACTTCATTTTGCAGGCCTGCCAGCGAGTTCAATAAACGAATTTTCTCGCTCATGGAAGACAGAAAGAGCACGGCGAAATTTAATATCACTATTTGAGATATCAGAAGCCTCGAAATAAATATATTAATTTTTCATTTAACTTTACTTAGAGAAATTATTAAAAGCGTGCATAATATCATTTTATCAACAGTAATCTCACTAGAGGTTTTGATTTATCTAGAGAAAATCAAAACTCGAGTGGGATCTAATTGACTATTACACGATTAGAAGAAAGTATATAAAGATTGGAAGTAACAAAGTACTCCAATACAATAAAATATTAATTGGCTTACGAAAATACAACTGTCTTCAAATGTATTATTGTACCATCTCAACATTACGCTAGATGGCAATAGTGTTTTATGATTATGTTTTCTTATTATCATTGTGCCAACTATGGAATCTTCATTGAACTCTGTGGACGGTTACTAGAAACGAGTTAAATACTAGTATCTATCTCGTTGGTTACTAGTCATGAAGGCTTTGTTGATTCAGTTTCATTTTTATTAAAACATTTGCATTCCACTTCAATCATCCGGATCCCAGTAATCAATGTCACTTGACAGATGGTTTTCAATATATCTTAGTATTAAACAATCTCTGATACGTGACTATCCATAATAATATATAGCAGAAACTATAACAAACATAACCTAAATAATATAAACAAGTGTTAGAAAAGTTTTAATTAGTGATGATGAAATAAAAAATAAACATGAATAATTTTAAAAGAAACAATTATTGAAAGTACAATTTTCAAATTTGAATGTTTTAGTGATTGGTGGTTCAGTTGATGTTATATTGGACGTGTGCGTAAAGGAAGTGAACTTGTTGATGTACATGGTGTATCCCTCAACTTATTCAGGATTTCCGAATGATGCTCTTCATATATGACCAGTGATCTTTATTAATTCTTGTTCTTGAATGCCAATGCGAGTCATATTTGAAACTGCTGTGCATCGACTGGAGTGGTTTGTAATTTTCTGTTTTTTGACGTCCAGACCAGTGCAGTTTGAAATGTTGGCAAGCAAAGAAACAAATGCTAGGGTAGTGATAAAAATAAACAAATGCTAGGGACGCGATAAAATTAAACAAATGCTAGGGACGCGATAAAATTGTGCGATAAGCAGCCATGATTAGTTGAAAGACGTCCTTTCGTACCGTTTTATTGGTCAGAAGTAGTGTGACGTAGTAAAAGTGTAATAGTCAACAGAAATCTCACTAGAGGTTTTGACTTATCTACAGAAAATTAAAACTCGAGTGGGATTTAATTGACTGTTACACGATTAGAAGAAAGTACATAAAGATTAGAAGAAATAAAGTACTCTAATGCAATAAAATATTAATTGACTTACTAAAATTCTATTTCACTAATATTAGCTTCACCAAAACATTTGAACGGAGCCGTTATTTTGAGTTGACTATCTATGCGGGAAACAAATGATGATCGCAAAGTTTGTTTTATAGTACCGTAAAGAATTTGCATTTTGAAATGTTGGAAAACAAAGAAACAAATGCTAGAGAAGTGGTAAAAACAAGCAAATGCTAGGGAAATGATAAAACAAATAAATGCTAGGGAGGTGATAAAATTTTAGCGATAAACATCTACGATTGGTTGAAACACGTGCTTTCGTACCATTTTATTGTTCAAAAGTAGTATGACGTAGTAAAAGCGCAATAATAATTAATATGTAACGTTATATGCAACGAAAATAAACTTTACTGACCATTATACTCATAAGGAGAAAGTGTTCTCTTCTTTTCTTTTGAAAAATGTTTCTATAAACTTCAGTTAATTCTATAATTAACTCGAGAAGATTCATCAGTTTTATTTAGCTTTGAAGTTAAGACGAAATAACGTAAAATCAGTATTTATACAACCAAAAATTCGCAGTTAAATCAAGGTTAATTTGACATATTAATCTGAGGATATGCAACTGGCCCCGAGTGTGCTGGACTTTTAATAAAAAAGAACTATTCTTTTCGCAAAGGGCAATCGTTGTTAAATTCACTGCAGTGCAGAATTTAAATTCTCTGTTCATTATGATGTTGGAAAAGCGTATGAATATTAATGCAAACGCTAGAAAGTACCCTGTACACCCTGTATAAATTATTTTTAACTTATGTTACAAACTTTTCGTTTACTCTGCTGGAGTATTGGAACTAATGAGGGCATAATCCCAGAGTACCAGAAGCAAAACTCCCTATCAATTTCAATCTTGAAGAAGGAAACGAAAAAAGTGTGATCTCGAGAGTATTCGAACAAGGGTCTCTTACAAGCGTGACCCACTTCGTGAGAGTACTCAAGATTCTCCGGGGATGTTTGAATTCAGCTTCCGGTAAGTCGAACACAACGCTAAGTAAACACTTGGGGTTCGTACCTCGGATGTGTACGCAAATTGAATTCAATTCCCATACAGCGAACATTAAATATTCTCGACGTATTTGCATTAAACAGATGAATTTCGGAACCATCGCTACATTTCCGTTATCTAGTAATTCATGTGGGAGTCACTATTGCAGTAATTTGCAAACTCTACAAATAAACAAATGTTGCTATAGTTAAAAGCACTCTTCAAATAACATTAAAACATGGGTTGAATGTAATCTTTTTGGATGTATTTAATTAAAATCAACTTAATTTATAATAAACGCACATTGTATAAAAATCTATTTGCATTTGATTCATTTGTTTCATCTTATTTTTGTGTTTGTTCCCGTTGCCATTTTGTTAAAAGCTTTTCTTGAACCCTGGTTCCGTTTTTTTTTTTTATTTTCATTATTTTACTCTTTTGGTTCTCGACATTTTAATCCTAGTAGTATAGTGACCAGAACGCTGGTCTTATCTTGTAGAACCTGTTTCGATCCTCGGAGTACTTCCGATTTATAACTTGTGCTGCTCAAGCCCGTGCAACGAATTTTTCTTCGGGAGCTCCGGTTCTCCTGTGGCATCCCAACAAATCTCCATCATATCATCTCATCTCATCGCGAGTATAGCGTAGACTAGCCTCCTATGGCGCACCCTGGGCAATGACTATGTCGGTAAAATGGTATACACAACTGACTTCATAGGATGAAAGATGAATAGTCAAGTGCCCATCACAATAATAAAACAATACTGACTTTTTTATTTTCACTTGTTCTACCTAGTGGTTTTGTTATTTCTCCTATTTACCTCTTGTTCTTACATTTTGTTGTTTTCTTCTCGCTCTTTTGTTTGTAACTTATTATTCGTCTTCTTTTCCTCTTGCTTTTCTTATTTTATTGTTCACATTTTCGTTGTTCTTCTTCGTGTTCTTGTGATTGCGCTTCTTGTTTAGGTTACATTATTTTTATTACTGTACCTTTACTTTACATTTATTTTTCGTGCTTTGATTTTTGTTACATTTAGTTTCTTCCTATATTATTACTTACTTACTTACTTACTGGCTTTCAAGGAACCCGGAGGTTCATTGCCGCTCTCACATAAACCCGCCATTGGTCCCTATCCTGAGCAAGATTAATCCATTCTCTACCATCATATCCCACCTCCCTCAAATCCATTTTAATATTATTTTCCCATCTACGTCTCGGCTACTGTTAGGTTTCGTAACTTATTTTTAATATACATTTTTGTTGTTCTTATATTCATTCATTCATTCATTCATTAGTGTTTTGCCCAAGGGCAGATCTTTCACTGCAAACCCAGCCTTCTCCAATCTTTCCTATTTTTTTGCCTTCCTTTTCGTTTTCTCATATGATTCATATATCTCAATGTCGTCTATGATCTGGTATCTCCTTCTACCCCGAACTCTTCTCCCGTTCACCATACCTTCCAGTGCATCCTTCAGTAGGAAGTTTCTTCTCAGCCAGTGACCCAGCCAATCCTTTTGCTCTTCTCGATCAGTTTCAGTATCATTCTTTCTTCACCCACTCTTTCCAACACAGATTCATTTCTTATTCTCTCCGTTCACTTCACACGTTCCATTCTTCTCCATATCCACATTTCAAATGCTTCTTTCTCTTTATAGGCCTAAATCTCTCATTATTCAGTTGTTCCTACTCCTCTTCCTGTTGCTATTAGCTTCTTTATGTCGATATGAGTAGTGCTTTCTTCTCATCTTACTTCTTATCTTATTGTGTTTGCCGATACTCTTGCTGATTTAACGTGAAATGTTTATGCTCGACTGTCAAATGAAGAAAATATTATGAAAGCTTCAACATCTACAGGTATTTTATTATATCTCTGCCTCTGTGCAACGTCATAGTTTGCGGTAAGAGGTAAGAGAAACAGCAATAGCTTGTACTAATCTGCGAGAAAAAATATGTCTGAACTCTCATCTTACATTCAAGCAAGCAGTAACCAGAGCATTGGAATTGAGGCAATGTTTTGCTTTTCAGTATTCTGACGCCCACGATCAACATAAGCCACTTGAGTTCAATAGGAAGTTACCGGCAGAGATATAAAGTAACATCTGTAACTTCAGTTTGTTAGCAACGTCAACGCGTCACGTAACATTATTCTCACGTTACTAGCTCACCAACGATAACAAATTATGTCACACTATCTGTAACAGATAATGAGTCCACTTAGTCGATGGGTGTGTGACAGTAAAAGAAATTTTTATTTTAAAGTATTTCTTATGCATCAAGAATGTGAGAAAACCACTAAAATAACGAACCCAATATTCATGCAAATGTGACAGTCATCAATGATAATCACGTTGCAACACGGAAGCTCAACACAGCAACTTCATTTTAATTACTTATAGAGATATTACATGACATAGGATTAAATAAATAAATAAATAAATAAATAAATAAATAAAGTAAATTAATCAAATAAATAAATAATTAGATAAGTAAATAAATAAGTAACGAAATAAATAATAATAACAAATAAAGTAAAGTACAAAACTAAGTAGTAATAATACAAAACACAAGTTGAATTAAACGCACTTTACTCTCAAATTATATCAAAGATCAAAATACATAACGATTAGTTCATTAACATTATAAATATCATAATAACACCCAACATTTGATGCAATTACAGAAATTATATCAACCCCTCATCACATTTTTAACCATACACAGAAGCGGAAAAGGAAAGAAATATCGTTTTTATATCTAGTTACGTGAGTTTCAAGCCTATAGTAACCTTTCTCACTCCGATTAGTCTCTTCACATTTTTTCACTGAAAGAACTTAAAATACTAAAATTACTGTAGTGATGGAAAGGTCTAAAAATTGACGTACATATAACTTTTCAATAGCGAACCGATAGCCAAACGGTTCGAGAATGACGCTTGTATGTCGGGAACCTAAGTTTGAACCAAATTCCAAACCCTGCATCTGACACTGAGACCATCTCGCTACAGTCCGAGCTACGCCGGTAACCTCAGTAACATGACAGGACATTACAGTTGACAATGGACCAACATTCCTGATGTAGTTGGGTTAGAAACGAAGATTTGGGCTTTATTGTGGCATATAAATTTCCTCTTAAGCCACTGATACACCATGGCAACACAAATGTGAAACTTTTTGAATGCCTCCATTTGGGAATATTGTTCACCCCTGTCCAAAGATCTATAATGTCTGTTACTATAATTTTTTCCTGAAAAATGTTTTATAGTTCAGAGACCACAGTCCATTATATCGCGGACCTGACATGGTTTGCGTGCCAGCAATTACACCACACCTCCCGAAGCGATAGAATGGGAGATTTTTCCTAAACTAAATGACATAAATATCGTAAAGCCGGTCTGGAAATGCACTATTATCAGAGGCAGGAATAAAAGCTATTTCCTACACACAACTCACTATTTCCTCTGCGTGGTAAGTCTCCATTTATCTTACGGTACTCACGAAGTAGGGGGAGGGCTACAATGTTAAACCCCCTCCAAAAAAAAAGAAAGAATAACAAAGAGGGCACATATTCAAAGTAACAGCAGTTGCTGACGACCAATTGATATACATTAATGCAATGCTTTGTGGAGTGCAGATAACATTGTAAGAGATGACACTTGAGAAATTTGTCATCATTTCTGAGTTATGATTTTATCACAGGCAATATTTCGTTTTGTTCGTGTATTAATTTTGAACTGATGCATGTCTGAAATGACTGAAGTGTTTTCACAAGGAATATGAAGAAGAAAAATAAATGTGAAATTAAATGACAGACAAAGTGCGAGAAGAAAAGGAAATGCAATAAACAAGAAGAAAACGAAGGAGACGAATAAAGAAGTAAGCATTTTTACATTTGGGATCAGAGATATAAAGAACTGTCAGAAAGAAGGAAGACTGCTTTAATAAAAATCGTAAATGAATAAAGAAAACAAAAATAAAAGAGAACTGGAAAGAAAGAAAAGGTGAATGACGCAAGTGTAAGAACGCGTTGATGACGGAAAGCTGGTAAATTAACAGAAGTACAATAACTGAATAAAACAAAAAAACAGAGTAGAAAGGAAAATGGAAGGAATAAAATAGAAAGTAAATCTGCGTTCATAAAAGAAAAGGATAGAACAGAGAAAAAGAAAAGACAAAATAAATACAAAGTAAAAGTACACGAATAAAACGAAAAATTTAAATGCCTCCGTGGTGGAAAAACACGCTGGCATCCAAATGCTGGTTCGATTCACGGGCTCAGCTCTCGGAAAATTTTCTTTGTGGGAGAAGAGTTCTCTGGGTGTCTAAAGTCTGGAAATTTGTTTGATTTCGAATGAACCTGATTACACAGGTCAACAATGATTTTCTTAAATGTACGTGTATCAACGTTACATTGTTGACAATAACGTCATCTATGAGCTCAACTAAACAGCACCGAGATGTTAGAGGGTTAACAATGAAATATAGAAATGAAAACAGAAAGGCCAAGTAATATAAATAAATTAAAGAAGAGTGTTAGTTGGGAGGCCGGAGGGAAAAATACCTTTGGGGAGGTCGAGACCTAGAAGGGAGGATAATATTAAAATTGATATGAGGGAGGTGGGATATGATGATAGAGACTGGATTATGTGAGGGCGGCAATGAACCTCCGGGTTCCTTAAAAGCCATAAGTAAGCAAGTAAGTATTAACAAAACATGAAAAAAAGGAAAGACAAGAAATATATAATAAATTAATTAAACAAGTAAGAATGCATGACTATACGAAAGAGGGATACAAAAGACTATGAAAAAATAATTTTATTGCTACGCCAAAGAGGAGAGGATAAGAATTGAAAACATCTGAAGACAGGACAGGAGAATTTATTGAGTTAAAGGAAACGGATGTGATGACATAAGAAAAAATGATGATTAAGAATGGGATGAGAGATATGAGTGGAATATGATTCTAACAAGAAAATAATAGAGAAGTAAAAGATATATAAATACACAGAAAATGAGATACGGGAATCAATAAAATAAAATGAAATAAAAAAATAAAAATATGTAACGTAATATGGAATAAAACATAGGTAGAATAAATAAATAGGCAATAAACAGATAAGTACATAGACAAATAAATAATTAAATAAGTTTATAAAAATAAGTAAAATTAAGTAAATAAGCAAATATACAAATATACAATAAATAAATAAATAGATAAATAAATAAAACAAATAAATAAATTAGTAAATACATAAGTTCATTAAGTGACTAAGTGATTAACTAAATAACGTAACAAATAATTAATAAGTAACTAAATAAATTAAATAAGTAAATAAATAAGTACATAAAAATAAGTAAAAAGATAAGTAAATAAGCAAATAAACAAATACACAAATATACAATAAATAAATAAATGTATATAAATAAATAAACAAATTAATGAATAAATAAATAAGTAAATAAATAAATAAGTACATAAATAAAAATAAATAAATAAATAAAACCTTGTAGTTTCTACGTGCGGAAGTAGTGGAATTTATTTATCCTTGGAAGTGTAGAAAACATTTTGCACATTTGTGCAATGAGAGACTGTAAGTTAGGGTTGAAATTAATATTCCTAATTGGTTTATGACAGCTAAAATAGGATATAAATAAATTAATATCATCCGAATTAATTAGTTATAAATTCCTTTCAAATATTTGATATTTATTTAAGTTATGTCGCCAGCAATAATTAAATTCTAAATCACCGACACCAGGTCCATCAGGTATTGAACTTATTGATTGTTCGTGGATTTTTGGCTTTGTAGGAACATTGAATAAATCGTTAACTCTTTCTAACTGAACTGCAGGTTAGAAAATGCATTGGTCTTTGCTCTTCATTCTCGTACCCATACCCTTCAGTCTACTCTTTTCCGTTTTTCCTCAATTTCTGGTGGTTCGTTCAGCCTCTAGATGTGGTATATTTTGAAACAAGCTTCTCAACAACAAAATTTCACTCACTTGTTTCGGATCCATAACGTCGCAACACTATACAGAAGTGACACTACTCGACATCAGCCCCACTCGCACTAATTTGTGTAAATTGGTTAGAAACCACAAACATAAATCTTATTTACGCGATAACATAGCAACGTATACAATCCTTTAGCAACAACACGTAAAGCACTCTTCAAGTGTCGGTAACAGCATTTTATTTCACAGAGTTCAACTGCTACCCTGTCTAAAGAAATTTCAATTCAATCAGAAATTCAGAATATGTTTACAACAACTAACAAATGGCTTTTAAGGAACCCGTAGGTTCATTGCCGCCCTCACATAAGCTCGCCATCGGTCCCTATCCTGTGCAAGATTAATCCACTCTCTGTCATCATATCCCATCTCCCTCAAATCCATTTTAATATTATCTTCCCATCTACGTCTCAGCCTCCCCAAAGGTGAGAGAGGTGAAGAATACGATGCGTGCAGTTCTACGTTGTGTAACTTTCTCCATTCTCCTGTAACTTCATCCCCCTTAGCCCCAAATATTTTCCTAATAACCTTATTCTCAAACACCCTTAATCTCTGTTCCTCTCTCAAAGTGAGAGTCCAAGTTTCACAATCATACAGAACAACCGGTAATATAACTATTTTATAAATTTTAACTTTGACATTTTTTGACAACAGACTATATGTCAGAAGCTTCTCAACCGAATAATAACAGGCATTTCTTATATTTATTCTGCGTTTAATTTCCTCCCGAGTGTCATTTATATTTGTTACTGTTGCTCCAAGATATTTGAATTTTTCCACCTCTTCGAAAGAAAATTCTCCAATTGTTATATTTCCATTTCGTAGAATATCCTGGTCATGAGACATTATCATAGATTAAGTCTTTTCGGGGTTTACTTCCAAACCTATCGCTTTCCTTGCTTCAAGTAAAATTTCCAGTTTTTCCCTAATCTCTTGTGGATTTTCTCCTAATTTATTCACGTCATCCGCAAAGACAAGAAGCTGATGTAACCCTTTCAATTCAAAACCCTGTCTGTTCTACACTTCCTAAAGAAATTTCAATTCAATAAGAAAGAATATATTTACAAATGATTAATTAACCGGCTCCACTCTGACTATCCAAACACAACACACTTCAGACTAACATGGAAAAAAAAAACAACCGTTCTTAATTTTTGCACTTCACGTCTCCCAAAGTAACTGAAACTTCAGTTACGCCTCGCCAACACAGCTTTCTATGCACTTCACGTGTGCTTATATGACAGAACACAGAGAGAGAGAGAGAGAGAGAGAGAGAAAACAGAGGAAGAGAGACAGAGACTCAAAAACGGAACACCAAGACACACTATATTGATTTGAGCAAAAATGCTTCTGCATGTTGTATTGAATCACGTGATGAAAGGATTTTTTTCCCTCCCTCCTGCACTGGGGGATGAGAAAGAACACTCTTTTCCTTTTTTCTATTCAATATTTCTGAGGGTGAGAACCTCCTTTTGAATCGTGTATGTAGGTGTATTATTGTATTTCTTTTCACGTCATATCACGGGCGATAGAAATAAGAGGATTCTAGCCTGTCCGTATTCATGAACTGAATCTAGTGGGGGATGGTAATGACTCTCCTGCCACAGTGGATAAGTGGTTAACCAAGGCACTCGCAGCTCTCGACAATACACTACACACTTCAGTTCACAAGAATGTCACCTCACAGCGTCAAGTACGAAAAGGAATAACATCTTAGTAACTTTCCACATATTTATCCTTTAAACTTCCATTCTTTTGTGCTCTCATGAAGAAAAAATAAGAATATTGATCGATCAATAGATACAATCTTTGGCAATAATAGCAATAACAACAGTAACAATAACAATATTATCATTAATTGTAACAGTAACAATTGTAACTGTAACTTTATCATCAACAATAACAACAGCAGTAATAATAATAATAATAATAATAATAATAATAATAATAATAATAATACCCACAACAACAACAATTTAACAATAACAATAATAATAATACTCCTTAGTGACTATTTAACAAAAATCAATTAAAACTAACAAATGTAATGAAACTGACTGTTTTTTTTGTAGGTTATTTTACGACGCTTTATCAACATCTAAGGTTAATTAGCGTCTGAATGAGATGAAGGTGATAATGCCGGTGAAATGAGTCCGGAGTCCAACACCGAAAGTTACCCAGCATTTGCTCATATTGGGTTGAGGGAAAACCCCGGAAAAAACCTCAACCAGGTAACTGAAACTGACTGTGAAACCTTAATTCTAATAAGTCTGACATAAATACTCCAACTAATTAAATTATTTTTAGGCATAGTGATTTCGAAGTAGACGTGTTTATACCAAAAAATTCCTAAATATGGTTTCTAAAAGTATGAACTGTAATAGCCCAAATAGGCTACTTCCGACCCAATTTATTGACAAGGATTTATGGAAAGAGATAAGAGGCACTAATGGCAAGAATAACGCATATTAAATACTAAAATTCATTATTATATTAATTGCATAATTATTATATTTTATTTATTCTCCAAGAATACACCATTAATACTACCCACTTCCTTTGAACACTTAGGATGTTATTCATAGACATTTCGCTAGCCCGCGCTACGAGCGTGCTAAACTAGCCCCGGCTATCGACTGGTTACTTGTACGGGATTCATATCATATCACATCGCTAACACTGGTTTAAGAATACGAAAAACGTTAGTTCGCTGATCATCCACCGGAAGCCCGCGCTAAGAATGTCTATGAATACGGCCCTTACAGAATAGGCTTCATATAACACAGTCATATTATTTATGCTAATATTTTAATTGGAAACATTTCCAACTCCTTTAATAACAACAGTCTCTAACTCTGAAATAGGAACAGAAGCTAAAAGTGTTTGAGAATAAGGTGCTTAGGAAAATATTTGCTGCTAAGAGGGATGAAGTTACAGGAGAATGGAGAAAGTAACACAACACAGAACTCCATGCATTATAATTATTCTTCACCTGATATAATTATAAACACTAAATCCAGACGTCTGAGATGGGCAGGACATGTAACATGTATGGGCGAATCCAGAAATGCATATAGAGTGTTAGTTGGCAGACCAGAGGGAAAAAGACTTTATGAGAGGCTGAGATGTAGATGGGAGGATAATATTAAAAGGGATTTGACGGTGGTAGGATATGACACTAGGTACTGGATTAATCTTGTTCAGAACATTGACCGATGTCGGGGTTATGTGAGGGCGGCAATAAACCTCCGGGTTCTCTAAAAGTCATTTGTAAGGAAGTTGTAATAGCACCAGTACCAGCCACAGTAACAAAATCGTAAGACCACGATGTAGAACATTTAACCCTCTTGCATTCTTCATAGAAGTATGCAAGCAAAACCGATTCTGTAAATTAATTCAACATTTTTAAACACCACATCATAAGCTTACCATACACTGATTTATGTATTTCCTTGAATTTTTGTGGCATCAGATTTAACAGTGCGAATTCCGCAGCCTACACAACACTTCATCTTCCATTTCTAACACGTGAGAGTCGGAAATGTACAAATAATTTACAAAGTTCTCGAAATTGCCGCAACCAAACGTAACATTCAAGTTTTCCTAACTGCTCTGTTGATTATGGCCGGTTCAGACGGCCATGAAATCATGTTCATGAATGGAACAGCCTGTTCTTCCATGGATACTTATTTCTTAATGGTTCTGAGCAGAGCTAGGAAGTTGGTACCGAAACTATTAAGTTGTGCGAATTTGGACTATATATTTTTTAATCTACTATAATAACTCGGCTTTAAACGTTAACAAAGTAGCGCAAGAAACATGTACAGTCGGGTGGTAATCAAACTAGTCCTTGTGCCAATGGTCCATGGCCATAGAACAAGAAACACATTAAGCAAATAATTTAAAAAGACACTAATTGTCAATTAGAACCTTCGTAATTTTCAGTCTAAAATAATTTATGTATAAAAATAAAAATTCAAATACTGTACATAGTGATATGCCTCTAGACTTGTTACAATAGTTAATAATTTACAGCAGTGGCAAAAAAACCGGACCGACGGAATAATCAAAGTTCCAGAAATGAGCCACTGCGCATGCCACGCCCGCATTCACAAGATAGCGAGTAATCTATTGAAATTGTTGTATTTTCGACTGCTGACGTAGCCCTTTTCGAAAGCCATTAGAAAATAAGCTGCTGAAATTCATGCTCTGGGAATAATAAGTTAATTAAATAGTAAAATATCGTTGTAATCGAAAAGTATTGGGAATAAATTTGAATAAGGGCCCCAAGGAATAAATATGAATAAGGGTCCAAGGAATATGCACCGACGCTCTGGAGTGAACATGGCTCTGAAATCCGCTAGAAGGGTCGGTCCGGTTTTTTTGCCACTACTGTACACTTTCAGTTTATCGAAATAAATACTCCTATGTTCAGAAAAACCATTTGTATGTATATTTTCCTTCTACGTCAAAAGACATGACTGGAGCAAATCTGAAATACGACACAATATTTCTTACTGGATTATATCATCAAGTGAACAACAGCTTTGTGATCTAATAGAGCATCTCATATGTGTTATATCATGTTAACACCCATAACCAGTGTTGTCATGGTAATTTTCCTCTTGGCCATACGCCCCACTCCTTATTTTCTCCCTTGAAATATATTTTACTCTCCTCTCTCTCTCTCTCTCTCTCTCTCTCTCTCTCTCTCTCTCTCTCTCTCTGACTGTCATTTAATAATTTTTTTAATATCAAAGAAGAAGTAAATAAATTGTTTTGCCTTAGGTTTTAAAAATACAAGTTTGATTTAAAGAATACACCATGTAGCCCCACCGTAGATGCACCCTTGTCTCTATGAAACTTTGAGTGTGTATTTGCAGCACTTCTTGTTTTTCAACCATTATTTTATATAATTCTGGATTCCAGTGCTGCAGAGGTGGACAATTTTTGTTTATGAACATCAAACAAAATACATTAGGAACAGCAAGGGATGATCTAAGATCGGTACAGATCTCCGAATACGAAACTTAGCCACCCAGATGCCTTATGGATCTGTACAGACAAAATTTTCTTTTTCTCATACGATTAATTAAAAAAATTGTAGGTTCCCATACGATATATGACAGATCTGCCCATAATAATTCTTTTCATATTTGCTTCAATAAATATTCGGACTTCTGCGATTTGGTAAATATACTTTAACAATATTATTATTCCACATATCTCACGGTTTACGTCATTTCCATATTCTTAATTGCAGCAGAATGATTTATTAAACTTTAAACATTATATAATTTCCAGTGAAGTGTTTCTTGAATTATTGTATTCAACTGGAGGATTGGAGGATTTAACTTATCTCATGTTGAAAACAGCTCATTAAATTAAACTGCGAACGTCAGTACGTAGTGAAACTGTTTATCTACTGTGCATATTATTGTAATGTATTGACTCATGTCATCCACCCATAGTTGCGGACATACTGTGAGTTGTTTATATGAACAGAGAATAGTATGCTAGTGCAATAGATCTATATACCTGCTGCACTCAACCTGAAAATAGTGTTTTGGTAGGAACTTCCTAAGACTGAAAGGTCCTATTTTAAATAACCAATTATTGATAAATAGATTTAACATGCTCTTTTAGTTATGGCTGCTACAACTACCAGAAAAGAAATAACCTCTATCTCAAATCTACCCTATAATAATTCCAAATAATAAATATAATTCCATCTACCAAAATTCAATATTTCTGAGTTTGAAATCGTGATCTTATGCCTCCAGCATGAAAATATTTATTTATGCAAATTTGCGCTGTCATACAAAAAACATTGTATGCTACACATGCGTAAAATTAGATTTTTGGACCTCATGTGTTTGTGAAACGAGGCGAAACTTCATTTTACAAACTTTGCACTTGTGCCAAAAAGAAAACCTTTACGAAATTATAGCATAAATAATTCATCTTATTAGACATGTGAATAAATGGCATTAATTCGGCTTTTCAAACATTTTAGTGAACAAATATGCTGTAGTATGTCATTTTACCCTACTCTACTGATGAACGTATGATTAGTAAAAGTAACTGTACGATGAAAGAGTAATGGAACGGAGAAAAACTCTCCGGGGTTTGAACCCAGGTTTTCAGCTCTACGTGCTGATGATTTGTCCACTAAGCCACACCGGATACTCATCCCGGTGTCGGACAGAGTCGTCTCAGTTTAAGTTCCAACTCTTGGGTTCCCTCCAGTGGCCGCCCTCTGCACTACGTCATACTACGTCATGTGGCTTAGTGGATAAAGCATCAGCACGTAGAGCTGAAAACCCGAGTTTAAATCCCGGTGCCGAGATAATTTTTCTCCGTTCCATTACTCTTTCATCGTATGATGACGCACAATATCTGCATGGAAATATCATATGTACTTCGCTACATTAAAATAATTTATAAAAGTAACTGGTTTTAGAAAAAGGCCTCTGAAATTCATCAAGTTAATTTCACGTGCAAAATTATTTACAACAGAACCTCAAAGCAAGTTTTGTTTTAATACAACAAGAACAATCTGTGCGCACAATAATGGATAGATTAAGATACAGAACCGTGCTTTTATATTAACACAGACTTCAGGAAATTGCTGCAATGTTAACTTTAAGTGCATCGCTAATGCAATGAGCCATAGATTCTGTATTACTTCGTTGCAGCACAATCTGTGTTGAGGTCGGCAGCAAACTTTCGCGTCGTCCAAGAATAGAGTCGGAAGCCGCAGACGGGATATCCGGTGTGCGCCGGGCGGGCTGACGAGCACAAAACGGTCGTTAGGGCCAATTCATGCAGGTAAGAAGCTCGTTAAACGCCTTTCTCCGCAAGTTTGTTTCGCCTCGTCAGCTAACTGCTGTCCCCATCTGGCCGAGAAAAACTGACAGAAGAAAAGCGGCCGGCGAAATGAGTTACAATGCCGGAGAGACGGGGAAGCAGCGGGTGTATCCCGGCGACCATTCAGAATGCTAAAAATCCATGCCGCATCACGGGGACGAGTGCAGTTTTTATATGTTGCTCACAGCCCCGTAAATTTAAAGGGAATTGTTGGTTGCCTAATTCTTCTTTTACACTTCACGGTGGAAAATATTTTATTTGTTCCACCCGCATTAATCAATGCGTTTCCCGGATATTCAACGTTAAAGTAAGAAACTGGGAAATTTATCCAAAGCATTTGACTGTATAAATCATAAAATGCTGCTAGATAAATTAGATTATTATGGAATTAAAGATGTTGCACACCAACGGTTTCACTCATATCTCATAGATAGGAAACAGAAAGTTGAAATCAATACAACTATGAAATCTGCATCGACATGGGGAACTGTTAATAATGGAATTCCTCAAGAATCAATATTAGGTCCCCTACTTTTTCTAGTGTTTATAAATGATCTGCCCCCCCCCTAATAAAAGATGTAGGTCATCCCATATTATTTGCAGATGACACAAGTATAGTAATTACAGCCAATAACTCCAACACATTCCAATCTTCAACAGAGGAAATTCTCTTCAAAATATGTGACTGGTTCTCAGTCACTAAATTGGTATTAAATTGTAACAAAAACTAACATAATTCAATTTAAATCCTGTGTAAATTCAACCTCGCAAATGTCTAGAGCAATAATTAACAACAGATCCCTATTAGAAACAACGACAACCAAATTTCTTGGCTTAAAAATCGATGTGTTAAATTGGAAAAATCATATTAAAGAAATTACCCCCAAACTAAATTCAGCTTGTTTTGCTATTAGATCTATGCAAAAGATAGTAAATATCAATACCTTAAAAACAATATACTTTGCATACTTCCACTCGGTAATGAGTTTTGGAATAATATTCTGGGGAAATTCCACAGATAGTAACAGTATATTTCTATTACAAAAAAGAGTAATTAGAATAATAGTAGGTGCCAAATCTAGGGAATCTTGTAGGATTATTTAAAAAAAACTACAAATAATGCCCATGGCTTGTCAGTATATCTTTTCATTAATAGTCTTCCTCGTATGTAATCGTGAAAACTTTGTAACTAATTCAACAGTTCATAGCATAAATACACGTCAAAAAATGACTTTCATACTCCATCGGCAAGTCTATCGTGCTATCAAAAAGGAGTGCGTTATATGGCAGTAAAATGTTTAATAGCCTCCCTATCGATATAAAAAATGAAACTCAAAATATAAGATTATTTAGGGCCAAATTAAAGAAGTACCTAATTTCTCACGCCTTCTATTCTGTAGGTGAATTCATGACATTCAATAACACTTCATGAAACTGATACTAAAACTATGTGTTGTACTAGTAGACTATATTGTAAATCTCGTCTGTATATATTTCATCTAGACTGCGACTATAAATTAAGACTTTATAATAGTATTAAATTTTTTGACTTGTTCCATATTCTAGCTGTAAAGCAATGTATGAATACCATGGAATGTTAATAAATACAATACAATACAATTTCTTTCTCAGAAAGTGACACAGTATTTAATCACAAGTTACGAAGAGACTATTACGAATACACTACTTCACGGGACACTCTGCTTTAAAAAAAAGCTGTTCTATTTACTTCCGGTATTTATTTATTTATTTATTTATTTATTTATTTATTTATTTACTCTGACAGGATTAAGACCATAAAGAGTTCTCTTCTGTCCTACCAGATAGCACACAGAAAAATAATAAAAAAAAAATACAAACAGTTACAAAATAATATAAATTAAATTAAATCTCTGTTGGAGGTCAACAGGGTCAAAGAATACTATAGAACACTCATTAAGCTAATACAAGAAAAAAATAGTTATAATAACAGTAATATAACTAGGGAACGTACTTTGTCCCAGGAGGTTACAAGGTTAAGCATTACTCGACTTTTTATTGTAACGGATGAGTGCGTGCATGTAGCAAGCGAAGCATTTCTGTCTGCTCACGCGAATCCTCGTTTGTCAAATTGGGCAGAACAAAACATAGACCACTTTAATAATTACACTAGTATTAAAAATTTATATTACTTAAACCAGTGGTCTTCAACCAATGGGTCCAGACCTGTGGAGTAACGGTCAGCGTCTGGCCGCGAAACCAGGTGGCCCGGGTTCGATTCCCGGTCGGGACAAGTTACCTGGTTGAGGTTTTTTTCCGGGGTTTTCCCTCAACTGAATACGAGCAAATGCTGGGTAACTTTCGGTGCTGGACCCCGGATTCATTTCACCGGCATTATCACCTTCATATCATTCAGACGCTAAATAACCTAGATGTTGATACAGCGTCGTAAAGTAACCTAATAAAATAAAAAAATAAAATCAATCTATGGTACTCGTACATCCTGGGGTACGAGGAGTTGTCTCAAGGGTACTCATCCCAATGACTAGGTATGTAAAAATGCTGGCACATTCGTTTTATAACACTTGTTGATAATTATTGCAGTTTACGTAATTATTTTCTTTTACAATACCAACTCTTCTTTTTCCATGCTGCAATAACATTTTACATAATTTATTAATAACTAGCCGTACTCGTGCGCTCAGCTGCACCCGTTAGAAATAAATAGGCCTATAAAGTAATTACATAATTAAAATAGGACATTTGATCCAGGGAACATTCGTGTTTGATAAAAGGATAAATCGTTTATTATGTTACTTAATTTAAATTGAATTAAAAAATTAAAATGCGATCATTTTGAACCTGAGACCACTCATTTGGTCATAAAAATTAGTTTAGGAAATACAGGAAACGAATATACAGAATAGCCTATCAAGTTTTCTGTGCATAAGAAGCTATTTTAATCTTACCTGTCCTCGATTCACTCAGAAGTTACTGTGATAATATTATAGCATTATGTCCATCTAGAGAAACTACACTTTCCAATGGTGAATTAATAATTAATTATACAAATCGGTTAATTTAGCTTCCGATATTACTTCATAGAAAAGCAGAAACATTATCTGTAGGCTTTCATAGCTTTCGATTGTTGCTGTCCAAGGCCCCTTATAGACGAAGTCATTTGTTTTTTAATTCATTACACGGCCTTAGATGGCAGTTATTTTAATTTTAAAACTCATTTATCTCATTAAATATCAGTCCTATCAAAATTTTTCAAGGAATACAACTTATCGCAAATTATTTTTAAAGAAACTTTTGTTATGTAACACTTTTCATAAAAATCAATAATAAGCGAGATATTTCGATTTATTTAATTCAGGCCCCCTCATAACCCCCTTTTAAATAATGTATTTTGAATGCCATATAGCCTAAAATCTAAGTTACAACGAACTTAATTTATATTCCAATTTTCATCTAAATCCGTTCAGCCATTATCGCGTGAAAAGGTAACAAACATACAGACAGACAGACAGACATACATACAAACAAAAATGTCAAAAAAGCGATTTTCGGTTTTAGGGTGGTTAATTATACATGTTAGGACCAATTATTTTTGGAAAATCGAAAATTACCAGAAAAATTTCGGCTACAGATTTATTATTAGTATAGATTATTAGTATTTCATTAATAACTATTCTGTAATAATAATAATAATAATAATAATAATAATAATGATAATAATAATAATAATAATAATGTTCACATACAACATGTTATTTCTTATACGAATTATTGCAATGCAGTTTAGGAGGTATGCAAGTTAAGAAAAAAATGTATTTTGGGGATACGCTAGCAAAAAAGTTTGAATACCACCGATTTAAACTACACTAGAATACGCTTACAATATGATAAATAAAATAGGCCTCCATTGATCAAATATTATTTTATACTATTAAGTACAGTATTCTGTACTGTAAAGAAAGGTATTATATTTCATTATACTACAGCCTACTTATTTTGTAAACAGTGTATAAAGGGGCCTTAGACAATGACTATTTTCAAAATCCGATTGTCACTCTTTGTCGTCTCTAGAATACGATCTTTCTTCAAATATAATTTTGTAGAATATTATTTTTATTTTCCATGGCGGGCTTATGTGAGGACGGAAATGAACCTCCGGGTTCCTTAAAAGCCATTTGTAAGTAATAATAATAATAATAATAATAATAATAATAATAGTAACAATAATAATAATAATGACAATGACAAATACACTATATATTAAGGGTAAAACTGACAATGGCATAGTTACAATATTTTATGTTATGAGTTAAGCCGAAGTTGCACAACCTGATAGTTGTTTAACAAGGTGTGCCTTCCAGATGTTGATATGCCCGAGAAATGTTTGGTAAATTTTTTGGAGGAAAAGTGGTTACCTTTGTCGCTGAAAAACTTATTTTGCAGAACCAACAGCTGTTACTATGAACTCTGGAAACAGCTATAGATCCTAATCATATATACAATAAAGAACTTAATTTAATTATAGGCAAACAATAATTAAACATGTCTTAACATACACGTCAGGCACATGGTTTTATCGGAAATTGATTAAAAAAGTGAGAGGGGATTTGAAGAAATCCCTTGGATTTCGTGTGACGTCTATACGGGAATTAGTGTAATGGAACTGGGATAAATAAATACAATTTGCTGCAAGACTTAAAATGTGTCTAATGAACGGAATGAAATAAGCTAGCGATAACAGTAAATTATCCCGTAATAATAATGCATAAAACAACGTACTATTAAGAGGAAGAGTAAGGACCTATTTTCGAGCTCCATAAAATTAACGATGAACTGATATTTGCTCATTACATGTAGGTCTATAACTTAGGATTGTGATTTTAGATATATTATTTGAGCACTTAGTATGATTGTTTACGTGTAATAAATATGAAAGATTTTATTAAAAGTAACGTTCAAAATTAATTATTTAAGAAAGATAAATTGGACTTTCCACAAATGTTTTTTCCATGTGTTTCCAGTTTTCTATTTGACTTTCTGGGCGATATAAAGTTTCTGAAACTTCAAACAATATTTACTCAATCCAATAATTAGTATACACTATATCAAATATGCAAAACTGTGCTACAATTGAAGCACATGTCATAAACCGGAACACGTAACTCATCCCTTCCCTTCAACCTTCGCATCATTGTACGTTGGAAGGGGGGGAAGAGAAGAGGGAACAGCGTATTTGCCAGACGTCAGAGAAACTTCACTGAAGGTCCCGGCCTTGTGGATGGGAGAAAAAACACTTTCCTCGTGCTTCCATCCCTTTCTTCCCTAGTTCTGCAACCCTGCACTGTATAAAAGTTGACTGCGGAGTTTGATAGGCAAAATAATACATTTTTGAGAAAAAAAAAACATTTTAAATTAGTTACAACTACAAGACGAAAAACAATGCAAAATAAAATTTATGAGCCTAAATGTGTACAAACTAACAAAGAAATTACTCATTTCTGTAAGTCAATTTCTTCATTGTCATGTGAAATAGCTCTGTAAACTGCAGGATATTATTCTGGAATCCATTTGTCAGTGTTTGGAGGTCCGCATATTTTGCATAGCTGATGGGTTTAACTGATCAGGAAGAGAAAGAGAAATGGTTGGGTTAATGACTGAGGAGAAACTGCCTGCTTAAGGATGAACTAGAAGGAATGGTGAACGGGATAAAAGTTCGGGGCAGAAGAAGATATCAGATGTTAGACAACAATAAGATATATGGATCATATGCGGAGACTAAGAGGAAGGCGGAAAATAGGAAAGTTTGAAGAATGCTAGGTTTGCAGTGGAAGATCTGCCCTGGACAAAAACTATGAATGAACGAAGAGTTTGGCTTTAGTGAGAATGAGTGGAATTTCTGCTGGTAGCTTGAGAGCTATACTAAGATATATTGTGGCTCGGAAAACGTGTTTTATAATTAATAATTCCAGGTTTCGCAGCAGAGAATTTAAGCCATACAATCTTCGAGATTTGGAAAAACTCACAGTTACCACATCTTCTACCATGAACAAACGAAGAAGAAAAATTATCATTAAGGAAGAAAAATCTTTGCAATCTTCAGTTTGCATTGCATGGACTGTTAGGGGTTGGGTTTACTTGACACGTTCGGATGAATTGAGTCCAATCACGAGAAACAGCTATTCTAAGTTAGAAAGTTTCAATTTATTTTTTCGTTCTATAGCTCAATAAATGTTATTGATTTTCCTCTATACATGACCTTTCACAAGGTATTTGTGATTGAGCTCCTCAAGATTTGGTAGCTGTGAAAGAAATCTAGTATACATTAGTGTCACTTATATATTTCGATTTTGGCCAGTGCAATTTCCCGAACAAATGGTGTGTTATTCCAAATGGAAACGAGCACATAACACTAAGCCAGATTCTATCTCATTCTCTCCTCTAACAGCAATAGTTTTCGTCCCATAACAAACATTAAGCTTATCCTTCATTAGATGCTATGTAATATCTTGCACCTCTTGTTGCTGGTAAGTGATTGCAGAGCTTTGATAGGAGTCAACATCTTCGCTTGCAGGTTTATTTCATCCTGGCATTTCAGATCTGAAAATATGCCAGTTTAATGATGTAAAATTACTTTGGAATATTTTTAATAAATATATATATGAACAATGAATGTATTGCATTGATTTACGCAAAAGGAGACGAAAACATTAACGAAAATAAATTGTTGTGGTCATGTTCCAATTAATTATAAACCACTGAAAATCAACATAGTACTGAAATAATATTAATAATAATAATAAAATATAATAATAAAATATGACATAGTGATAATTACCATCTGTTTCAGAAGTTTGCAGTTGAGCATGATATACCTGCGTTTTCTCTGTTGAAAAAATCATAATACTCTAACGTCTGAAGCACGTGATCTTCTGTTCAACACTGAGAGGTGTATTTCGATTATCGAAGGCACAAACAAATATGGCACAAACAGAAAAAAATAACTCGATAAGGAAGCTAGTGGTTTCTCGTGATTCCATCATTATGTTTAAATTCGTTAGAGGAAAAATACTGATGTCTCACATACCCCCAGAAAAACACAAAAATGTATCTGATATTGTGACAAAAAAGGCGAATATCTCACATACGTTCAGCAACGCTCAAAAATCCACTGCGAATTAGAAAAACGAGGCGGATGTCCCACTCTCAGTGGAGTAAATAGGGTAAGAAATATTAGCCAATGAAAGGTCATTTTATACGTTTGTACGTACTGTGTGCTACGATACTACGTTATTGGTCTCATGTGTCCGCCCCTACCTAGGCGATGCAACCACTGCCGAGCGATGAACTCGGTGATTGATGGAAAGAGGACGTGGTGTAATCAGCTGGGTGAGTACAAACACTATACAGTACATACTTGTCTTTAAGCGTTGGAGAGACTACGCAGCAGATTGCCTACAAGTATCAACGTAAGTTTTTGTCTGAGTAAATGTATTATGAAAGGGTATCAGTTTAAACGACTTAAAAATATTTTTGTCGTTAATGTTAAAACATTTATTTTATTTAGAGGAATTACAACTGTTGTTGTTTATTATTACTAGTGTATCTGTATGTGTCACTAAAAATTATTCTTCTTATATTTGTATGTGTCCATATTTAGATGCTAAAATAATTATTATTTAAGTTTGTATTTTCATGTAAAACTGATAATAAATTTCCTTCTTCTTCTTTACTGTATCTTTTGATGTTAACGTCAAGCACGAGCAAAGCGATCGCCTTGTGAGTAACGTATTGAGTGGTGTTCCTGTAGTGGACGGAGTCAGGTAGCTTTCCAAATTAGATGATTCCTTAACAGATGTTTCCAACGGAGGGACGCCACTGTATGCTGATCACAAAAATGCCAACAACTCAAAATCGACAAAATTGGACATACGCCCTTTTTCTTCTCTAATATGGAAACTGCCCACGAAAATCCTTATAGATGCCTGAAACTTTCAAACGTTTAAGGAAAAATTACGCAAGGACGATCATGTGCGTGAATACACTGAGTATGTAGGAAAAACAAGCATGGCGAACTATTGTAAGTAATGAATAGATAATCTTAAGAGGAATTCAAAAGAAGACTGTGACGTAAATATGGTCTATGAGCCGTGCTCTTCCATAGAAAGCCTTCTTTAGAATTTTTATCAATCTCATAAATTAACGCCATGCCTCTGATTTAAACCCCTGAAAATTGGTTCTAATCGCAAGTATAAAATATGTTAGACCACGAAGAACGACGCCGGATGGAAAGAATAACAGTCTTTGGCAGACAAATAATTGTTACTACGATATTGAATGAAAGTGTGTCTTATGCCACTATTGAGCTGTGAGTGACTGCCCACATATCGATTCGAGCCATGAGTCTCGTAACAAAAGAATGCATTACCATCCAGACTACATCCGTCAGACACATTTGTTACAGTTATTACCGTCAAGTGGTCCTCCTATTTTCAAGTTTTGACAAGTCAAACTTAACAATGGCGTAAGACAAATTAATTTATAATTGCGTATAGGCTAAGTATCTTACAAGTAATGCGATAGCGTAAACTCAAACACAACTACTGTCCACGTTCGAGCATCGTGAAGTACTGAGAGAAGGATGCTGAATCCTATTTCCACCGACGTGGGAATTTTAGGAAAGCAAAAAAAAAATTAAGTTTAGGAATATCAAGCAGACTTTAAAGTAAGAAACTGGCCATTTTAGTTCCATTATATAAAGAGAAAGGAGACAAAAAAGATCCAAATAATTAGAGGAATCTCATTATTAACGTGTTTAAGAAAAATTTGTATTGGGATATTATCAAGTAGATAAGAGTGTGTTAGAGGAGTATAAAATTATTTCGGATTTTCAGACTGGTTTCAGAGAAATGAAAAGGACGAGCGACAACATTTTCATTATTAAAACTATTAACGACAAATATATGAACTAAAAAAGGGATTGTATGTATTGGAGTTTCATAGATTTAGAAAAAGCTTTTGATTCAGTCAATAGGGAATAATTATGGTTTAAAATGGAAAATATGAGAGTCAGTTCTAAAATCATAGAAAATGTGAAAATGTTACACAAAGAGGTAGGGTTCAAGATCAAGCTCGCTGAGGGAGAACTATTCAGATACATTAGACAAATAAAAGGTGTAAGGCAAGGAATTAATGAGTCCATATCTATTCAATATATATTAATGATATTTTAGACAATATTTACAATGCTAACTCTCACTGCCCAGTCATTTTCAACAAAACAGTGCCGGGACTACTTTTCGCTGATGATTGTGCAATTGGTTCTTTCTCGATTATTGGTCTACAAAATGTTATTAACGAAATTTCAAATTATTGCATGAAATGGGACCTGAAAATAAAAGGAAAAAAAAAAACGAAAATCCTAATTTGTAAAAATGGGAGTAAAATGAACAAGAGAGAGAAATGGTTTCTGAACAATGACCCAATTGATTGCATTTCTAGATTCACGTATTTAGGTGTCATATTAGATGGGAAGGGTAAATGGAAGACTCAAAATGAAGTGGGATTTAATAAAGGTAATGGTGCACTCACAGCGATAGGTAAGTGCTTGAACAAATGGCAGAATATAGAGATAAAAAACCTATTTAATATTTATAAAATTATGGTAGAATCGAAAATATTGTATAATATAGAAATTTGGGGTAATGATTTATTTAGCCAGCTTATTGATAGAATTAGATCTTAATTTTGTAAAAAAATTTCTAGGAATCCCGTGGAACGCCTCTAACCCTGCTGCTAGATTCGAAATGGAGGTAGATAGTATTATGGAACGATACTAGTAAGGAAAATAAAATTCTTAGATCATATTTTGGAGAAGGAGGATAGTGCCATTGAAAAGAAGTGTTTGCAGTTTCTTCGGGACACGAATTTTAAATCCGATTGGATAGAAGATTTAAAGAACAAGGTGAGTAGATTAGGTCTAAGAAGGATATGGGAGGAAATTGGAGTAATGAATTTAAATGTAATTTGTAAAATCGTAAAAGAGAGGTGTAATGAAACTGCGAGATAGGAATTATATCAAAATCTCAACGAATTAAGAAAACATTAAGTAACTATAAGGACATTAAAACGTCATGGGAACAAGACGAATATGTCTGAATAAATAATAGGAGAGTGAGGATGGGCTTAGCTTGATGGAGACTAGGAATATGGAAATTGAAAAACAGAAGGAGTATCATAGAGAAGGATATCTGCCCCCTTTGCGGCATGGGAGAAGACGCGTTCCATATATTATTAAAATGTCAAGAAACAGATAATGCAAGGAAAAAGTGGATAAATAATAATTTTTTGAATATGAATAGATATGTAGCACATAAGAAAATATGTAATATAACTACTATAGGAGAGTAAAATTGGGAAAATTTTTAATGATAGCGAAGATGAAATGGGAAGAGAAAGTTAAAAGTAATGGTGTATTGAATTGATCTTGTAGTGTGTATGTGTGTGTGTGTGTGTTTCTTTGTTTTGTTTTTGTTTATTGCTTTTAGTTGTGAAACTTGGCATAGGTGATTAAAATTGTAAAGTAAGACAGATCTGGGGTAATATAGAATTGTAACAGGTCTGTCTTACAGATATATGATAGATGAATAAATATACCATATCATAACATCATAGCAAAGTATGAAATCATTATCCGAAAAATAGTAATAGTTCCTGAGTAGCTCAGTCAGTAGAGCGTTGGTGCGTTCAGCCAAAGGTCCCAAGTTCGATATCCGGCCCCGGGACAATTTTTCCCTTGAAATTATTCAAGTCACAAAGAAATAAAAATTTCCGGGGTGAAAGAACTTGCCGCAGAGATCAAAGACACGTTCTATATGCATAATCTGGCTGGTCTGAAACTACAGTTGCAGATGTATGATTACAAAAATCTCATTAAAAATTTCACGCTGCTGCTTAATTACAAGATTTTTTATTAAATGCTGAAGTTTCAAGTCTAACTTCAACAGAGTTCACGGCTGCATGGCATTTAGTAAACATATTATGTGCATCTGGCGCTATATCAATTTTCTGAAGTCTTTTTATTTGTCGGAATTCGTTAGTAAGAGCGCCGAGCCGTTGAACCACACTGCAGCGAAGTGACAGCCACAAAAACTCTCCAGTCATAAACAGAATATCAACCACGGCCTCTTGCAGAATATTACGATGTCATTCTGGTCGCTAGAAAGCGAAACAGCTATAAACACAAGAGTCGTTTCAAAATGAATCATAGTGGTAACAACAACAGGAATAAAACTGTATTCATTCCTTTTATTTAATGTATATGTTACAATATATATAATTTTTAGGCAGTCATTGCTAAAAATAGATCTTTCAAATCTTTCAACGATAGACAAGCGTGTTAAACATAGACTATTATACTGTATCTGCGAAAAGTATTCTTAATATTAGAGCAACAAGTATTCTGAACACCCATTTTCAACTGTTTGCTACTACTGTGAATTGTTTTCCATGTTATAACTAGGCTTCGAGACTTCGGACCCGATAGAGCAGTTCAGTGGGAAATCCGCATAACGGCGTATAGTGGTAAAGCGTATAGTGGGTGGGAGTACGTTAGAATGAATTCCAACAAATACGCAAAGAAAAACGCTCTGGATTTGAAGGTTCTGATGAATAATTTGGTTTTCATACAAACCCATTTTCAAACTGTGACTGAAACTATTACACGATTAGAAAAGTCAGAGCAAGAGATGCCGGAAGCCCTCAAATTAATTTAGAAAATGACGCAGAAATTAATGAGACACCAAGAACACTGGTTACTTAACGTGTAAAACAGAAGTGGAAATCAATTTTATGTAAAAAAATAACGGATATGGAACAGCAAATTAGTGGGCTTAGAGTCACCCGAGAATAAAGGACTGTCTCTTAGAGACTGCAATGATGTCTTGTTTTTTCGTTTTCTCCTATCACGTCATGCGACGTAGAGCGCAGCTTTCCACAGTACAAACTTTGACAGATAACCGAAAAAGATTTACATTTGAGACACTGAGAATGTATCTTGTATTAGGTACATTGGAACTCGGTACTGTAACTGCACTTCCTAAAGACGACCAACAGGATAAATGAAAAAATTAAAATTGCTACATGCTTATTTCCACCATTAACACTGCGTATAATTAAACACAAATGCTTGTAAAAGACAGGAGAATAAATGCTTTTCACATTCTTTTGACATTATCATTGTGTAATGTATATTTACTTTCAGAATGTACATATGTGTGTTTCCCCATACTACCGTACTCTACTCTAAATAGTAACGTTGTTACCTCAACATATCTCTACCTACCTGCAGCGAGTCAACAACCTATAGTGCATGCACAGTAAACTTATTGTGTCGGGTCCACAGTCTCGAAGCCTGGTTATAACTAGACAGTGGATGCGGGATGACTTATCGTTGAATATAAGTGCACATTTACCATATGTTACATTTTTTTTTCATTCAGATCATTGGCTCAACAGGTTTTAAACGTAAACAGACGACGTCAACATGCTACTGTATCTCCGTACAGTCAGAAGGAAAAGAAAAATAACGTACTGTAGTACATACCTTGCAAGGTTCAGTCCTCGTCATCATTGATGCAATTACCAGCGTTGCAGTAAACGACGATATATTCTCGTAAGTTTTCGAAGCTGAGTCGTCTTCGCCTATCGCTTAAACAGTTTTTGTATCGAGAGAATTTCTGAAGAAAACCTCTAAAATGGGGATAAGTCAATTTCTTTAGAGGAATATTTGTACTGACCATCATGTAGCACGTGTCGTTAGACCCGCACAACTAAATGATGATGATGATGTAGATGATTTCTCAGATTTCATTTCAACGCATTTTCTGTGCGATGTACTGTTGCAATGTTTCTCAATAGCCTGACTTGTTCTGGTTTTTATTTCAATTTTACATACATTACACACGATATTGTCTTCGTTAATACATAAAATGTCACTCTCATACTTCTTAATTGCATTTAGTATTTTTCTAAGCGAATTTAACGTTTTGAATTCGACATTATGAATGGATCAGCACTACACTATTCAACTCGTACTAAATACTTGAGCAGGATAACACAACTGCATACATTGCGTTGCAATGTGGACCGGGGTTCCTTCGTTATGTACGCTGCTGTACTCGCCATGTACACAAACGACGGACGACGCGGCACGTGCCTTATACTCTGATACGAAACAGCTTCACTTTTCCTTAAGTCATCCCGCATCCACTGTCTAGTTATAACCTAGCCACCGCTTGCTTGAATGCATCCGATGGCTGTTTATACTGCCTGCTCATAAGATCATTATAACAATGCTTTCGCTGAAATGGTAAGTGGCAGCACCAAATATACTATATTCATCCTCATGTCTGCTCCAAATTATGAAAAAAAAAAAAAGTTTTATTTATTTTGTGCCAGTAGTGTGACATACTGAAGTGTGTTACGAATAATAACCATCAGAAACTTGTGTCAGAAACTCTTGTGGATAAATTCGTCAAATCTCTACTTAGTAATGTAAGGAAGTCTCGCACAGAAAAAGTTTTCCGGTTTTCTTGTTCTTTCAAGAGCAAAGAATGTAATGGACTAACGAAGAGGAGGAAGAAGCTATCAGATTCGCGAAACAAAGTAATATTTTAATCAAATACTACTAACATAAAGCATAAAACTTATATCCACAAGCAATTTCACTAGCCGTTAGGAGCTGCTATCTAGCGACAATTTGTTTCTGTTCATGTTAATGTTTGGCAATTGAATGAGCAGGCAGTATAAGCAGCCATCGAATGCATGAATGCGTTCGAACAGGCGGTGAATCTAGCTATGCGCCAGAGCAGTTGATACACTGCTCTGTTATGCGCACCGTAGATCTGCCACCTTGGGGCAGAACGTGGAAACACCGCCGAGCGGGAAATGAGTACACAGTAAGTACAGTCACAATACATCACAGCCTGGTCGAATCGTAATGACATTACATTAAGGATCCTATTTGAAACAGAGTTTCCAGCTATTGGTGCATATTTGATATTCGCAGGAGTGAAATAAGGTATAAAAACTGAATACATTGTCATAAAATAGTACATTATGCAACGAGCCTATAATGGTAGTGATTAAGACGCGAGTATGTTTATGAAACGAGTGCAAGCGAGTTTCATAATTTTCATACGAGCGTCTTAATTACCATTATAGGCAGAGTTTCATACGACTTTTTATGCTCGACCATATTTCTAACTTGAAATTATTCATAAGTATTCATGTTATTCTTATCTGACTGGGGAGCGGAACTGACCTCGTGCAATATCTCGTAAATTGTGAGATGTGCGCAGACGCGAAAGTATTGATTTTTTCAGAGAAACAAATGTCACTGACCTTGATATAATCTAGAAAGTAAAATAAACATTAACTTGATATAACCTTGAAATTGATTTAGACATTGAAAAACGAGATGATAAATTGAATTTATTTGAATATTACTTACAATTAACGCTAATTATTATAGTAACAGAACATAATCTTCTGCGACAGTATTGGATTTCCAGCCTCCGTGACGTTTCGCTAGTTGTCTTTCGATTGCATATCCGAGAATAATCGATACTTGCGCTTTCATATTGCTACAATGGCGTTTTCTGATTGGTGGAACACCTGAACTTTAATGAATAGGTGTACTTTAATGAGGTGCATTAAAGGGTTGCTACCAGGTGTATAATTACTACATTTCGGCATGGTCGAGCTTAAAATAAGTTACGTACCGTAGTAGATCTAACATCCCAGTTGTAAGGTAATATATGAAAGAAGAGTGTTACAGTGTTTAAATACATATTCTAGTGAAGTACCAATAATACAGCCATTTTTTCCTTCATGTAACTTTGCCTAAAATTAGTCTATAAGAATTCGTCTTTAGACGAGCTAGCACTGATTATGACGATAGGGAATGTTGCAACACATTGTTCAATTTCTGTAAGATTTCTTTCAGCCACTCTCATTTGTTTTCATACAATTTAAAGAGGTGGTGTCGGTCAACATCATCAGTGAAGTTTAAAACCAAAGTGATAGAATAAATCTCTGCGAACAGAATAAATCTATGCCAAAATCTTGATAATGCAGACATTTTATATTATGCTACCTACCGACAAGCAAAGCATATCACACGAAGTTATTAATGTTTTGGAATTTTAAGATGCAATACAAATTAGGTAATATATAACAATTAAGTAGTTCACCACTGTGGAGTAACTGATGATATGTCTGACCGTGAAACGAGAGGGCCCGAATATAAATCCTGGTTGGGACAAGTTACCTGGTTGAGGTTTTGGAGGTTTCCCTGAAGTCTTTAAGAGCAAATACTGGGTAAATTTCGGCGCTGGACCCTGCATTCATTTCGCTTGCGTTATGACCCTCATGTCACTCAGATGATAGATAAACATTGTAACTGAAAATAACCAATTAAAATAAAGAGAAATAATTAAAAACAATGAAGTAAATATAAAAAATATGTGAAATAACAATAACATCAAGGAATAAAGGGATATAGGATTATATTCATTCATTCATAGTGTTCTGCCCAAGGGCAGGTCTTTCACTGCAAACCCAGCATTCTCCAACCTTTCCTATTTTCTGCCTTCCTCTTTGTCTCCTCATATGATCCATATATCTTAATGTCGTCCGTCATCTGATAGGCTATCTTCTTCTGCCCTGAACTCTTCTCCCGTTCGCCATTCCCCCCAATGCATCCTTCAGAAGGCAGTTTCTTCTCAACTAGTGACCTGGCCAATTCATTTTCCTCTTTCTGATCACTTTTAGTATCATTCTTTCTTCACCCACTCTCTCCAACACAGCTTCGTTTCTTATTCTCTCTGTCCATTTCACACGCTCCATCCTTCTCCATATCCACATTTCAAATGCTTCTCGTCGCTTCTCTTCACTTCGTCGTAATATCCATGTTTCTGCCCCATATAATGCTACACTCCATATAACGCACTTAACTAGTCTCTTCCTTAGTTATAAGATACTGTATATAAAAATACTGTAAAAACCTTCGTTGAGTTATAGGTCAAGACATTTGGAGACGTTTGAGATATGGAATGCATATTCCCCGAAGCTTCCTTTCAGAGCTACGTCACATTAAAAGTGCTTAGGCCTGCAGGTAGGCAAGTTGTTTGGTATTAAAAACCCTTCTGGTGCCCGGTAATTGTGTCCTTGTTTCTGAAAATTTTTAAAAGTGGAGCCGTTTAAAAAAGGGAATGTATGTCCACCAAAACATGTTGGTGTACTCTAGCCACCTGTATCATTCCATGTTGTTGGGATGAGTTTACTGTGCACTGTCAGCAGTAGCAGTAGGAGTAGCAGTAGTAGTAACAGCGAGTTTTTAATACTGAAATTTCTTCGACCCACATCAATCGCAAAAATTATTAACTCGCAAGAAGAGAAGGGAACGTGTTATTCTTTAGACAAAAAATTAACCAATTTACATGCAATTTTCTAACAGCTAAAATGTCAATATGAATTCATGACGGCAATTCTTTTATCATCTGGTAATGAAATACAGCGTGCAATATTAAAGGGTTCTTTTCTTGAGAACAGAGCAGACCAAAAGCCTAAAACTTTTCAGTCGGAAAGTAATATTTCCACTTAGGTAATCAAAGCAAGCTAATAATGTCAAAATATCTTTATCCCATGCCAGCCATCCTAAAATTAAATATCACTGGCTCGAAACACGAAACTGAAGAAAACTCTCTACGCTTGAAAAATATATTAAAGTACTTTACATTCAATTTTCCGACGCTCGTTCCATTCTTGGCTCATATCTTGAAGACCAAATTCAATTCCCGATGACTCTCCTATCAAGTGTGAAGGCTGTTTTAGACAGGACGGGGTAATCCAATTTGCTAGAGAGAACATCACCCCTTTCTCTTCACTAACTCTCATTTCCTCGACTTTGAAGCGCTAATTTAATGCTGGAAGCAAGCAAAAGGTTTTCGTGCGTGGTTCTGGAAAGTTTCTCGTTTTGTTCTCTTACAAAACCGCCATAAATATGACTTAGCAGTGCTGGCAACTGTTTAGAGAGGAGAGGAGGGGAGCCCCTCAGTTTTTGATCTAGCGCACTCATCTAGAACTAGAACGCAGAAACCCGACTCTAATGCAATTATCACTAATTAAACAGGTCATATTATATCATCAAGCGCGAGACATCCCGCATTTAAATTAAAAGGCAGGGTTCCATTTGCAAGCGTCAGTTACACACCTTGCACACTGTGGTGGTGGCGATAATGATGATTAATTCTAAAGTTGTGTTTTAACCCGGCGTTTGTATAGCGATACACACAGGCTTTACACTAATGCCTCACATCTCACCCCCGCAGGGTTGTACAATCTAATTTCAGGGACAGGAGAAGAAAAGAAAGTAAAGACGTAAAGAAGATAAGTAGCTCATACAGGAGAGAAGATGCATACATTCAATTAGAAATAATTAACTCATAAGCAAAGGAATAGAACGTTAAAATGTTAAACTTAAATGTACAGTGTTACTAGAAATGATCTTTGCGATTACAAACTTGAATAACTATCGTTAGGAGACACTTAGAAACATGATATTGGTATCAATGGAAAGATAAACTCAAATATGAATATGAATAAGTAAGGAATAATATGAGAAAAGGAATATGAAAAGGATAAAAACGTAAAGAAGTATGGAAAAGAGAAGAGGGACAGAAGAAAAGGAACAAAACAGTAAAATGAGATGGGAAGAAAGTGGAGGAGAGGAAAAGAGACGTAAATAGGCAGGAAAGAAAAAATAATTGAAACATAAATAAAAAATGAAAAATGGAAATTAAAGGCCAAGGAAACAAAGCAAAACGAGAGCACATATAGCAAACACAGAGAGAGATTAAGAAGAAAATAGATTCGGAAATGCAAATAAAAGGGGCAACATTATGGAAATGAAAGTTAAATTGGAGTATAATATTATATAGAAAATAATCAGATTACTACGGTATTCGGTTATTTTGCTATGTGATATCAAGCTCAAGATATTATATTAGATACACGAGTTGGAGAATACATAATATAGGGGAGAGTTTGGTAGTATCGGACATCGGGTAATATCGGACAGTGAGTTTCTTTCATCTACCACACGATGATAGGACCTGATTGACATGGTTACGTTTCTGTGATGTCGCATACAGAAACGTAACCTTGTCACTCAGGTACTACCATATGGTGGTAGATGAAAGAAACGCACTGTCCGATATTAACCGATGTCCGATACTACCAACTCTCCCCTAATGACCTGAAATGCGACTTACAAATCAGGAAAACTTCAAACAAAACCTTAGTATGTAATCTTCCCAAGAGATGTTCAAATTCATGCCAGAAAGCAGTCCTATTGGCTACCTTTAGACCACATCAAGGCCGACAAAATAAATTACGAAAGAAAGAGGCATAAAAGTAAGTTCAGATATAAAAACAGCGGTTAAATAAAGAAAAAAGAATGGAAAAAAATGGAAAATAATGGAAGGAAAATTAAACAAGTTGAAGTATTCCTCATTACATGTCAAGTTATCAAAGAAACTACAAGCCGGAGGACACAGATACGGTACATCCACATTGGCGTTAGAATCTCAGTGAGGGACGTTAAATGGAATGAATCGCGATACTTTACATGCTGAAAACCCGTTAATTCAGAGGGAGATGCTGTCAGTGTTATGCTGTACTGCAGATAAGTAGGCCAGTATAATTGCATCCTTCCTGCCCTAATAAATAATTCGGGAGAGCAGGTAATAGTGGGGATTAGTTATCCTGAATATTTATACCCGTTTAGCCTAAACCCTGTGCTTCCCTTACGGTACCATTAAGCCTCCTAATCAACAGAGAAGAGACCTCAAAGAGTCGGAGCTCTCCTTGGCACAGCTGGTTGCCATAGAAACTGCATCTTGTCTTTTCCGTAAAGCTTGTAAATGTTACAACACAGAGATCATTACGCTCCTGAAATGTGCAACAACTACTATTAAGCTTATAGTCACAAATTCTTGTTAAATAACTAGTATCTTGTCAGAATTTAAATATTTTGTTAAGTTAACTGCAAGTAATGATATACAGGAAGTATCATTATACTATGCCAGTTCGGTGAGGTCGGTGACAAAATATAGGCTAATTTGCAAACTCGGGAAGAAGTCCTGCTATGCTGGAGAAGAAGGAGAATAAGGATTCTCCTAAGATTTTCCCGTTTCCTCTCAACTTTTAGAATCACTGTTACATCTTGTCTTTAGTCTCATTTCATATAATTCAATTTTATCATAATGAAAAATGATTGACAGAAAAATGACACGAATACACGGGGGTTATACGATGTGCAAAAATTATATGTAACTGTAAGCAACAGGAGTAAAACCAAGGCTTTACCTGGTCATCCTTACGCAACTTCATACTCCGTCATTGTTCACTGCGTACTACACGCGTTCAAGCATGGTAGAACACTGATATAAACATAATATACACACGGTACGCATACAATGCTCAGTTGTTATCTTTTTTTTTTTTTTTGCAACATCTTTTTTTTTTTGTAACATAAAGTAAACGAATGTAGTGGTCATATCTTATATTCGTGAACTATTAGAAAACGTGCTAAATAATAATAATTTACAAATAATCAAAATAAGGAGATAGGGCCTACTCTAATTTTTTTCCTGTTTTTTTTATTTAACACTTATGCCACATTTACAATCTGTCTACAAGAGACAGTAAGTAAATATTATAATAGAATATGACATGAGTGGAGATGTTATCCCATGACAACACTCCAAAAGAAAAATAGCAATGTTTTAAATAGCTGTATTAAAAATGAATGGAAGGTCAAGAGCATTGGTCCTTTTAAGTCTTCTTATTGTTTGACTATTATCCAGCAAATTTAATGCATGATGATTGGGATGTTGATTTAATCGGTGCAGGTATTTTTTTACTGCATTTATAGATTTCTTCTTTCACAGTTGAAATGTTGAGGTGACGATGAATGACATCATTACGGACATACCATGGTGCAGTGACAATGGAACGTAAAGTTTTGGACTGATACCTCTGCAGTATTTCAATGTTTGAGTTGCTAGCAGTTCCCCACAGTTGGATGCCTTGTGTCCAGATTGGTTTTAGTATGGCTTTATAAACAATAAGTTTATTTTCTAATGACAGTTTTGATTTAGGTTCCAATAACCAATAGATTTTTGATGTTTCAGAATTTAATTCTTTACGTTTAGTTTCAATATGTTTACGCCATGTTAATCGGCGATCTAAATGCATACCTAAATATTTAACATCGTTTGCTTCTGGAAGTTCTTCGTTGTAAAGTGTTACTTGAGGACAGTTTTCAATTCTGGTTCCGAAAGTAACATGAACTGATTTGTTTTAACTCGCTTGTATTCTCCATTTAGTTAGACAGCCTTCTGTTTCTTTCAGTTCATTCTGCAGGAATTTTTTTTCCTGGATCTCAAACAAAAGGCGTTCTTTACAACCCCAAAATATAACATACTACGTAATGACCAGGCTTCGGCCTAGGGACACAGAGTAACTAGTATGAGATTTAGAGTACACGGAGTATAACTGACGTCATGACTCGTGTGCAGTCAGCCGACTGCAACAACACAGGTGGGTCCGTAATGTGCATTACCGTTGTGTGTAGGCCTTTTGCTGCTTGGCTGCGGTACGTGTAACAGGCTTCGGCGTAGGGACACCTGATTGAAGGTTACAACTCACATTTAATACTTTAATGGTAGATATTTATTGTCTACACAAGGAATGTGCTGTATATATTGCATCTGTACAAGGTGAAATATATTTTGTGCCGTACTGTGACGGACTATTTACATATTGAGACACGAAGTAACGGCGCTCTTCATCTCCCAATCCACTCGACCAACAAAACACTATCGTCCGTGCGTTCTGAACTTCATGCGTTTCTGTGCCCAGGACCGAAGCCTCCTAATTACATACACTCACCCTAGTCCTATAACTCGACCGAGGCGAGTTCATATTACTTTTAGTCTGTTCGATTTTTGAACTTGATTTGGTTTGGGAACTTCATTCCACATCCCTAAAGGTTCCCTTCTTAAAATAAAATTATGAATTTGACACATTGAAAGGTGAAATTCAAGAATGTATAAGTTAACATAATGTCATAGACGACACTATATTTTTATTTGGACTATTTTAAAATTCCTTCATTAACGATATAATCGTCCACACCTGTGGAGCGACGGTTAGCGCGTCTGGCTGGGAAACCAGGTAGCCTGGGTTCGAATCCCGGTCGGGGTAAGTTACCTGGTTGAGGTTTTTTCCGGGGTTTTCCCTGAACCCAATACGAGCAAGTGCTGGGTAACTTCGATGCTGGACTCAGGACTCATTTCACCGGCATTGTCACCTTCATTTTATTCAGACGCTAAATAACCTAGATGTTGACACAGCGTCGTAAAATAACCCAATAAAATAAAAAGAACGATATAATCACATTATCATTAGCAAAGAAACACGTCAAATCCAAATAACTAAAAAAAGTTTCTTTTATCTAATGTTTGCACCACCATTCCACAGAAGTGCAAGTAATCGATCTCTTTCTTTTTATTAAAAATCAATTAAAAGTTAAGAGCATGTTCTGGTGTTCCCATATTAATTATGATAACGACCATGATAATGAATAAACTCTGTACATTCAACGGCATCTAGTTCGGAATTGTTTCCAATACGATCAGCAGACCGACACTGAATTCTGCTCTCTCGTTTGAATAGGTCTCTTTCCTTGCATTGTGCCTCGCTTCGTTTGCCTTCACTGTCGATCCTTGCCCCTCCCAGCAGGTCACGGCATCGCGTTTACAACTCTTTATAAATGTCTTCACTCTCCTACGCTCCATAAAAGCGGAGTGATACAAAGTTTTAAATTCAGCAACTGACTGCGACCGGTGCTTGTTAACGAGGTTACTATGGCAACTGAAAATGAGTGTCGAGATATCGACGAGGTTCAGTGCAAGTCTAGAAGGGAGAACATAAATTACGAATATTTGTGGAGACTCGGCTGTAAAACCCTATGCAGATGTAGTTTCTGCAGTACTAAACAAACGCATTCTTACGCATTAAATATTCTTACTTAGTAGTTCTTACACAAAATCACAAAGGGAACTCAATAATTGAGATGAATTAGTATTTTAGACAGCAGTTGACAATTTGGCAGGAACTCGATCCTAGGCATAGCAGGTTAGATGTCTATTTGAACAAAGTGATGGCAGGGAGGTAACAATCCAATATTTTATTCTACAATGCTAAACGTAATCCCCCAATGCTTATTCATAATCAAGTGATTAGTTATGTCATTAGGTCCGGTCTTCAACAGGATATCGAATCATTACGACTATGTAAAACTCGTATATAATGCAGTGTAGTTAGTGCAGAAATATAATATAACGCAATATAATATAGCAAAATATAATATAACATAATAATATAATGTAATAAAACATAATAAAGTAAAAAATAATATAACATAATTTACTATACAGTAATATATGATACAATGAAATCCGATACTATACAATACGATACTGCACAAGTTACGATACGATGCAATGCTGTGCAACGCAATTCAATGCAATGCGGTTCAACGCAGTACAATGCAATGCGGTACAACGCAATACAATGCAATGCGATGCTGTGCAACGCAATACAATGCAATGCGGTACAACGCAATACAATGCAATGCGGTGCTGTGCAACGCAATACAATGCAATGCGGTACAACGCAATACAATGCAATGCGATGCTGTGCAACGCAATACAATGCAATGCGGTACAACGCAATACAATGCAATGCGGTGCTGTGCAACGCAATACAATGCAATGCGGTTCAACGCTGTACAATGCAATGCGGTTCAACGCAATACAATACAATGCGGTGTAACGCAATACAATGCAATGCGGTTCAACGCAATACAATACAATGCGGTGTAACGCAATACAATGCAATGCGGTTCAACGCAGTACAATGCAATGCTGTGCAACGCAATACAATACAATGCGGTGCAACGCAATAAAAATGCAATGCGGTGCAACGCAATACAATGTAATGCGGTGCAACGCAATGCAATACAATGCGGTGCAACGCAATACAACGCAATGCGGTACAATGCAATACAATGCAATGCGGTACAACGCAATACAATGCAATGCGGTGCAACGCAATACAATGCAATGCGGTACAACGCAATACAATGCAATGCGGTGCAACGCAATACAATGCAATGCGGTGCAACGCAATAAAATGCAATGCGGTGCAACGCAATACAATGCAATGTGGTGCAACGCAATAGAATGTAAAGCGGTGCAACGCAATAAAATGCAATTCAGTGCAATGCGGTTCAACGCAGTACAATGCAATGCTGTGCAACGCAATACAATGCAATGCGGTACAACGCAATACAATATAATGCGGTGCTGTGCAACGCAATACAATGCAATGCGGTTCAACGCTGTACAATGCAATGCGGTTCAACGCAATACAATACAATGCGGTGTAACGCAATACAATGCAATGCGGTTAAACGCAGTACAATGCAATGCTGTGCAACGCAATACAATACAATGCGGTGCAACGCAATACAATGCAATGCGGTGCAACGCAATACAATGTAATGCGGTGCAACGCAATGCAATACAATGCGGTGCAACGCAATACACCGCAATGCGGTACAACGCAATACAATGCAATGCGGTACAACGCAATACAATGCAATGCGGTGCTGTGCAACGCAATACAATGCAAAGCGGTTCAACGCTGTACAATGCAATGCGGTTCAACGCAATACAATACAATGCGGTGTAACGCAATACAATGCAATGCGGTTCAACGCAGTACAATGCAATGCTGTGCAACGCAATACAATACAATGCGGTGCAACGCAATAAAAATGCAATGCGGTGCAACGCAATACAATGTAATGCGGTGCAACGCAATGCAATACAATGCGGTACAACGCAATACAACGCAATGCGGTACAATGCAATACAATGCAATGCGGTACAACGCAATACAATGCAATGCGGTGCAACGCAATACAATGCAATGCGGTACAACGCAATACAATGCAATGCGGTGCAACGCAATACAATGCAATGCGGTGCAACGCAATAAAATGCAATTCAGTGCAATGCGGTGCAACGCAATACAATGCAATGTGGTGCAACGCAATACAATTATTTTCGCTTTAAACTATACATCTATGAAATGGTCGCATAACGGTAACGGCTATCGCTTGGGTTTTATTCAGAATTTTCCCCCCAACTTTAAACACGAAATCCGGATAATCCCAGTGAACCTTCGAACTAAAATCGCCAAATACCATGATTGTGGTATAACGTATAATGTGTTGTAAGTTCACTATTTTAGTGTATTATTCTTATTGTTATAAAATAAAAGTGTATAATAGGCTATGAATAATTTAATTAACTAAAATGAAATAATGAACCCATAATGATACACCAATCGTATTTAGATTTTTTTTCAGCATTACTGTAAGGAGCAAACCTCTGTATCCACTGCCCTGTTTCCGTATATAATTTCACTTGAAAATACTAATGAAGGTTTCTATAAAGTCAGCAGTGAACAATCTCCATGCTTCATGAAGTTTAATGGTAATGGTAATCGTAATAATAATAATAATAATAATAATAATAATAATAATAATAATAATAATAATAATAGTAATAATAATAATAATAATAATAATACCAATACTAATGCTAATGATAATAATAATACTAATGCTAATGATAATAATAATAATAATAATAATATTAATAATAATATTAATAATAATAATAATAATAATACCAATACTAATGCTAATGATAATAATAATACTAATGCTAATGATAATAATAATAATAATAATATTAATAATAATATTAATAATAATAATAATAATAATAATAATAATAATAATAATAATAATAATAGAGAACCAGATGTTACTGGATGCGCCTACATTGTCACGTTCTTCATATACTTTTCTTCCCAACTTGCTAGTTACGATACAAACACTTTTAGCACCCTGCTAGAGCCCGGGAGTACCCCGCCCTCGTAACATATAAAGTTTATTGTTGAAGTTCGATACTAATCGATACTGCAATCAGAAAGAAATGAAGTGGCGATATTTCGCAAGATAACAAACGCAGGACCTCCCGTCCTGTGTAAGAGGAAATGAACACCACACGTGTTGCCATGGAAACGCACGCGTGCAGACAAATGACTACCATTCCTTGGCCCCGGCTTAACAGTGTACCTGCTTGTAAACTATTATCGCAAATCTTGTGCAATTAACTGATTAATTCTGAACTCACTTTTACAACTCAGCAAACTTTTTCAGTTAAAGATCTCCACGCGCAGGGCAGATCTTAAGAAGTACGAAAATGGTCATATGTGTGTACTGTGTTCGTTTCTTTTTAACCAAGCAATTTTATTACCTGATAAGGATCCATTATGGAAAGCGCCTCCTTATTCGAGGTTTGTATTTTGAGGTCGACACATGAAAGTAGTCCAAACCTATAAACACATCAAGGTCGATGTGCGGCTAATATTAAAGTCAATAACAGCGGCAACGTCGGCAGCACAAAGAAGTTGTGTAAATACCTGAACACCCCGCATCGATCTGCCCCCGAGCATCGCGGTTCACTTCTTACAACACCTGTAGATCATGGCAGGCGAGCAGAAAGCATTTGAGCCAGTCAGGTACAATACACCACGCTAATAGCTTGTAATGAATTAATCAGTTAGTTAATGTAAGAATGAATGAATCTAAGAACGACTAAATTAATGTAACAATAAATGAACGAATGTGTGAGTGAATGAACGAATGTGAGAATGAATTAATGGAAATGAGATTGATAATTGGATGAATGAATGAGCGAATGAATAGAATGAGAATGAATGAATGAATGAAATTAAGAATGAATGAATAAATGTAAGAATAAATGAACGAATATGTGGAAGAATGAACGAATGTAAGAATGAATGAATGGAAATAAGAATGAATGAATGAATGGATATGAGAATGAATAAATGAAAGTAAGACTGAATGAATGGAAGTGAGAATGAATGAACGAACGAACGAAAGAATGAATGAAAATAAGAATGAACAGTCACACCTGTGGAGTAACGGTCAGCGCGTCTGGCCTCGAAACCAGGTGGCCCGGATTCGAATCCCGGTTGGGGCAAGCTACCTGGTTGAGGTTTTTTCCGAGGTGTTCCCTCAACCTAATACGAGCAAATGCTGGGTAACTATCGGTGCTGGACCCCGGACTCATTTCACCGGCATTATCATCTTCATATCATTCAGAAGCTAAATAACCTGAGAAGTAGATACAGCGTCGTATAATAATCCAATAAAAAAGAATGAATAAATGGAAATAAGAATGAATACATCAAAATAAGAATGAATAAATGAAATACAAATTAATGAATGGAAATAAGAATGAATAAATGGAAATAATAATGAATAAATCCAAATAATTAACGAATGAAAACAGTATTTTTTATGCATGTATTTATTTACACTGCAAGTGGGCAAGCACCCGGTGGCAGTGGTATACACAATATAAACAATACACAATACAATAAATTATATGCACAATACATTTTAACACAATAATTACAATTAATAATAAAACATAAAATTACCTAATTTTACAATACAACCTACACATGTATAGGCCCTACTTAAGTTTCAATAGTCTTTTACTTTACTCTCATCTCACTCATTGTAATGGCACTAATATTCAATTTATTTAAACTATTAGTAGTCAGTGGATAGCACGAAGGACATATTATTTATTAATTGCTACTACGCGCTGTATTATACAGAATTTTTAATTTAAACCTCATTACTCAATTTTGACTTACACCACTTCTGCTCTGAACGGCTCATATCATACATGAGTATTAATTGTCCGTGCGCTTCCACGAATTATTATATTTTTATACTCAAGCACTTATGTAGCTTTATATAATAATAATAATAATAATAATAATAATAATAATAATAATAATAATAATAATAATAATAATAATAATAATAATAATCCCTAACGCTACATATCTATCAGCCAGCTGCTGATCCCATGCTCAGATGCCGAATCAGAGGTGGACGATCATCCATCAAGAATGGAGGTATCGTGTGGTAAGCACGATGATCCCCTAGTCGTTATATCTAGCTTTCGTAACTTGATTTTTCTACATATCACAGTTCTCCAAGAGCATCACGATGCTGGGTGCGCACCGATCCCATACACTGGCTGCAATTTGATGAGAAAATTTCTGCCTTCATGAGGACTCAGACCAGTGCGCATTCCATAACGCTATTTCAGACAGGATGCCTTAGACCACGACGCGATGATATGTAGCCTCACATGGGTACAATTTCTTACTACTGCACAATTTGTATTTTTATGTTCGCATGCCTATATGTACATGTGTGTATTTGTATGGATGTCCAACTCTGTATTATGCAAAATACGTGTAAAATTGTAATCACGTATGTGCGCATACTTAATATAACTATGATAAATGACCGAAAAAAATTTATGTCGTAGTACAGACAGGGTTATAACATTACTAAATTCATTAATATACTATTTAATAATAGACTGGTGAATAAAAATTATACAGAACAATGGAGTACAATATTCTTAGACTAATTTTTCAGAGAGTTACTTAATGATGCTGTATCAAGTGGTAGTTTGTTTAACGTTGAAGGAATTATTGATATCGATATGATATTTAGCGAGATGAAGTGCGAAAGGATAACCTGGTATTCTCATAATCGTTGCGGAAAATCTAAGAAAAAGTTCAGTGGGGAAAGCTACCCAAAAGGGGATCGAAGCCACGCCCGAGTGCAGTTCCGGATCAGCAGGCCTCAACCTGCGATGTTGTCCTGTGTTAGAATTACTGCTATCAACACCGGGCTTCAAACTCGAATCCGCAGAATTAAGAGCGCGCGCCCTAGGAGTAAGTCACAGAAGCGTCTAAAATCTCATTTAATATAATATATAAAAATTATGTTATTAAAAAGTTCGAGAACATATATTCGAATTTATTTACATAATTGTGTATTGGATTACGTCGACCATCACATGTAGAAAAGGCAGTGAATTACGACAGATAGGACACATTTAGAATTGTAAAATAAAATCGCAAAGACTGTACTCAAAGCTGATGTCGGAATTCCACTCACTTTTACCCATCAGAAAATTGAGTGTGAAACATTAAACAAATAAATCAACTTGACATGCGGTAACTACCTTCACTTAGAGCATTGCCTGTCGTTATATATTAGAAAGGAGTTGTAACAAAGAATTTCAAACCTCACCTGCAGACAATACATCTTCCTACGGCACTACTTATATTCATTTAGAACGCCAGCAACGGTACAAACCTGTCACAATGTACGCATGTTTCCCGATATAACAGACTGAGATGAATTTCTCTTCGACCGTAGTTCAACTTAGAGTTTTATTTTGTTATGCTTAGACGTGAATATTGAACACATACTGGAAATGACATGAAATCAATAGTGGCTGATGAAATGCAGTCGAAGACCTGTGGCAGGGTACACAAGAATACATATAAATGGAAAAGTACCAAGAGTGGAAGGGAAAATATAACCAACTTCAGTTACTATAAAGGATATCACAAAATACCAAACAATATTCCACAACACATTCAACAACGTCGAAGGGAAGAAGCGTTACAATCAGACGGAGACAATAGTTCGACATGAAGTCTAAACAAACAGGAATATTGATTATTATTAGAGGAGAAAAATTCTCTCCGGGATCGAACCCGGGTCCTTGGTTCTACGTACCAAGTGCTCTAACCATTGAACTACGCCGAAGTTCCATCCACACCACCGGATCGAATACCTCTCCTCTAGTGTTTTTCCCTTTGTGACCTGACTCCAAGTTCGACTTATATGTTGACATGTATTAAGTCAACTATCATTATACAAGGAGCGCACTCAATTGAGTGACTTGGTGGCCAGGATTCCACAGTAATATGCACTGTTGGGTGAAGAATCTACGTAAAGATTAATTTTTGGTCCTATAGAATATATCTGTTATGGTAACAATGTTTATTAGAGGAGAAAAATTCGCTCCGGCGCCGGAGATCGAGCCCGGGTCCTTGGTTCTACGTACCAAGTGCTCTAACCACTGAGCTACGCTTCAATTCCAATGTTTTTCAGCGTCGGAATTCAGTGCTGACAAAAAATATTCGATAAATATTTGCCCGGGACACTATCAGAGACAGAGTTTCTTTATCCAGGAAATCTACAACAAGTACCTTCCAGCTTTATTCCCTGCCGGAATGAGTCATGGTAATGATTTTATTGCACATTGGAGTTAGGCGTTTCACTCATGTGATAAATTGTGACGTTTAAATGTAAACAGGCCTACATAATTAATATTGTCAATAATTATTGTAATTAACTTTTCACATCTTCACATGAAGCAGCTACACATAACATTGGAATTATTTCCAAGACTGTACAATTGAAGATGATAGAGTAGGCCTACTATGTCGGAAAGTCGGAAAACATATTTTCAAAAATATTATGATAATTGCCTATCGATGTCACGAAACTTATTTCATAGTGGAGAACTGTAATTCTGCATTTCCGAAGCAGGATTTCGTATGCAACTGTATGTCTCTTTCGGTCAACTCTATTTCCTTTCAAATTGTTTAAAAGTAGTTTTTCCGCTCTCTGTATAGCCTATATTAATTATTATTCTCAAAAGAATGTGCTTCAGATGTAAGTAATTTGTCTGTCCTATCTGTCAGTTTATTTTATGGAAAATACAAAAATTAAATAATCGTGTGACGATGTTTCAAGTGGAATGTCCATTTTTCATTTTAAACGAAAATCTAATAATATTTTCCTTAAAACTATTGTATTTCGTTTGCATAATTCTTACAATTCATTCTGATTTTCAGATAAATCAGTTCAAGATTATAAATTTATTTAAAGTTTCTCAATCATATGATTTATCATTTGTTGCAAATTAATATTTGCTAATACATATTACTAAAGAAAATATATGATCGTTTTCGCCTGTACGGCATCATCATTAATGTTATAACGATATCTAAAACGTAAATCCAATATAGTATTCACTGTGATAAACATAACAATAAATAATTAAAATCATGAGTTGTATGTAGTCAGTAAGATTAATTATTTATTGTTATGTTTTTCACAGTGAATACCATATTGGAGTTACGTTTTAGATAGCGTTATAACATTTGAATATCTGATGATGCCGTAGACCTATAGGCGAAAATGTTCATATATTTTCTTTAGTAATATGTATTAGCAAATATTAATTTGTAACAAATGATAAATCATATGATTGATAAATTTTAAATAAATTTGTAATGCATCATTCTTGCTTAAATTGATCCGCAAATAAGAAGATGAACGAAATATGACGACTAGTCTGGAGAAATCGCTGCACAGTGAGGCAACATGTACAAAATCACTTTCTCAGTGTTTGAGGTGATTAAAATTTGTAGTTGTACAAAAACCTCGTAATTAATTTATTTCTACATAATAATATAGTCCCATTGATATATCATTTAATTAGAAAAAGAAGAGAGACAATAGCATGCGCTGTGAATATGTGACGTCACTGAAGATGCTTTGCGCCAGACGGTGTAACACTAGCATTAGACCGCCTTACTGGGACGACAACTTCTCATACTGGTGTGTCGTGCGTGTAGTCTAGACACTTGTCTGCAGGTGGAATAATTTAAGAACTGCTTAATCAAGAAGAACAGGTCTGCAGCGCATGGTAATTCCCTTGGAACAGCTGGCGTAGATATCAGAGCCAGTCTGGTGCATCCACGTACAGAGTGATTGTGAACGAGTTACACCAAAAATTAAACTTGTGGAATTCATTAGACATTTAAAAAGTGGACGATGACTGAAAAAATAGTAGGTATTTTAAGAGATTTTCTCAAATTTTAAAGAGAACATCAGGCATTTCTACAGCGAAACCTCGGACTCATCTGGCCAATTATAATTTTATGCCACCAATTTCAACCACGTTACATAGCCTCGTATTTGATATTTCATCTTTAAATAAAGGAATATAATGTTTTATGATACAGTCTTTCATAAATTAATTTATCCGATTTACAATTCATAGTTACCTGTTACAACCGAAATTATGAGTTTCATTTATTACTAATTTCGGAGCATTCTGTTCAATTTTTACCTGGTAAGTGAGGAAGTATTTCCCTTACAAATAGTCTGTAGTTATTTCTTGCATTCGTGTAATATCGACTCCCTACTAACGGTATACACTCTACGCTGGTAACAAGTCTTGGTAGTATGGCTAATACGGACACAGAACAGCTCGCTGATCGGTGATTCGGCGCTTAACTTTTAGGAAATAAAATATTGCGACTTATATATTACATTACAGACGTAATTTATTGGCTTAAGTTACAATAATTAGTGCTGAAAATGTCCACCATTTCCTATAAGGTATATTTTACATAATTTGAAAAAAATTCTAGATCCACGCTAGATTTCGTCTCCATTGATATAATTCAATCCTAGGTACACTGTCCGTTTAATTCAATGAACAACTATTGTCTTATAAGGCATTCGTTTTTAAAATTCCATCGCTTTTCAACCTGATAACTTACGTACACTTATTTTGAGTTAACTCTCTTAACAATTTCGTGGAAGAATATTCTATTTCATAACATACATGATTTAGTGTTTCTTCATTTAGAACTCGATTTTTTAACTTATTTTGTATCATTTAAAACTTATAATGCTTCTCTCACTTTTTAAAATAAATTCAGGATTGTTGAATCAGACGGTTGTTGAACGCCAGGATATTTCTATACAAATATTGCATGACATTTCTTTTACGTTTCTTGGTAATACAGTTAAATGTCGTTTTAACGAATTTCTAGGGACCCTGTTATATTGGAAAAAAGTCGTTTTAAAAATTTCATCATTTTTGTTATACTGAAAATTCGTTATACTGTAATATTGATCAATGCAACTTTTTATACAAATGTCATAACTGTATGTTTTACTTCGAGAAAAATTCTGATTTTTTTTTCTGAACTTAAAATTTTATAATTGATTCTTGTAGATAACTTACAATAACACTTGTACTTTATGTCACAACTTCTGGTAATTTTTTTTGTCCAGCCAAAAATAGCCATAAATCATTAGCAACATTTACAGCTTCGACAAGAGACTTTTTTTCACTATCATTGTCACTACGTACAGATTCTTCATCACTTTCACTTACACCACCTTTTTCTTGCATTACGCTACTGACAATGTCCCCTTCTGTTACCTCATTTTCAACAGTCTATCAATATCAATGAAATCTTCTGGTTTCACGTCTGTAGGTGTGTCATTCTTGTCACATATCTATCTCCAAACAAGCGACTTCGTTGTAATGATATGTATCATGAAGGAGAAATTTTTATTTTCGTTGTAGTGGAATTTTCGTTTTTTTTTATGTTATTACAACTGAAATAAGTTAACATGGGACCTTAAGGAGAATACAATTATTTTCGTTGTACTGACGAATTCGTTAAACTGGCGTTCGTTAAAACGATATTTGAATGTATGTGCATCATAAATGAAGATCTGGTTGTAATGTGTACTGAATTGCCACGAAATAAACTGCAATTAATTGAAGTCAGCTGTATACTAATGCACTAAGACTGAGGTTTCCCTTCACTCTGTGTTATTTGTCCATCGAACACTACATAAAATATCCTGCGTTCGATCCAGAAGAAACGTAGGCCTATAGATCAAATATTTCCTTGGTAGTTGCATTCGATGTATAACAGTAAAAGGCACAGACTATTTACGTGAACTAAACCGGTGTCCTAGTGAATGCTCTGTACCAGAATACCAAGTAATACATGGTAAGCAGCACAAGGAATAATTTTATGTAGTACAATTTGTTATTGATGTGATAACTTTTTATCAAAGATTTTCAAAAGTCCGGAAAATTTTGAATAATCATTGTTAATGTGCTAAACTCATCTGAAATGAAAATGTTTATTACAGAGAGTGAGAGTCAGTAAAAAGTTTAATTTGTAATGAACATTTAAAATGTTACACACCCCGGAAAATTCACAACCTTAAGCTTATTTATTGCTTATGTCGAAACGCTCATTTCATAAGAATGTTCCGAGGAAAAGAACATTTTCAAAATTATAAATAGTCACAGAATTTGTGACTATATGGATGGCTGAGATATGTATGAAAATTCTTTTTATGCTCGACCATGCCGAAATATAGTAATTATACACCTGGTAGCAACCCTTTAATGGACCTCATCAAAGTACAGCTATTCATTAAAGTTCTGGTGTTACACCAATCAGAAAACACCATTGTAGCAATATGAAAGCGCAAGTATCGATTATTCTCGGATATTCAATCGAAAGACAACTAGTGAAACGTCACGGAGGCTGGAAATCCAATACTGTCGCAGAAGGTTATGTTCTGTTACTATAATAATTAGCGTTAATTGTAAATAATATTCAAATAAATTCAATTTATCATCTCGTTTTTCAATGTCTAAATCAATTTCAAGGTTATATCAAGATTAATGTTTATTTTACTCTCTAGATTATATCAAGGTCAATGGCATCTGTTTCTAGGAAAAAATCAATACTTTCGCGTCTACGCACATCTCACAATTTACGAGATACTGCACAAGGTCAATTCCGCTCCCCAGTCAGATAAGAATAATATGAATATTTATGAATAATTTCAAGTTAGAAATATGGTCGAGCATAAAAAGTCGTATGAAACTTGCCTATAATGGTAATTAAGACGCTCGTATGAAAATTGTGAAACTCGCTTGCGCTCGTTTCATAAACATACTCGTGTCTTAATTACTACCATTATAGGCTCGCTGCATAATGTACTATTATAGATGAATATAATATCGTAAAGGAGAAGAAGTTTTTTTTATAAAGAGGCTTTTCAACTACCTTAAGTAGTCTCAACAGCAAAGTTAAGGAACCTACCATTATTGTCGCTTTCCATATTACAGTCAGAAAATACTGTGAAACACCTTGTAGCTCGGACTTTCTTGGAGGCAAAATTATGCAGTGGTGCAAACTTACGGGATTTGCAAGGAGAATCACTTAGATCAGTGAGGCCAACAGAGAAGTTGTACAACACTTGTTAATAGAATTATGCTACAAATTAACCGCAAAGTTTGGGCACATTATGCAGGAGATTCACTTTCGAAGAGCTAATTTAATGCACATTATGCAGGGCTGCGGAGCGTTCTGTAAATCAGCCAACTTCTTATTCCCACCCCTCGAGAAGTTCCAGCTCCTGGGGGCGTCTTCCATATATTACCATGCTCAACTTAATTGCTTATGTTATTCTTATCCGGACACCGGCTTTGTCTTGTTATTTATTGTTCTCCTGATACGCCCCGCGCCTCAGTGCGACAGTGGCACAAGGATCCAATATAATATTATTTATTTACGATATGTACACGCAAGAGTGAAAAACATAAATGGGTATGACTTAAAATATGAAGTGTATGCCTAGAATGAACCAAATATAAAGATAAGAATATAACAAAGAAAGAAGAAGACAAGAGTAAGACATAAGACTCAGAAAGAAAAAAAGCAGAAAAATGAGAGCAAACTGGAGAAATTAAAGCAGTGAAAGTAAAAAATAAATAAGTTAACATAGCGCAAGAAAGGAAGATGCAAAGAACAGAGGAAGGAAGAAATAACTTGAGAGGTTAGGTACAGATTACAGCAGTAAAATTTTGGAAATATTCAACATTTCTTTTCTCCATTACTGTATCTTGTACAAAACTGAAAATTAGTATTTGTAAATTACTGTCCTTCTGCTATATGATAAAATATTTTTACGATAAAAAAAATATCTGTAATTTTTTTTTTTCAAAATTCAAAATGGTGGCAGTTCACTGCGCAGTGATGAAGCGTTTCCCTCATAACTCAAAAACTATACAACATTCTGCGATGAAGTTTTTTGTGTGTATTTATGCATATCATATCTACAATATGTTGCAAAATCACTTCTCTACCTCCGATAGACTGTCTGATAAAAAATAAATTCATTTTAAAAAATGGTCAAATATTAGTATTTTCTTCTAACACAAAATAAAAAAAAATATTATTTATTAAGGAATGTACTTGAAACATGAGTACTCTAAACATGAGTTTCAGTAATAAAATAAAAGAGAGACAACATGAGAAAGTTAACAAGTTTATGAGTTGTGAAGGAAATGCTTCATCACTGCACAGTGAACTGCCATCGTTTTGAATTTGGAGAAGAAAAATTATAAATATTTTTTTCTAAATCGCAAAATATTTTTTTCATATAGCAGAAGGATAGTGTTTCACACATACCAATTTTCATTATTGTACAAGATACAGTAATGGAGGAAATAAGTGTTGAATATTTCCAAAAAAATTTATTGCTGTAAGCTGTACCTAACCCTTAACGATAAAAGGAAAGTGCCAATAGGAAAACTTTAAAGAAAGAAAGAAATATATAGACAAGAGAAGACAAGCGAAAGAGAAAGATATAGACTAAACCATAAAAAAAGAGAAAAATTTCTATGGAAGAAAAGAAAGGGAGAAACTTTAAGGTTAAAATTTGTAATTTTTGGGGAAAAATTACGATTTTACATTTTTATCACAAAAAATTGCTTAATTTCAAAAGTAGTCTTTCACCAAATCTTCATTTCCATATAGCTGTCCAATCAACTATTACAGTTAGAAGAGACTGCAAGTGTTTACTTATGAGCAAATGCTGGGTAACTTTCGGTGCTGGACCCCGGACTCATTTCACCGGCATTGTCACCTTCATCTCATTCAGACGCTAAATAACCAAAGATGTTGATAAAGCGTCGTAAAATAACCTACTAAAATAAAATAAATAAATAAATAAATAAATAAATAAATAAATAAAAAAGCAAGTGTTTACTTTCATCTATATATAGTGGCTCCAAACTTAAATTAATTTTTATTTGCTTAGGATTTTTATATATTTATCTTTATTCAAAATGTTAGTCTTCCTGCAAATGTTTTAGTATGTACACACATTTTTGTAGGTGTTCTTAAATCAGTTGTAGAACAGAACACAAGGACACAATTATACAAGACTTGAAACACAGATAACTCAAATGAATTTATAGCCTGTAACTGACTCAATAATAAAAGTATAAAAGAGAAAGTAATAGTACTTTTCAAATGAGCAGAGCTCGTGTTAGGAGACAGATCAGTAAAATAATCTTAGAACAGATGTTTAGTGTCAAAAAAGAAAAAAATATAAAAGAAAAAAGGAAAAGAAAGAAATTGTTGTATCTTACTACTTAGATATTACCAGAGTCTAGTACAATATACTGTAGGCACGAAGCTCAATACATAGGGAATATGCACCCATAGATAGTTGCTAACCACTAGGATCGCTACTATCGCCTCATCACAGATAATGCGAAATAGTACCGGCACAATCTATTGTTCGTAGTACTCTCAACAACTCAAGCTTCGTGACTGTATATACTACATTGTGGTATTACTATTATGTACCGAAGAACATACGGAGTTTCAGTGCAGTAATTCTGGTGAAGATTCGGTAGAACGGAGAAAAATTCTCTCCTGCACCGGGACTCGAACCCGGGGTTTCCAGCTTTACGTGCTGGCGTTTTATCCACTAAGCCACACGGGATTCAAGTTCCGATGCCGAATTGAATTCCTCTCATATTTAAGTTCTACCTACTGAGTTCCACTTGGTTGGTCTACCTTAGTGTGCCGTGTCGCAGGACTCAAAAGAGCGTTATAAACAAATTTTTGTTGGATGGATCCGAAAAATAAATAATATTAAGAATAACAAGATGATATAATTTTTCTACGACTATGTTGTAATGCCTTGAACATAAACTTCCACTATGTTTTATTCTTCTAGTACTTTTACACCCTGGTTCCTTTAACGATACTGTGTCATTCCGTCTAATGCAATAATTGTGATAACATGGTAACTGATTTTCCCGTTTTTTACGAAAATAAAGTAATAGTATTAAATTACAGGTAAACTAATTTATTTCTGTGACTTTAATTTATGTGAAAATCAAATTCGTTGGATACAGTAAATATTTATTTAAACATTTTTTTTTTTATAATTCGTTTCGGAAGCAAAATTATTTTATACATCTTGATTACACAACTTTTAACATTACATGACTTCGGAATATATATTATATATCTTTCTCGTGTTAAATATTACTGTACCTGGTTAACATGTTTCGGTCTGTTATTGACCTTCTTCAGAACTGGTTGTTGCTGGTCTTGGCATCTTTTGTTTTGCTTCCTGTGGGGGTGTGTTTGTGTAGTGTAATGTGGAGTCAAAGAGTGTTTGTGTTCTTAAATTGAGTTGTGAATTGAGAATTTCATTTGGATGTGTTTTTGTGCGTCTGTATATTTCGTATTGTTCTAGTGTGTTTAGTTTCTGGCTTTTTGGTTGGATGTGTAGAATTTCCATGTCTGTGTTGATGTGTCTGTAGCATTTGTGATGTGTTCTGCATATGTGGAAATGTTTTGTAATTTTGTTATGGCTGTGATGTGTTCTTTGTAACGTGTTTGAAATGATGTGCCTGTCTGTCCTATGTAGAAGTTATTGCAGGTGTTACATTTTAGTTTGTATAAGCCTGTGTGGTTGTATTTGTTTCTTTGTGTTGAGATGTTTTGTAGAGTATTATTTGTTCTGTATGCGATGTTGTAATATTATTTGGCTAACGGTGATTTTCAAAATTACTTCCCAACTTAATATACCATAATATTATAACAGGTTGAACTAGAGCTAAATATACTAGAATTAGTATATTGTAATTTACATGAAAGAACGGAGTATGGTAAATGTATGTAGAGTTTTCCTCAGTCTATTGCACAAGTAATTAGTATGTCTATCGTATCGTAAGTGCTGATTTATATATATATATATATATATATATTCCCAAATACTTTACAAAAGTAGATTCATTTAAGATCGAACAAATACAGTTTCTAAAATTTGTAGTTATTTCAATGGATTTTTACATTTATTTCTCTTAATTTCTGCTGCGTGTTTAATAACAATTGCTGTCAAGATTTTCTTCAGATCTCACATTATGTTCTTGAATTTTTTTTAAATTTTATATTCAACTGCTTAAAATAGTTTTATTATTTTTTGAGTAAATAGAATAGAAACCCTTGACAGCAAGTTTCGTTTCTAACAGTCTGACACAGGTATGTATACTAAATTTCAAATACACATAAAATTCCACACTGACGAAATAAATGATGCAATAACTAAAATTAATGACGATCTGGACTCAATTTGGACATATATACGGAAATTCTGACATAAACTAAATCCAGAAAAATCACAGTCAATCATTGTGGGCCATTCACGTTTGTTAAGCACTATTACTTACCATACCACCGAAATTCTGTTCAGTGAATCAGTAAAGAATCTAGGTATATGTATGGATAAAAGTTTAAATTGGAACATTCAAGTTTCAGAAACTTGGAAAAAAGTATTCTCATCAATCCACTCGTTTAGGCGATTGAAGAATTTTGTACCCTTTTCCATGAAAAAAAAAAATGTTAGTGCAAACACTCATGATGCCCCACTTCGATTACTGTGATATTCTGTTTACTGACCTAAGCGTTACTTCGGCGCAGAGACTACAACGTGTTCATAATATGTGCGTCCGTTTCGTCTGCAATATTCGCCGGGCTGATCACGTAACACCATCCCTCGAAATGTTGTCCTTGCTCCGTCTAGAAGATCGTAGGAAAATCCATTGTCTTTCCCTTCTCTTTCACATATTGCATTTCTCCACTCCTGTCTATCTTGCGTCTCGTTTTCAAAATTTATCCACCCATCATAGCCAAGGCACACGATCACAACACTCCTCAATATTATCCATTCCCTACCACCGAACATCCTCATATTCATGTTCTTTCATAGTGGCTGTTCCTCGGCTTTGGAATTCCATCCGAGTAATGTCAGAGACTGTCAGACATCAAACTAATTTAAGAATAGACTAACGAAATATTTTTCTAACAATTCTTGTTAACTATAATAGCTCTTTCAGGTTTCTCAATGTTTAATGGTTATATATATATATATATATATATATATATGTATATATATAATCACAGAATAGATATTTAAATATCTCATTATTATTATATCATCATCATCATCATCATCATCATCATCACTATTTCTTACCAATGTTCATTATTGTCACACTAACATTACTTATCCAACTTTCATTATTTATTTTCTTGTTGTTTTATGGTCTAGATATTAATGTAATAACTATGTAACCAATTGTATTCAATTAGAATTAGAGTCTGGATGGGCGGAAGAGAAGGCCTACTGGCCTTAGCTCTGCCAGATTAAATAAATAAATAAATAAATTATTATTATTATTATTATTATTATTATTATTATTATTATTATTATTAAATTTCAGACGTGTTTTGTTAATTAGTGGGAAGAGTAGCTGTTTTTAAAAATGTAATTTAAATAAACAAAAAATTAATAATCCATACATTTCTTAACCATATTAGATGAAACTTTCTACTTTATTATCTTATATGCAGCATAATAATTGTGTAAGCTTTTAGGTCTCGAGTTGAATAGTTTAAAAAATGAGATATCACATCAGTGTATCACTAAAATACAGAGAAAGAACTAATACAAAATAAATAATTGACAGAAAAGGGACGACCAAGCAGAGGGATAAATTAAAATACAAAAGTAACACAACTTCAATAAATAAAGAACTACAGAAAGAAAAGGAGATTGCATATAAATAAAGAAGTTAGAAGTTGGAAGCAAGTTGGTAAAGGAATAATTTAAAAGCAAGGAAAGTAAGTCAGAAAAAAAACTGAAGAAGCAACATAGCAAGACTAATGCCTTGTAAAATGTGCATACCTTTGTGAGTCAAAAGACACTTCAAAAATTAATAATAAGAAGTCCTTGAAGAATAAAAGTGTGCCACTTACCAGTCAATAGTTTCCCCGGGACGTAATTGAATACAGAACTGTAACAAACGGCCAGCGCTCACAACAGAACAGCTTGCAATTACATGTTTCAATGAAGCCTCAACCAATGGAGCAATTAGAAGAAAAGACTTCTCTCGTATCACAACAGAATTAAATTAAAACTTTAATTCTTCCGCTCTTCTACAAACAACTATCATTTCGAAGAAATTTTAATCTACTGCTGTCAGCTGTTTCCATATAAAAGCGAATCGTGTAGTAACTTGGATTATGCACATTTCCCACAATCCCACACACAAGTAAACAGAGAGCGCAAGAAACACAGTCTGTGTGTGTGTTTGTGTGTCCACATTTATGAACCGTATAATTTAGAGCGTGGTATGACCACGCTGCAAAGGACTGGATGGGTCAGTGAGAGAGTGGGCTAAACCACAAAACAAATTTTGTAAAAATATCCGACATTTACATGAAAATAACAAATTAGGCCGTGTGATATTTCAATAGTTCCTACAGTAACCACAGGTACTCGGATGTGGCAACATGCCTAGAAAGAGAAAAACATATTTTTAAACTAGAATAGCGGTATGCTAAACAATCAATTATTCATGGCTTGGCTTCGTTTTTCCACGGTTGGAACAGAAACGGATCTTTCCATTCAAATTTACATTTGCCCACTATATGTACGATAATTATCCAAGAACAAATGACCTGGGTGGCATTAGTGAATCCGATGCTGACAGGTGGAGTAACCTGCTTCGGCCTTGAAAGAGCCAGGTTCCATCCTCAGTCTAATGGCCAAGATCTCCGATCCCTTAACGCTTTCTTCTGAACGATTGAACTTCTCCTTCTTCTTTTTCTTCTTCCGAACTGCAGTTTGGGAATAATTCCCGTCCTGCATTTACATTGGGAACTGAACGATTGAATTGATTTTTTTTAAGTTCAGTATCAGCGTATTCCGAATCTCACCGGACCGGTGGACATCAATGACGTCACGCTGCAGCGGAATAGGAACAAAACTGCTGGAAGGTTCAATGGCTATCATAGAGGCTGTACAAGGTGTTGTCTGTGCTAAGCTAGCAAGATTTTGCGAAATTTCCATACTTTCAGCTCGTTCAAAGAAAAGAGAGCATAAATAATTTATTTCTGAACCAGTAGTAAAAACTGATCCGTTGACATGTTCGTTCATAAGCTATTAACATTTTTTTCTTACGTTACGCTAATTATAAACAATACAGCAGAACCAAAGCAGAACACATCGCCATGACACAACAGTGCACGATGTCATTCGTCTGCTAATTCCCGCCCTATACAAGAACCAATCAGATTCACTGATGGCGGCTGATGGAGACTGCCGCCACCTCTGCAAGCTGATGGCACCGGTGCGACATTGGTGGAGCATCAGTGGCGTCATCGTTGAAATTCGGAACACCGTGATGCCATCAGATTGCTCAACGTTGAGATTCGGAATACGCTCTATCTAAGAGACGATATAACCGGAAATAATGTACATGGGATATAACCATGTTTACAGTATATTAACGAGTCTATATTTGAAAACACAAAACTGAAATTAATTCAAATCTGTTCAGACACTACTCACAAACTTGTTATACAGAGTTTCCAAAAATTCGCGCGCACGGACTTCATAGTGTGAATCAAGACCGAAAATGGAGAAGGAAATGTTAGTGACAAAATTTAGTAAAAAGAATTTTAGCTCAAGCTATCCGTACGCCGCTTTAGAACTATATGTTTATGGTTCAAATCAACTCTTTCGTTTTTCATTGTAATTACATTTTTATTTAAGTTATCTTTCCATAATGTATCAATTATTTCTGTGTTGCATTATATACTTCCATAACTTCGTAATTAATGCTTGTCCATTTCTTGTCATATCATTGTTGTTTCTTTTCAATTGGTTATTTTACGACGCTTTATCAACTGCTATGGTCATCTAGCGTCTGAATGAAATGGAGGTGATAATGCCAGCGAAATGAGTCCAGAATCCAACGCCAAAATTTACCCAGAATTTGCTCTTAGTCCTCGATACCTACCGCGGGTATTTTCTGACCCCACACAATATTTTGTTGTTAATATCTACATTCATACACTCCAAAATGTTCCAGTAACCTAAAAATACTGTTCTTCGTTATTTTAGTTTCCTTTACAATTAAAATTATTATTTCATAACTATTGTTGTTCAGTCAACTATCCGAAGACAGGTGTGAATCTTATAAGTGGTACCAACAAGGCACCACTTATGAGAATACTAGACCAGCAGATAATTGGGTAGGTTAGTTAGTTCCTTTCCCTCTCCATTGAATACATCGCCGAATAGCTACATATTACACCAGTCAGACTTCAGATTCATACAAACAATTGTTCCTCCTCTGACACATATCGTCAAGTGAGATGTATTGTCGAAATCTCAATGAGTGGATTCATAACTATATAATGATTTTATCATGCTTAATGCTTGGGTTCGTGAATGGTTCCAGCTATAGAATAAGTCATTATTTTCTAATTAGAATTATTTTGCGGTTGTAGTGTTTTGTTGTATACAAAGTGAACATGTGCTTTGAAAAGGGAACAATGAAACAAATAAGCATGAACTGTTACGCGAGCTATGGGTAAAATGCTGTAGGTTCAAGAGTAATTATTTGTATTTGTAATTTTAGCTTCTTGTTCTTTCTACTGCAGCAGATGATGAGACTTAATTAATTAACTGTCTAAACATAAAATTAACCCTTGATGCAATAGCAGATTTATGTTTGTGTTACATTTCAAGGAAAGTGAATGTGTTTTCTGATAATTGAAAAAATAAAAACACAGATACAGAAGAAATAGTCTGCCATTACTTACTTATGGTTTTTAAGGAACCCGGAGGTTCATTGCCGGCTTCACATAAGTCCGCTATCGGTCCCTATCCTATGCAAGATTAATACAGTCTCTATCATCATATCCCACCTTCCTCAAATCAATTTTTATATTATCCTTCCATCTTTGTCTTGGCCTCCCCAAAGGTCTTATTCCCTCCGGCCTCTCAACTATATGCATTTCTGGATTCGTCCATTTGTGATACATGCCTTGCCCATCTCAAACGTATGGATTTAATGTTCCTAATTATGTCAGGTGAAGAATAAAATGCGTGCAGTTCTGCGTTTTGTAACTTTCTCCATTCTCCTGTAACTTCATTCTCTTTAGCCTCAAATATTTTCCTAAGCATTTTATTCTCAAACACCCTTAAGCTCTGTTCCTCTTTCAAAGTGAGAGTTCAGGTTTCACAACCATGCAGAACAACTGGTAATATAACTGTTTTATAAATTCTAACTTCCAGCTTTTTGAGAGCAGACTGAATGATAAAAGCTTCTCAACCGAATAGCAATAGGCATTTCCCATATTTATTCTGATTTTAATTTCCTTTCAAGTATAATTTATATTTGTTACTATTGCTCCAAGATATTTGAATTTTTCCACATCTTCAAAGGATGAATTTCAAATTTTTATATTTCCATGTCGTATAATAGCCTATTCTGGTTATGAAACATAATAATATACTTTGTCTTTCCGGGATTTACTTCCAAACCTATCTCTTTACTTGCTTCAAGTAAAATTCCCGTGTTTTCCCTAATAGTTTGTGGATTTTCTCCTAACATAGCCACATCAAAATAGTCTACCATTTAATTAATTGATTTAATTAATTAATTAATTCGTTCATTGTTTAAACATAGTGAATAATTCTAGGTGCAATAGAAACTTTCAATTTGCTTATACTGTACGGTACATAAAATGCATTAGTCTGTAAAAATATTCCAATTATTAACAAATAATCTTTGGGTCAAAAAAAGACTCCAGATATGTAGTATGAAATTCTAGAGCAGCTACGTTGCGAGAGGTAATGGGTTGAGGGAAATTCCGTAAAAATCCTCAACCAGGATTTGAACCCGGGTCTGCTCTTTTCACGGTCAGGCAGGCTAATCATCAGCGATGGACTCAATACTTGTTAGGGACAATTATATTTAGAGCAGATTTTAGGTAATCTTTATTGTGCAGTGTTTCCGAACTGTGCAATTATAAAATCTTGGGAGAAAATTTTGCCACTAACATTTTCGTCTCCATTCTTATCCGGAATTCAAACGTTGTAGACCGTGTTCTGAAATTTAGAGACTCGCCAATTGAGTTTAAGTGTCATATAAAACGTAGTAGACGTTCTATGTGCTGGAGTAGGCTACTTTTGTGACTCAAGTCTACAGAAAAGTAAAGTTTTTACACAAAAATTTACTCTCTATTTTGTATCCTATTTCCGTAGTTGCTAGCGTTCCTTCGGTGTTACAAATCCATTCACATAGATATTTGCGAGCCTTAAAGGCTTTTTGAAGAAGTTTTAACTTACTTAAAGCGTATTTCTTTCTATACACACCACTATCTTTTACCTAGGCTACAAAACAAAAACTGTTTCTTCGTTGCATTTCCATTCATGTTGAGAATACGCTAATTTAAGAATTATGCTACATAAGTATGTTTTACGATTTTCACGGTGATTTAACTCTCAAACATTGAAGTGTAAAAAACACACCACAATCAAGGCAGCTGAACAATTTGAACTAACCGCTCAAAGACGTTGTTATTATTATTATTATTATTATTATTATTATTATTATTATTATTATTATTATTATTATTATTATTATGTATTTAATGCTTAACCAGATTGATTAAGCACCACTTGGTTTATGGCAGACCAGTACAATGTCCCCATAGAGGATTTAAAATTTACAAGTTTTTAAAAAGCATTTAAATATTCCCAATTCATAATAGAATTTTCCTCATTACAAACGACACACTGAGGTGATGGTAAAATACCGAGGCAGTCGTGTCCTGTGGCAATCCTTATGGCAGCTACAGTCTCTTTACGGGGATGATCAGGAAGTATCTCTGACTTGTCAACAAGACCAGCCAATTTCTTGCCATCACTCTTTATTTGAAGATCTGAGAGAAACTCATTCTCAAATGAGCGGTTAACTAATCGTTTCAAGTTGTGATACGAAAGTTGGGAGGTCGTCCGTAATAATATTTCAGTCCTTTTTTTGCTAGGGAGTCCGCAATCTCATTCCCTGTTGTTATTGTTATTATTATTATTATTATTATTATTATTATTATTATTATTATTATTATTATTATTATTAAGTTGCTCAGCTAAAAATTTTCACAATCACTGCAGTATACAGTTAAGTTATCAATAATTGTCATATGTAAGAAAGAAATGTAATTTTAAAATTATAATGAACATTTTTAATACAAAATGTCATTTGTGTTATTTCTCAACATTGTTATTAAAATGACTACTTCATAATATCATAATTCCCGGATGAACTGACTGATAATAGTACATTATGCAACGAGTCTATAATGATAGTAATTAAGACGCGAGTATGTTTGTTTATGAAACGAGCGCAAGCGAGTTTCATAATTTTCATACGAGCGTCTTAATTACCATTATAGGCAAGTTTCATACGACTTTTTATGCTCGACCATATTTCTAACTTCAAATTATTCAGAGGTATTCATTTTATTCGTATCTGACTGAAGATTGGAAGTGACCTTGTGCATAGCTCGTAAATTGTGAGATGTGCGCAGACGCGAAAGTATTGGTTTTTTCCGAGGAACAATAATGTCATTGATTTTCATGTAATCTAGAGAATAACATGAACTAGTTTTGATATAACCTGGAAATTGATTTAGAATTGAAAAACGAGATGACAAATTGAATTTATTTGAATATTATTTACAATTAACGCTAATTATTATAGTAACAGAAGATAACCTTCTGCGACAGTTTTGGATTTCCAGCCTCCGTGACGTTTCCCTCGTTGTCTTTCGATTGCATATCCGAGAATAATCGAAAACCTGAACTTTAATGAATAGGTGTACTTTAATGACATGCATTAAAGGACTGCTACCAGGTGTATAATTACTACATTTCGGCATGGTCGAGTATAAATATTTAATATGAATTACATTCAAGAATTGTTTAGATGTTGTTTAGTCAACTGTCCGAAGACAGGTCCGAACGTCGAGTCTGGCTGAGACAGTCGTCGCAGCAGGTCGTTTTCTATACACCGCTCTTAGTGGAATACGGAAGTGTAGTGTGTAGAGTGAACTTACGTTGAAATCTAGTACGCGATCATTGTTTACAAACCGCATCTCAGTGTATTGTGTTATACCTTGGTGTTTTGTGTTTATTTTTTTTCTCCTTTTTGTGTTAAGTAAAAGTGAAATATGAATAAATCGGTAAGGAAAAATACACTTAAAGTTGTGTTCGACAAAGAAGGACCTCGACCTACGGCAATTGAGATTCATAATTGGATGGATTCGGAACTACAAATTCCACCAGATAAAGTTGCTACATTACAACTTGTGAGTAAGGAAAACTCAATTTACATTAAACTGAACAATAATGTAATTTATGAACAACTGTTGCAACAATATGAAGGAGTCCGCAAATTCAAATTGCTTAGTGGTGACGAAACATCAGTGACAATTCAACCTGCAGATATAGACGTTGTGAATGTACGCATATTTAACGTTCCTCCGGAACTAACAAATGATAAAATTATAACGGTGTTACAGCATTATGGTTCGATTCATAAAATCGACCGTGAAGTGTGGTCAAATCAGTATAAATACAGAGTGGAAAATGGTATTCGATGTGTACAAATGGAAGTGACGAAAGCAATACCTAGTAGTTTAAAATTTCATGGGTATGAAGCTTTCATTTCGTATCCGGGACAAGAACCTACTTGCTACTATTGTAAAGAAACAACACACCTGAAACAACAATGTCCTAAACTTAAGACAACAACGTAATGCCAGTGAATACGAAACCGAGACAACCGCTGCAGTTCAGTGACCTTCTGAAACCGACTAGCAATATGACCGACTCTGTATCAAAGATAATCGCTCATGATGTGGAGTCTGATAAAACTACTGTCAATGTATCGCATATGGATAGTGAACAATGCGGAGAACATAGTTCGGAACCTACAATTGAACACCTAACTCCGTTAGTAACAGCAACTGAAATGATTGTAGAAGAGGAAACACATAATTCGGGCACAGATTCTGCTGAGTATTTTGATGACAATGAGCGCAGTCATGAGTTAGAACCGACGCCCAAGAAATCTAAAGGGAACAGATTATGTCCGTCAGGGAATATTGTGTCACAAATGTATTAGATTCTGGAACGTCAGAAATTAGTCAAGACCAACAAAATGAACGTGATCCAAAGTTAAATAAAGCAAACAAATCAAATTCGATGGTGCATATTTCAGCAAGTGAGAAAACAGGGGTACTAATCCAAGCGGATGTAGAAGGATCTCAACCGACAATGGAACAAACTGAAAAGAATGTAAAGCCTGTAAAGACCATTAGTAACCATAGGTCACATCCTTACAAACCAGAGGAGAGTAAACTAGGCTTCCCCTTGCTTCGGAAACATGAATAGTGTTTTTGCTTGTACTGAAATCAACTGGGAAATAATTCAGCAGTACGCCATATTATGTTGTCTGTGACTCTCATATTTATAATGGCCCAAACCATCTTAGTGGCCAGTCTAAATTTTAATGGTAGTTCATCACCGCTTAAAATAAAATTATTGAATACGTTCCTCACGAAGAACTCTATTGATATCATGTTTCTACAAGAAATTAGATCTGATGATTTCTCACTTGTATATAACTACAATTCATATACAAATATTGGATGCGAATCTCTCGGAACTGCAATCTTAACGAGAAAAGGAATTGAGCTTCATTCTATAGAAAAACTGCCCTCTGGCAGAGGAATCAGTGGTGTATATAAAGAATATACGCTTGTTAATTTGTATGCGCCTTCAGGCACGAATAAGAGACAATTGCGTAATGTATTCTACAATGAAGAACTACCTTATTTGATTCGTTCTTTACCTCAGAAATTAATTTTGGGTGGTGATTATAATTGTGTGCTGAGACCAGAAGATACTACAAGAAAATTTCTTCCAAGCGAATGCCTACAACAGCTTATAACCAAATTAAATCTTTGTGATGCTTGGACATTAATTCATAAGAAGGTTCAGTACACGTTTTTTTCTGGACAGTCAGCCTCTCGATTTTATGTTTCCCATTTTTTGAAAACGCAGGTACAATCCATAGAGGTAGTACCAGCACCATTTAGTGATCATTCGGCTATCGTTCTACATCTTCTTATAAATACGTTTATACCTCCAATAGGTCGATCATATTGGAAACTCAACGTCTCATGTCTTAGGGATTCTGAACTCCGAGAAAATTTCCATCATCAAAGGCAGATGTGGCTAAAGCGACGAGATAAATATCATGATATTGCAGATTGGTGGGACTTATATGCAAAGCCAAAAATTCGTAGCTTTTTTAAACAACACTCTTACCAGAAATATGAAGAAGAAGAAGAAGAAGAAGAAGAAGAAGAAAAATTAATAAACTTTTATTACAAATGTCTTAGAGAATATCACGATGATTATTTCCCGACACCGGAGAGGAGAGCAGCAATGTCACGTTGTAAGGCTAAAATACAGGGAATATACCGTCGCCGAATGCAAGGTTTGAAGGTTAGAAGTCGAGAATCTAATTCAACAAATGAAGAAAGAGCAAATTTATATTTTCTCACGAAAATTGCACGACGACGTAAAACTAATATGATCACTGAATTGGAGGTTGATGGAGGACAGACAGTGTCAACACAGCATGAAATTTCTAAAACTATTAGGGAATATTACACTGATATTTTTTCTGAAAAGATTCAGTGTTCCCAGACTCTTGATGCACTCTCACTGCCCACACCTCCTCCCGTTTCATATGAAGATAATAAACAACTCGAGCAGGCCATAACGCAACAGGAAATTTACATCGCGTTGAAACAAGGACAAAAATCGAAGACACCTGGAAATGATGGTCTGCCACATGAATTTTATCAGCAATTTTGGCCGTGCGTTGGATCGATATTAACAGAGATCTACAATATTATTCTCCAGCGACAGAAACTTACTCTTTCACAGAGACGAGGAGTGTTAGTGCTCATTCACAAAAAAGGATCCCAGAAGAACATTAAAAACTATAGACCAATTACTTTGTTAAACTACGATTATAAATTGTTTGCAAGAGTATTAACGAATCGTATAAAAGGTTTGCTCCCTCACCTGATACATAGCGCTCAAAACTGTGGAGTTCCAGGCAGATCGATAGTAAATGCTATAAGTCAACTACGAGATGCGGTTGCTTACAGTCTCTATAATCAAATGCAAGGTTTTTTAGTATCTCTTGATTTCCAACGTGCTTTTGATTCCATTAACCACAAGTTTCTCTTTAATGTACTGAAATGGCATGGCTTAAATCCAAAATTCATTAAATACCTGAAATGTTTATATACTGACATAGATGTTATTATTCAAATTAATGGGTTTTTGACGTCTCCCATTTCTGTTAATCGGTCCATTCGGCAAGGATGTCCTGCCTCCATGGTGCTTTTCGCCCTTGCTCTCAATCCATTACTCTATTTATTACATCAACAGATTACAGGTATCCGGCTTGAAAATGTTAGAATAGCAGTAACAGCATATGCCGATGATGTCAATGTATTACTGGCTAATGAAGAAGATTCCCGAAAAATGTGGGAGGTTCTCCAACCCTTTACAAATGCATCTGGTCTACAAATAAACACAAATAAATCTCATGCTTTGCCCATTGGAGTTTGGGTCTCGGAACCGTTTTTAGCTACATTACCCATTGTAGAACAAGTTAAAATTTTGGGTATTTATTATCATAGGATTCCAAATACCATGTCGTGTTTGAACTGGAAAATGGTTGTTCAGTCCATTAAAGGACTAGCACAAAGCTATAAATGGAGGTCTTTTAGTCTGTATGAACGAGTCTGGTTCGTCCATACATTCATACTCTCAAAGTTATGGTATGTAGCACAAGTTTTACCAATTACAGTTAGTCATGGTCGACAAATTTCTAGTGCAGTGCTATGGTTCATTTGGAAAGGTTGTTTGTTCAAAGTGCCATTGTCGACCTTACATCTTCCTCTAGCCGCGGGTGGACTTGGACTGTGGGATGTCTCGGACAAATGTCTCTCCTTATTTCTATATAGAAATTTTATAATTGAATCTCAAAATGAAACGCTCAGTAAAGTGTGGTTTCAACAATGGCGTCACAATCTCGATCTAAGATGTCCTACGGATATTCGACAAATACCTTCTCAACTGAAATACTTAAGAGTATATTTACAAGAATGGAGTTATCTCCAAAATTACTATGATTCCTCGGCTTGTCCTTCAAAACAAGAACTTTATTCTCGTCTACAACATTACAGAGTAATCCTACCAATGCGCATTGTCAATATTCTGCCGAAAAATACAAATTTTACTCAACTGTGGAAAAACATTACTCACAAAATTCTTCCTGCTACAATTAAATCTACTTGGTTTTTAATTGTTCACGATATAGTAGCTACTAGATATCGTCAATATCGTATACACATGTTGAATAGTCCTAACTGTCTATACTGTAATGAACCCGATACATTATCGCACAAGCTGGGGCGATGCTCCAGGACCCGTGATGTCTGGCAGCAATTGAAATGTTATACACAGAAGATGAACATTACACAATACTATTGGTTTACACCAGATATTTGGCTACGACCGGACTTTCTACTTGCCAGCAGTGACAAACATCAAGCTCTCATATGGATCCTTGGACATACCGCTCACTTCATAATAAATCATGAAGATTTGCTATGTGAAGAATACATCACATATATAAAGACAGAGGAATATAAAATGCAAGCAAAGGGAAGAAAATGTCTGCTTAACCATCTTAATTTTGTAGAATAATTATTGAATCTATGTAGATTTATAAGGCAGAGGAGAAGTGCCTCGGTAAGAAATTTGCCGGTGTATTAAGCTATATATTTGTTCCTTTCTTCTTTCATATTGTTATGCTTCTGTTAAAAAGTATGTGAAGTTTAAAAACCTTTGTTATTGTTTAAAATTGATGATACGATATAATAGTGTAAAAAAAATTAAGAGTAATAAACATTAATTGCTGGTGGAGTCATGTCTCGTGATAGAAAAAAAAAAACATTCAAGAAGGCGTTGTCTTAGATGTTCTTGTTCTGTAGTAAGCCTAAACTGCTTTTTGTAGTTGACTCAATACAAAATAGTCCATAGGATTAAGATCTCGTTTGAAACTCTAGCGGAAACCATCAGAAAATCTGAGAAATGTGGTCTTTTACGCAATAATCTCTCAGGAGGGATATCATGCCCGTATCTTGCTAATCAATCGTTGTACACTTGAAACAGACCATTCTCGCTGAGCGTAGTTCCTTACAATTTGACGGGAGGATAAATTATCATATTGGTGCAAATGTTTAATGAAAATCTTGTCTTCGTTCGCTAAGTGACCCATTATTCACAAAATGAGAACTCAAAACGGAAGAAAACAAATGATGGTAGCACAACAAACGGCTTGGCCCGCTGAACTCGTAAGACCATAATGCTTAGTTCGGTATAAATGATCGATTTTGCACTGCCTTACAAGAACTAAAAATTAATGTTTAATAAATGGTAAAACATTAAATATTACAGTACTTTCCCGGTGTACAATAACTGTGAAATTTGTCTGTGAAATTAACTTTCAGGTGAAATCATTAGCTACTGGAATGTAACCATTTAAATTTTGTGCCTTTTTTTGGCCCACTGTGTATATATATTTTAAATTAATAAAATTTTGAACCGACCTAATTCCATTAGAAATTGACCTAGAGTAAAACTTTTTTCGCCAAAATGATGCCCTGCATATGGAGAATGTTACATACTATAATTATTTATTTTTCTTCAACTATTCAAAAGATATGCCACATTATATAAGCACTGTACAAAGAAAATATATGTATATTTGTACATTGTTGGGAAAAATAATTATAATCTATTGAAAATAATTTTAGCTTACATCATAGTCATATGTTTAAGTTTTAATTTGGTACCTCAGTGAATTGTTTTGCTCAATTGGAAGTCTACTTTTTGTCCGTCGGAAGGATAACAAATGTCGGAAAATATGAAATAGGAGAAAACAGACACTGAATATGACGTAAGGTATAGAAAGTACGTATAATGTACTTATATCATAAATGCCTAAATATTCTGAAATTATTGAGATAATGTTTATAAGTTATATATTTTTTAAAATTAGTAGAAATGATCTTCCAGATGAGATAAACATTATTTATCAAAATTTTGAAGAAATCTAACATTTCTAGAGTCGATATATACCTTAAGAATTCAGGAATGCTGAGACCTGAATTTCCGTTTAGATGATGTATGTTCACAAATCACTATCTGTTTTAAGTGTTGTCACTGTAGAGTAGTATTGTAATACGGCAACAGATGAATATCAAATATATTAGATATGTGTCATACAAATATACTAAGAACAATAAATAGTATTACATAATCTCTGCCTCTTTCTTACCTTCTTCAATATTCCGTTTCGAATTCATTTCCTTATTTGTAAGTCTTCCATATGCTACAAATTTGAAAGTGGAGTGTGAGATAATTAAACGTATGCACTGAGCTGCAAAACAAAATTAATTTATCCCTATACAATACACTTTCAGTTTTGCCCCCGCTATCTTGTACAATGAAGAGTCCAAAGCAAAAGAATTAATTTAGCCTGTTGTGATGTACCGTCTTCTTATAAAGTGAAACCAATTTCTACAGTGATGAAGCTCATAAAAATCAAAATGATTCATGGACATCGTATGAGAAAGTTACGTTGAATTATTCGTCTACTTGGATGCTCTTCGAATGATGTCTGTGATATTGATGTTAGATGAAAATAATAATAATTTTAATATTAATAATAATGAAGTTCTCTAAACTTTCAAGAAAATTATTTGTTCGAAAATAAAAGATAATTTATTACTTGTAACTGGAACTGCTCATATCTTTCGGAAAGCGCCGTAGAAGAAAAATAACACTCCTCAGAAAGCTTGGATTAGACCAGCGATGTCAAGTTCAAGAGCACGTAGACAGTTCTGCGTGTGATCATTACAAAAAAAAAAAAAGTCACAAGTGATACCAACATGGCACCACTTATGAGGCAACTAGGCCAGGAGATAATGGCGTACGGTAGCCAGTTCCTTTTCCCCCTCTTCGTCGATTAGCTGCATATTGCACTAATCAGACTTCATATGTATACAAACAATTGTTCTTCCTCTGACACATATCGTCAAGTGAGATGTACTGCCTGATAATAGATTTACTGTACATATCAGCCAGAACCTCAGTCAGAGGTACATTCAGGAGTTCAGAAAATATAATCCGTGTGCACGGACAGAACGACAGATAAAGGCATGACAAAAGTCCACTTCTCCGTCATCAGAAATCCGGAAACTTTTATACCCTTCAAGATTTCGAAATCGATTTTTCGCAGCATAACAACACATCCTCTTCATGCTTCATATATTAAGAATGAAAAGCGTTCAGATATTGACTTAGTCAAAGGCTCTCCAAGATCTGAAGTGTTCTGTAGCGCTACTGTTCGATGTGTATATTACACTCCAGCTCGCTTTAAGTGAATTTAAAAGGACAGTTGACACATGTTTCCAGAGGCGTCAGCAAATACACAATGGACACAACGTGTCAAGTTCGGGAAGAAAGCCGCTTGGATCCGGATGTCCTCGTTTCATATCCCCGCAGGGCTACTACCTCTACAGGCAGGCTCGCTTCCTTTACACGTCAAAATAGTTTTCATTGTGCAAGCTAAGTACTTCGATCGAGAAGGCTGGTCTAAAGTCTGATGTTATTTTCCTTTCAAGTCTCAGAACAGAATAAATGTAAAACATGGGTAGCTATGCTCCTTCTGTCATGTGGAATTTTAAAATATGTTATCTGAAAGCTATAGAAAACGTACAAATTGCATTGCTTCGTCATAGCTGGGAAATCTGTTGATGTTAAATCATTTAGATTTTTATCTATGTATTTTCATACTCTTTCCCTTATATATTACTTTTTTTTTCATTTATTGTTTATTGGCAGATAAATATAATACAATAAAATTGAAAATATACAAAATTCTAGCATTCCCCTGAAAGAGAGTGATCTCATGCTCAGGAGAGGATTCGATACATAATAAAGTTGCATGCATAAATTACAATACAATAACATCGAAAAAATTGATTTTGAGGTTAAATTTTGAAAAGTTCCAATATGTGAAGTAATAAGTTCAAAGAAACTCCTATTCAATCATGTGACTTATCTTTAATGCAAATTATGCAATTATAAATTTACATTGTATTTTAAATTGTTAACGTTTTCGCCATTCTAGCATAGCATCTTCAGACATTGATAAAATTAAAGATATCTTGTGAAGAACATTGCATCAAAACTGTTCAAGATTTTTACATAACGTTAACAATTTATATTAAAATGTAAATTTATATTTGCATTGCATTAAAGGTAAGCCACATGATTGACTAGTATTTTCTTTGAATTTAAAAAAAAAATTGATATTTATTCATAACAAATTGATCACACATTTTAAATCTGAAACTGCTAGGCTTATGTAGATGTACTATTTCGTACTGGGTTATAGACTGAAATAAGGCAAGGTAAACTGTACAAGGTACAGTTTAAGTGGTTCATATGGTTAAGTAATTTTGTAGTTGAACACAGAATCCATATATTTACTTATCTATATACAATGTGGTCCAATAACATATATCACCTTAAATACACTAACAAAATCCCTAGATGCTAATTTTATTAGCTTTTAAACTACTCATTTTAATGCCTTATTGCCCTTCATTATCCTCAGTATAGGATGTACAGAAATATTGACTCCCACAATGCGCCTGCAGTACGCGCCGTAGTTCAAGGGCGTTTCTCTCGCGTTGCATGCGTGAAGTACGCCTCCGTTATGTTGTGAGCCACTGAAAGGATGAGTCATTTGTGCGTAATGTAGTGAAAACTATTGTTTTTTTTTCTAATTGAGAATACTATATAAAATCAGTGATCAGCAAACATCGATTGCAGCACTTAATATGCGAACTATGAAATCAATCAATGTTTTTTTATAAACAGAGCTTTCGTAAGTCAGTTGCAGCATTGCTAGCAAGAACTTTTGTAGAAGAATTATTTATTTATTTATTTTCAAACGTTGAAAATGGGGCAGAGTGTTTAGTTTCTAGAAAAGATTCATCAATGTAAGCAAATTCCATTTTGGACACCATTATAAAACATACGATATTACTCGGTATCGAGATATTGTAGGAATTGATCGTGAAACCCTTCTAAATGACATTGGTAATAATAAGCTTTGGATATAAATAAATTTATGCCATCCTAGCATTATAAACAGGTTGTTACTACATCCAATATCGTTCGTAATCGGATTATGGTACGCGTGCCAAACATAGCAATGACGTATTCGCTATGACGTAATACCGGAACACTTTGGTCGGGATGCATGCAACTCGTCTATCTTGCTTATCCGTTCTACGAGCCACATAACAAGAAATGAAATGCAGGGCAGAAGGTAACGTATAATTTATTTTCAATCTTTAAGAATTTTGTATTGCTTTTGTTATATCACATAAAACAGTTCTGTGGTTCAGAGAAACTATATTAACAAAATAAAGAAACATTTGTAACATAAACTTTGATACCTAAGGTATAACTAGAGTTTGTAATACCTGCAAGTTCATCCATTTCTCTTTATTCAATGCCAATGCCAAGCGCAACTAATCGATGCGAACATATGAAGACTTTGTCAGCTATGGATGATTTATAATTTATTTCATACAATTTATAACGCTAAAATGTCATAAAGTGTTGTATCCAACTTGTATTATGACACTGTCATAATCATAAATAACTATTATTTGATCCTATTCTATACCATGACGATGTTATGCATTATTAGAGATTTTTCTGCCAAAAATTGTTTTCTTATTTGAGTTTATTTTTCAGATAAGCATTTCTTTATTTTGTGTTCTTATTAAGTGTGATGATATTTCTGAAATTAAGTAAAAACGTCTTCAATGAAGATAATGACATTCATATATTCATAATATTCTGTTCAAGGGCAGGTCTTTCACTGGAAACCAACATTCTCGAATCTTCTCTATTTTCCACCTTCCTCTTAGTCTCCGCATATGGCCCATGTATCTTAATGTTGGTTATCATTTGATATCCTCTTTTGTCTCGAACTTTTCTCCCGTTCACCATTCCTTGCAGTGCATCCTTCAATAGACAGTTTCTTCTAAGCCAGTGGCCCGGACAATTTCTGATCAGTTTCAGCATTATTCTTTCTTCGCCCTCTCTTTCTAACACAGTTTCATTTCTTACTCTCTTTCACACACTCCAATCTTCTCCACAGCCACAAGTACTTCTAATCCTTTCTCTTCACTTCGTTGTAATTCCATACTTCTTCTCCGCACAAAGGCAAACTCCATACAAAGCACTTCCTTAGTTCCGTTTCCAGAGGTACGTACCTGATGCTCCTTTTTCTATTAAAAGCTTCCTTTGCCACTTCTATCCTCCTTTTGACGTCCTGGCAGCACCTAATTTTTAAAAATATATTAAAATTACCTGCTATATATGATTTATTTTACTTTGATTCTTTTACACAAACAACTCGCAAAAACTTTATTAACCCATACTCGTGTACCGCTTGGGTTGAGGGCTGGTTTCTCGTGCATGAAATATGTTCGGTGTTTCAGTTTTGCACAGTGCCTCAGGAGGTTTTAGAATACATGATCGAAGCTTCGAAATCGTGTTAAAACTGCATGTTAAGTACTGTGTATATTCTGTTCATAAATTCAGAGAAAATCCCTAGCTGACAGATACATATAAGTTTGTCATATGCCACTGTTGCGCGTTGGTCATTATCTCTGTCCTGTCTCCGACGACGTAAACAAGAGAAGAAGACAAGATGGCGCTTTTATGTCTTTAGGGAGAGATTATTTGCTCATTTTCCCCTTTACATTAGGGGCGGCAGAGAACGATGTTTCGATTCCATATCACACGACACCCCCTCCAACCCTCGTTTTTCCGAAAGGTCAATGCTGTTTTATAAACCTGCTCTTAACTGAAGAGGAAATTGGGGCTGTGAGGCACAAAGGCAGCCAGCAATCGATGCTGGAATGGATTTCAGAACAATTACTAATTCAATTACCGTTCGATTCCACCCCCGTCCAACCCCTGCAGGTGAATTATCGGAGCTAACCCCACAACTTCAGTGGTTGCACACAACAAGCAATCCTCCCCATACCTTCTATGACGACATCAAACGACAAGGACTGACGTATGGGGAGGTTAGAGGGCGTAGAAGGTGAAGCAATTAAATAGATACAAAACTTTCCTCCCTGCATGTATGATTGCCAGCTCGTATAAACTTAACAAGGATTTTTCGACAAATATTCAGTGTGTCTATATTAAACGTTACGTTGTTTTCGAGAGAATAAATGTTTTACAATTTGAAACTATATGTTGGGACTTAATAGTTTCAACATTTCGGAAGCAATTGTACGTTCCATATTCAGGGTAACATTGTTGATAAAATGAAGAATCGCCTACTCTGTTTAGTAGTTTTCGTTAGTCAAGCAAAGCAGACTCATTATTTTGAATATATATTTAATATTCCCAAAATTTTGCAACTTCTTTTAGGTTGCCTAATGCATGCAGGTTTACCCACTTCGTCCAGTTGTCTGGATTAACCTGACGTAGCGGACTGTTATTATTTCGGATACAGCAAAATGTGTTGACATTATTGCCTCCAAATGTCTTGGAACATCTTTCAGGTTCTGTAGTCGGGATAATACTGCCCCAAGGCGTGAATATTTATCACATCTGTCTACTGCAGTATCTACTGTACTACCCACTTTTACGTCAAAATAAATATTTATTAACACATTTTAAACAACTGTTTAACCGAGACTGACAATATAAAGTGTCAGCAGAACTGTATCGCCGGCTTAGTGAATACTGTAACTCAGCGTTTCTCAAACTATGGTCCGCGGACCACCTGTGGTCCTTACAAAAAGACAGAAGAAAAAATAAAATTCAATCGAATTGCGCATCACACTATAGCTCATCTGGCGCCTATAATCCAGCCAGGGACCACCCGAATTCATAACAGAGGACCAAAGGACCGAATCTCTTCATGTAGCCTATTTATGACTTTCTTAATAGTTTTGCCGACAACCTGTCTACACCGTACTACATGTCGTACACCAATAATACAACTCTGAAGTCACAATTTTAAACTTATTTTCGAAGTAAATATGACGAATTTTCATGGGTTCCTGATCAATTTCATTCTGATATTGAAAATAACAAACTTTCATTGAGTGAAAGAGAACAAGTAATTGAACTCCCGAATGACACCGGACTTAAAATGAAATTCGAAGCGGAAGGTGTGGTTAATTTCTGGACCTCATCAAAAGTGAAAACAGAATATAGTGAACTGTACAATGGTGCTTTAGAGATTATAATTTAGTTTGCTTCTACGTATCTGTGTGAGAAAGTGTTTTCATCACTAACTCTAATAAAAACAAAGTACCGAAATCGACTCGAGTATGTGACTATCTCCGACTTAAGCTTACCAGCATACATCCAAATATAGAGCAACTGTGCAAGAATCGGAAGGCTCATCCATCTCATTAATGAGAGTACCAATATTTATTTATTTTCTTAGTTAATTAGTTAAAGATTATCCAAACTCCAATACTTTGAATTATAAAAAAAAAATGAATTTTCTTCACTTAACATTAACGTAATTAGTTAATACTAATATAAAATTAATATGCAAACAAAAATTATAAATTTGCTTTCGAAGGGAACAAGAGTAAGGTGGTCCGTAGAACTGCTCTGACTTAAAAAAGTGGTCCGCACTTCAAAAAAGTTTGAGAAACGCTGCTGTAACTGATAGGCATAAAAGAACCCACGCATTTTGTCTTCCGTCAAGCTTATAGCAAATAAAAGACCAGGGAAAATCCAACGTGCTCTCAGTCAAAATGCAAGCCCGTGGCTAGATAAGAATGCTGGTAACATAGGTTTGACTAGCTCTATAGAATTTTTCTCCGTTCCATTACTCTTTCATCGTATGATGACGCAGAATATCTGCATGGAAATATCATATGTACTTCGGTACATTAAAATAATATATATGATATGCGTAAATCACTTCGTGATTTAAGACGGCGCTTATTCCGTCGGATCCCGGCCAACTAGTCACTCATAACGAGCGCACCTCAGCACATGTGTGGACTTAGGTCCTACGTTCAAAGACATCTATAACGTAGTGCAGAGGGCGGCCACTAGAGGGAACCCAAGAGTTGGAACTTGATCTGAGACGATTCTGTCCGACTCCGGGGTGGTATCCGGTGTGGCTTAATGGATAAAGCATCAGCACGTAGAGCTGAAAACCCGGGTTCAAATCCCAGCGCCGGAGAGAATTTTTCTCCGTTCCATTACTCTTTCATCGTACAGCTCTATAGAGCTTAGGTACTTTTAAGTTCGTTGAAATAGATATATTTGTTGTATGATCATTTTTAACCTCTGATATACATCATCTAGGTTCTTCGAATACTACCAGGGCTTTTTATTATTCAGTCTAGATTTGTAGGCCTACGCAATATTTTAGATAATAAGTAGAGACCTGAGTTTGGTAAGCAATCCGCAACAGTAAAGATATTTATGGAGTACAGGCTGATGGCATCCAACGCTACTTAGTTCAGGTCTGCTGTTTAGTGAACAAACAAAAACAAAACAAAGCTAGGTGGTTGCAAATGAGTGCTCGAATAGAAGAATTTGGTAGCGAGTACGTTATTAGGAAAGAAGAAAATTTATTTTATCAGGAAGAAGAAAACATTTTTCATTTTAAACACTTAAAATGTTTACAGTCATTGACTGTAATGCGTAGAGACTCGTAAAGTACGCACTCACTTTAAGTTTTTACTGATATTTATATTTTTATCATTTATTAATTCCAAATTCTAATTAGAACTAAACCATCTAGTTTGGCTTTATTTATTGTAAAAATCAGTGGTAGAGAAATTCCGGGCGCCAGATAGCCATGGCGACTAAAAAAAATTATGTGGCGCCTGAATTGTTCAGAGAGTTCAAAATTGTGTAAGACTTCGATTTTCATGTCACTACAACTAACACATAATGTTAATAAAAGTTGTTTTAGGAAGAAATTCGAAAGTGCTTTTTATATTAACATCGTTATATTTGTTGCACATCCCAAGATTTGTCCTATATAGCTTTAGAGGGTCTCTGAGAGCGCGTGTTTACATTGCATAGATATATCATAGTGTGTAATATATGAGGAGTGTCATGGCAAAGTCAGCAATCTCCATTTCGTGATTTTTTTTTTTTTTTACTTTTTTGTTGCAGAGCGTTCTCTATAAGCATTTCTTTCCATAAGATGAAGCGTTTGCAGCAGAATCAGAAGGATCATATCCAAAAAGCTAACTAAAAATTGGCGTCCACTGCAAATACAACAATCTCCTCCTTAAAATTGACAGCAATGACAGCAATCTCCAGTTCAGCTAATAAGAAGCCAGATTGGTGTCATGTAATATTATTAGCATACTGCTGGGTTTCTTTCTTCTTTGTGCATTAAAATAATTAATAATAATGGAAGGAACTCCAATTCAATTGTCACCAACGAAGTCCAGGAAGAAGGTATCAAATCCCAAGAAATGGAAACTTCATTGGCAAAAGAATTAAGGTAGAGTATTAAGATTCCTTCTACCATGCTGGGTGTCTTAGGTTATGAGATGTCTCAGTTTGTTAAATTTCTAGTTATTCAAAAGCATAAATTTACTTTGTTGCCTTCGAAAAAATAATAACTGTATTCAATCCACCATCACCTTTGCTAATGAAATATTTTGTTTGAAAAATATTCTTGGCATGAGATTTAAAAAAAAAAAACCCTGAGGTCATTGTATAATTGAGTTTTTGTAAATTATGTAAATTTGCTCTCATTTTTTTAAACACGTGAGTACAAAAATGAAAGTTGTATTTTTGAAAATGTTTAACATTTCATCTTTTTCTATAGTCCTTCCTTAAGAACATATCGTTCAAAATGTGTCATCAATATTATTTCACCAGGTATTTCCTATAACCGCAATATACAGAGTGTTTCCGAGGTGGTGTTACAAACTTTCAGGGACGATGGCGAAGGACACATGTATCAATTTGAGATAAGGAACCCTAGTGCGGAAATGAGCGAGTCGAAAGTTACAAGCAAAAATAGTTGTATGGAAATAAAATAATTTTATTCCTCTGTACACCTTATTTATGTATATTTATCTATACATCTTACACATAATGTATGCATATGACGTTGTTTACTTTGTCTACTTACAGTATTCCATTCAATGCGCTGTCCGAGGGATGGGGACAGGAAACTACAATAAAGCAATTTTGATAGCGTAATGTGTAACGGATATTGTCGGTCCTGATATGCACGTCTGTAGACAGCAGTGTATGTGTACAAGTTGCAGTGTCCAGTCGATCAGTCCTAGTGAAATGGAGGAGTACACGAGAGCGGAATAAGCAGACCTGATTTTCGAATGCGGATGAGCCAATGGGAACAGTAGACAAGCTCACAGATTGTATCGGGACAAGTACCCACGTAGGAGACATCCGGCCCATACCATCTTTCCACAACTGTTCCAAAGGTTAAGGGAAGGAGGGCACGTGCTGCCAAATTCAATTCCATTTCCACACAACTATTTTTGCTTATAACTTTCGACTCAGTCATTTCCGGACCATGGTTCCTTATCTCAAATTGATACATCTGTCCCTTCGCCATCATCCCTGAAAGTTTGTGACACCACCTCGGAAACACTCTGTACATTTTCACAAAGCTTGTGAGACATATCGAAGATGATGTTGTACAAGTAGATGACGAGATGTATGTGCTAATAAGCCACAGTCATCAATCCAGTTAAGACTGAATGAGAATCGAATCTGAATTTACGAAATTATAGTCAATACATGTCCACCAGCATTGAAGGCTAGTACAGAACTAGTGCAACAAATGGAAACCACAAAACGAGTTATGAAAATTCAAAGTAAAACATTAAAAAAAAGACAGAAAACAAATACCCTGCAAAAATAAAACGTAATCTTGCTGTTTGCAAGCCCGACTGGCTCGAACGCGACGTCATCAACAACGAGCTTCATCAAACTCAGTGAACTGTTACAAAAGTTTGCTCCCGTTGGGAATCGCTTCCAGGACATCGAGCTCCGGGCTGTCAAGCTGCGTTGAAACTTTAAAACCATCCCAATGCTATTTCTACTCGTCTTTGTGTGGAAAAAGACAGAGCACGGCTGCATGGAATATTCTAGGAGGCCATAAAACAGAGCATTAATACGTCTCCGCTAATTACCGGACCTGTCGTCAGATGTCACCCGCCACCAACTTGCCGTCCAAACAGCGCTCAAATTAGATGAGGCATTCTATGAAGGGCAACGTTCATTTTATACGTGAAGAGCACCGATTGTATTCCGTTGCATTATCATAATCTACGTTTGTAATATAATACGTAAGAATACTATATTGATACAAAAATTCGCTGATTAGTTCATTTTATGTGCATCATTGATTACAGTTTTGCATAGATAAAGCTTCTTTGATATTCTTATTACAATATTTGAAAAAAATATTCATTTGTAGGGAATGAAACTGACAAATTATAGTACTGGCATTATACAATTTGTGATGAAATACTTTTACCAATGCATTATTAAATATTTATCTTCCGTCCGCAGCTGGGAGATTTTCCGTTGTCTTGTGATTGTCCTGATTGTCCTGTGATCTGTGCATTACGAAATATCGGACATTGAAAAACTCGCTCTGCTCGTGTTTCGAACTTTTCCTCAATTTCGTAAAAAGCACCCCAAACTTGTATCGTAATATACTATTTCGCGACTTTGTTGTGTGAGTTTTAATGTCATGGTGCACAGTTTTAAATGCCACCCTACAGTTTCTTTTAATATAATCTGAAAGAGCATATTTTTATCACTATGTTGTATTATTTTCATCAGTTTTGTATTTGCTGTATTTGTGTGTGCTATCTGGTAGGATGGAAGAGAAGGCCTTATGGCTTTAATTCTGTCAGAATAAATAAATAATTAAATAAATAAACAAATAAATATATATAAACAAACAAGTAAATAAATAAATATTAAATGTGATTTTCATACTGAAGCACTATGGCACAGGCGGGCAAAATGTAAGGAGCAATTGATGCAGCCTGCATGACAACAAAATGCCAATGTTTGGAGAACAAGAAATACAGCACTGATATCTACTGTTGGTTTTCTTTTTCGCTTGAGGGGGGGATTAGCTTGAATTCACGGCGATCACAGAGTTTATTTTGTGTTGCAACACACATTTTTCCCGCCCCTTGTGTACTGTAATTGAAGGGTTCAGAGCCATAGTTGTCCAAGCGCCATTTATTAAAAACGGAGAAAGCAAGTGTTAAAGTTAGTGAATACCATAATTTAATGAAGATTGACATATAATTTAATTTTTATATGGACAATTTATATTATTTGCTATATGTTTCATTCAATTATGTTAAGCACTTAAGTTTAACCCTTGTTTTCTCCGTGTTTAATGTATGGCGCTTGACCCACTATGGCTCTGACCCCTTCAATTATGCAACAATATAATTGTGCAAGAATGTTATTAGTACTTATGTTATAAAAGCATTTCTGTTGATAAAATCAAAACAATACTAAACGTTTTTAACAGAAAATTGAAGAATTGAGATCCTGAAGATAATAGGATTTGGTAATAGAGGACGTGCACTAAAAGTATGCAACATTTTAAATCCAAATCAGCGATCTATTTCTCAGTCAATTGTGAGTAGAACGGAACTAATTTCTCACGTTAGGCTCCATCATCAGGAAGGCAAAGAAAGAGAAATCTGCTCATATCTATTATATCCGTTACCAATGTCTATTACCCAGGACTGACAACGGATCCCACAGATAGAGTCACTTCATTTGCTTTAATATAGTCTAGTTGTGTTTCCTGTGACCATAAGTTTAGATAACAAGAACCTGTAAAATATCAAACAAAACTTGGAGACATTTCGATTGCGAATTTTACGAATAATGTTTAAAATACGCTGTACGTCCAACTGCACACTAAAGCAATGTAAACATCACAACAGCTGATCAGTTGCGAGTACTAAGCAAACCGTCTGCCGTCTCGACAGCGATGCCAGATTTTTAGACCTTCTGTACGTGACTCGACAATCAATGTTTCCGATGTTTCTTCAATCGATTAATTCGTTATCTGTGAATTTTCTAATTAAAATACTGCTGCAACATGAACATAACAAACGTTCTCTTCGTTGTTATACAAGAAATTAAACCGTATTTTAAACAGTATTCGTAAAATTCGCGATCGAAATGTCGGCATAAAAGTATTTTTCTTCAGAAACCTCGCAAAAACGAGCAAAATGGTAATAGACTTTTTTTTTCGTTATATTTTAAGGAATCACATCCTACAATTAATGTACTATCTTACGTTCCACCCTGTATAGTGCTTCATAGACGTGTGCGTGATGTTGACTGAATACATAGGAATGTGAAAAATGTGTATAACTCATTAGGCTAAAAACCTAAGACACTTATTGAAGGATTTTATCAACTATTTTATATTATATTCTTAAGAAGCTGTAGCGAATCCAACAGATATTTCCTCTTTACTCACCACGTCCACTATTGATGTAGCCGACACGTACGTAGTACCAAATTTGTGGATGTGTTCACATCTTTTATACGACACACAAACCTGAAGTCTGGCACAACGTCGAATGCTGTACAACCCTTACTCGTATTACATGTGTACTGTTAACTACAGTGAAGATAAAGACAGTGTTTGTTAAGTCACTTTCGTAGGTATAGAGTGCATGTAGATATACCGAGGCGCAGTGCTGCATATTGTTGGTGGAAGATGGAATTTGAATCCAATTAATATCAAAAGGACGAACAGGAAATTTGCCTTCTTAGCATTTTGACGCCAGACTTTATGTTCTGTACATCTGCTGATGTCAGCAACAATGTACCCACCAGTAACCACAGTCTGTTAAACGAATCTAACGAAGAAGGAGAAGAAAAAAAAGAGTGGTGGTTCGGAGGGGGAGGGTAGATGATTTCAAGAAGAACATTTTGCAAAATAATATGACAAGGAACGGAAACCCACTCCCTTCCGCCCCTTCCATTTTATCTAACTTTCAGTAAAGTGGTTTAAATAGTTTAGAGGAGATGTCCTGGCCTTTCTACTCCCCTCTACTCACCTCCCCAACTCTCTCTCTTTTCTCTATTTGTGTAGCTTCTTAAAGCCAACTTCCCCTCTGAAACCCCTTCCACCCACTTCACGTTGTGACAAAAATAATTGAATTAAACCTCTGTAAGATCTTTCCAATATTAGCATAAACTCCAGCACAACTTCGCCCCTGCTTTCCGGCCCTTACCCCTTCACTCTATCCACTTCGTCTACAGGGTGTAGCGGAAAATATCTCACATGAAATTAAGCATTAATCTTTTGTTCTTTCATATACCTAGGTGAGTTTAACCCTCATCTATTTTTTAACTTTTTCGACCAGTATTTTAAGGACAAAGAGTATGACTCCTCTCAAATGGAGTGAGTACAACACAGAGGCTTCCAACTCAGACAACACAGGAACAAAACAGCATACTGAAAGGGGATTCGACAAACGTTGCGTTAGCCTGATAACGTTACTCCTTGTATACCAAGTGAACTGTAAATAATATTATTAATTTCAGGGGGTTCAGTCAATTTAACAGAGCAGTAGATTATGATATTAAATTTTGGAAGGAAATTTAATTTTGTCTTTTAAATGTATAGAAATTTAATCCGAACAAGTGTAACATTTTAAAATTCCTTTTTGAGAACCAAAAAGATATATTTGTTCAGATAAAATTTCTGTACACTTAAAGGACAAAATTAAAATTCTTTTAATCGTTTAATGTCGCCCTCTTAAATTGATTGAGCATATTGGTAATTAAATCGACTTCCCAAAACACGTTATGAAATGTTACATATAAAATAATTGAGAACCTGGATACAATAACAGTGCAAGTCTACTCACGCTGTTATTGCATAAACATCGTTTTCAAAATCCTTAAACATTCTGGTATCTGATAAACGTTTTCTTAATTCCGTTCGCAGATCCTAGAAGTCGGGAGCTTCCAGAAATGGTTGCCAATGTGCTCCGCTCTTATTGCACGGAACAAAATTGATACTTCGTCTACAGCGTGAATAGGACAAAATAGCGCCTACTGAGATATGAGTGATAATAATAATTATGAATTTAGTGCATCAGATGTTCAGGTTGAAAACAAACTGTTGAAGAGTACATTAACAAAATGAAAGTGAGCAGAAAAAATCTAGTACCCTTTCTTGCATGTATGTCAGCCAACTGATAAAAGATTGGGCCTCAGCACTCAAACCACTGTTCCTAAGAGTATCTTCTGCGAAATTGTACAAATTTTCAATTCAAAAATATCTGTAACTTCATTATCAGTATCTGGGTCTCAAACATACACCGCAAACTTCCAACCATTTACGTTCATAAATAAGAAGGTTAAATTTCTCTCTTACAATGAATTAAAATTAAATAATGTAAAGAAGCCAAGTGTAAAATTACAAAAAAGAGCTGATGTACTATCTTTAAAAAAGTATTTGAAACCTGAAAATGTAGAGTGGTATGAAAGACTCTTAACTGTGTGCTGTGAGTCAGAAAGTTCTGAAAATGAATCTGATTGTAACAATTCATGAGGGAAATAAAAACGTTAAATTGAATCATAATCAAGTTAATTAATTCAAAGAATCATCCAAATCTGTTTTCCAATCAAAGTGCATTCATAATTTCGAGGGAAAAATTGTTTCGGGGCCGGGTATCGAACCCGGGACCTTTGGTTAAACGTACAAACGCTCTCCCACTGAGCTACCCGGGAACTCTACCCGACACCGATCCAATTTTTCCCTCTATATCCACAGACCTCAAAGTGGGCTGACAACCGTCAAGCAACCAACATACCCGGCCCCGGAACAATTTTTCCCTCGAAATTATTCAAATTAACTTTACAGGGAGTTATTCCTGAAAGCTTAATTTGCATAATACACGTCACTGTACGTAACAGAAAACCACAATTTAAAGTCACACAGAGTTAGTGTGCACTCAAATGTTGGTTGCTTGACGGTTGTCAGCCCACTTTGAGATCTGTGGATATAGAGGGAAAAATTGGATCGGTGTCGGGTAGAGTTCCCGGGTAGCTCAGTGGGAGAGCATTGGTACGTTCAACCAAAGGTCCCGGGTTCGATACCCGGCCTCGGAACAATTTTTCCCTCGAAATTATTCAAATTAACTCTACAGGGAGTTATTCCTGAAAGCTTAATTTGCAAAGTGCATTCATGTTCATCTGATAAATTAGTTAAAATTTGTATTTAAATAATATTTGTGCATTCCATGCAATAACAGCGTATGTTAAGAAAATTTAATTATCTATATCCTTGAAATCATGCAAGATATTCAAGTAAAAACTTTAGAAATGACTTATCTGATTGTTAACAACAATCTGTGTAACATTTAACCTCACGCTAGTGTTTATTGTTCAGTTATTCAAATTTAAAACTTTGTCTTTCAATTTCTCAAAATAACTTAAATCTGCTTACGCTGTTATTGTATCTAGGTCCTCAACTGTTATCTCGAAAAGGAAGCAAAAACGTGCAAAATTGTATTAAAGTTTTTTGTTTGAAATATCTCAAAGAATAACCCCCGTTAATTAACGCCATTACTTGCAATTCACTCTGTATATGTGTACTGTAGGAAGCCCGCTCATATAAATTGTTATTCCAATATATCTTGTAATACGCAAAATAGTACATTTTGCATTTAACGACGAGAATGCTGTTACCTTGCGGTTAGCCAATGCGGATGGAATTAGTGATAAATAATATTTTGGTGAGACGAGCAAACAATTGAGAATTGAACAGAACAGTAATGAAAGACTTTACAAACAGAGCCGTCTCAAATGCATCTGGGCAGGATACGTAACGGGAATGAATCCCAACCGATGAGCTTACAGAGACACTTTAGGGTGGGATGCAAGAATGAGCAGCAAAAATCGTGGATGGACGAAGACGAAAATTGAGGAAGATTTAAGGTGGGGGTATATCTTTTCAGTTTTTTTTTTTCAACGTAGTGTACCTGAAGCATTCAATCTCAGTATCTTTCAGTTCTGTTAAGGATACCCACGAGTGAAATTTGTAAATCCGAAACTATTCAGTCAATCCTTATGAAATTTTTACCACACATATTCATTGATTGCAATAAAAAAACTGACAAAGTTTCATCCTCCTAGGGCAAATAGTTTCTGAGTAATAAAATATTTACTATTTTTTATAACTACGCTACAAAATGCCCCCTGCGTTGTAATTTTATTTGAAATGTTTTGATTTTTGGTTAGGACATCCCCCATGCATATGGTTCTTTAATTTGCTATCAAGTTTCTGTGTAATATTATTAATTTGACTTGTGGAATTTTTTTCTTTTGTGATATACATTTTTCACTCATGGGTATCCTTAAAATGGAATTTGAGGAATGGGCAATATTTTTCTTCTTATTTATTCAGCAATTTAATACTTTCTGGAACCTGTTTTTATTAATACTAAATCATCACCTATACTTTGCATGACAATCCTGCAACCATTTTGCATTATCTTGACATTTTCCACGAGTGTATGAATTTTTCAACGATTCGTACCTTTAAATATTTCTAGGAACTATATGTACGACATAAACTACGAGTATTAACTCATGGAAAAATGTTTTTCTTAAATTTTTAAAGAACGCAAAATAAGTTTAACATTTTCATTACTCATAATGTTTTTTATGCTAATAAATGTTAAAATTAAAATTATAGCTTATGCTGTTAAAATGTGAAAACAATACAAGCTTAAAATCTCTGAAGAAAAGCAAATGTATATGTTAACGTTTCGGAAAAGATCGACCAAGCATAATTTAAAAGGACAGTGGAGTAGAAATGGAGAAAGTATAAGGCTTATCTCATACAATATTAGTTATATCTAAGAACGTCTTTCGCCACAGGAAAGAGAAAAGTGTATTCTATAAAAAACAGAATGGAAAAAGTCATTTTTTTACCCATAATGGTACCCATAAGATTGGCAATACTGTGATACGAGTAATATTGTGGTAGTTCTTTTTGAGAATTCATTACAATTTTACTGAGCGAGAGAAGGACCGGTTTTGTACAGCAACTTGTCCACGAACAATCCCATAATACGTTGATGCAAAAAACCGATCTTCCTCTCGCTCAGTAAAATTGTAATGAATTCTAAAAGAGAACTATCACAATATTACTCGTATCACAATATTACAAACCTTTACCCTACCTCCCACTTTGAAGATGAATTTTAGGAGCCATTGGTCAACAACAACGGAGAGGCATGGAGAAAACTGACAAAAGAAGCGTCCAAGACTGACATCACAGTTACTATATACAGTCACGAAGCTTGGGATGATTTTTTGCAAATTCTTGCGATAGTTGCTAGCCGCTTGGAGCACTGTGAGCACTAGGAACAATAAACTGTGCCACAGCCCTTGTGATCTAATACAGGCAGTAAGGCAGACCATGTAACTCAACCCGAACACGAAGTGCGGCGTTTCAACCATATAAATTAGTTGGAATGCATAAACAGTAACATATATTTCTCTAAAATGTAGTGTAATTCCATTAATAAAATTTAAAACAATGATTATGAGACACTTCAGACATAATTCACTTGCGAGCTAAGATGTAATATTATTTATGGTGTGAAAATTACGTTGTTCGTATGTGTAATACCTTCCTTTATTTCGATTAAATATTGCGAAATTCTTGTACATTCATTTATGCACGATTCAATAACTTTCAATTGCACCGCACGGATATTTATATATGTTGAAATTATAGGTTACGTTTACTAGTTGCCCCTTTCTGTCTAAATTTAGTGATCTTCAATGCCTTGCCATCCACATGAAAATTATAGCTTATGTTTACTATATTTAATTATATTCCTAAATTCGCAATTATACATTATAATTAAGCATGTCATGTGTGATACCCCGGACATTCAATTTGTCTGTATTTTAATACTACAATTGAGTACTGAATTATTGTATTTATCTACTACTTAAGAGACGAAGTAACACAAATGTACGTACACTAATTTCACAGGAGTGGTATGGTAAATGTTTTGTCTAAAATTAAGAAAGGTAGATGTGCTAAATTGAAATCACAATATAAATTATTTTTTATTAAACCTCAAATAGCTTCCATTCTAAACTTAAAATATTCATTGTGTTTCCATGACCTTTCGGATATTCCCATATAGGCCTACAGCATATTTTGGTATATCTACTACTAACGTTATAAGTTCATCGCTGTGGAGTAGCGGTTAGCATGCCTGACCGTGAATAGAGCGCAACCGGGTTCAAGCCCAGGTTGGTACAAGTCACCTGGATGAGGTATTTTCTGGGGTTTTCCCTCAACCCACTAAGAGCAAATGCTGGGTTATTTTCTGCGTTGGACCCTGGACTCATTTCGCCGCCATTATTACCGTCTTACTCATATGCTATGTAACCATAGCAGTTGATAAAGTGTCGTAAAATAACCAATTAAAAATACTTACGTTATAGGATTGCTTATTGTTTGAAGTAGTTCGCAATTACTATAGAGGGGTTAAAATTTATACTAACACAAAGTTATGTTTCTCTTTTAAGTCGACATCCTATAGCCTATTTCAGTCCATAAAGCTATTGTCCTATTCATCCTGATCCAAAAGAGATGAGAATGAGGTGCCACAACTTTCTATTCAGGTTATAAATAAAAGAAAAAAAATTAATGTGAACCGCTAACTTTGAGTTACTATGAATTTCTGTATTATTCTTTATAATTGCCAACTACTCCGAATTGTAGGCCTTGGTAAACCTTGCAACGTAAATACGTAGATACTCTAAAATACTCTAGTTATGAGTGTGTCCCAAAATTATTGGGACATTGTGCATTGTGAGAAGCCTCTGTAAGACATCGATGTATCTTGTAATATGTCCTGAAATCAAATTTAGATAAAAGCCTTAGAATGAAATTTAATTGTATCGCTGACTTGCATAAAACCTGAAGTTTCATGGTATGAAAGAGAGGATGTGTGGAGAATTGAATCAACTCCATGCATCAGTATTCACTGGGGAGTATCCTCTTTAAGAGGACACAGTGTCTGGAAATTCATCACCTCGGTGGCGGGGTGCACACATCCGGAAAGGAATTGCACTGGCTGAATGACCGATAGAGCAGATCACAGGGCGCACAGTGGCGGCTCGCAATGCCCCACTAATTGTCTGGGAAATATGTACAGTTAACATAGACTGTCGTAAAGCGACATAAAATGGTAACTCTACGCCCTAACTATAATGTAAATATAAGGATCAAAATAGTAGTTAGCCCCTTATGCCTCTCATAGTATAAAGGTGATTATACTCTAGGAACTGCAAATAGTTAAAGAGCCTTGTTTCAGTAGAAATAATGAAGTAGTGTGCTATAATTAATACATTCATAATGTTCTGCCTAAGATCAGGTCTTTCACTGCAAACCCAGCTTTCTCCAATCTTTCCTATTTTCTGTCTTCCTCTTTGTCTCCTCATATGATCCACATATCTTAATGCCGTCTATCATATGATATCTCATTCTACCCCTAACCTCCTCCCGTTCACCATTCCTTCCAGTGCATCCTTCAGCAAGCATTTCGTCTCTCCCAGTGACCCAACCAATTTATTTTCCCCTTTCTGATCAGTTTCAGCATCATTCTTTCTTCACTCACTCTTTCCAACACAGTTTCGTTATTCTGTCTGTCCACTTCACACGCTCTATCCTTCTCCATATCCACATTTCAAATGCTTCTAGTCGCTTCTCTTCTCTTTGTCGTACTGTCCATCTTTTTGCCCCATACAATGCCACACTACACATAAAACACTTCACTAGTCTCTTCTTTCTCAGACTAAGCTAACAGTTGAAAGTCAGCGTTAGAAGTAATCTTCACACTAGTGTCAAAAGTACATTTCGCACGCCAGGCAAATAACAGAAGGAGAATGTAGGGATAAGGTTGTTCTGGAGATCCAATCGATGATCAAAACAAATTGGGAAACCGAGTTATACTTCTATGGAGGAAGCAGAGAAAGCAGACTGGGCTTAACCTGGTTTCGTCTAGGAGCTTCGAGAGCACTTAAAATCGTCAACGAAGAGGGGGCGAGAATATGTCCTTTTTACGGTAGAGGCGAGACATCACATCATATTTTATCGGAATGTGGAGCCACAGAAGGTCTGAGGCAACGATTCCTGCCAGAGTCCTTCATTACATCTAGCAGTGGGGATTTGGAAACATACGATATATTCAATAACGCTAAATTCTTTGAGAGTGTGGGAAAATTTATGGCAAAAGTTCGATAGCTAAGAATGGAACTGGCCGAGGGGGAGGGAGCTGAGGAAATAAGGGAAGAGTTATTTATTAGTGTTGTAATGAGTAGTATTAACACTGAGCGAATATGATAATTAGGTGATAATGTTGTTTTTGTATTTATTGTGTTCTTTTTTCTATTTGTGTTTTTTTATTGCATGTGTATATGTTTTTTTTATGTCTTACATTTATATTTATTATTTATTGCAGTTTCAATAAGGAACTGAATTGAATTGTTTATATATATATGTTTCACTGTGTGTTTATTTCCCCTTCATATCTTACATTTAATTTATTTTTATTACTTTTGTGTAATTTGGTATGAAGTTAGATTAGTTGTAATTGTGATAATTATTGTTAACGGTAGAAATAATAACAATTATTGTTGTTTTACTATTTTAATATTATTATTAATATTCTTAAATATCCGCGGAAAAGAACCCTAATTCACCAAGCGGTATGCTAGGATTTTAGTTTTTGTTATGGGTAAACTACGTATCTATACTACTTATTTTTACACAGATAATGGTGAAATATGTATCCAAAGTCTCTTAAAGATGAAGTTTAGCAAGTCTATAAATTGTCTGTTGCAACAAGGTTTATTTCACATAGTGGAGTCCTGTATTCGGTATTGCAGTCCAGAAGATGCGTCTTTATTTGAAATCTCTTTGCTTCAATAATAGGACAGTCAAATAGAAGGTGTTTCACACTGTGAAGGTTTCCGCGGCAGGAGCATGTAGAGTCGACATCTGCTGGAATGTTGAATCTGTCGAAACTATTTTAATATTAGTAGCATTATTTTTGTTTTCTTTGAAGATTCAAACAAACTGTGCATAGTTATAGCACGAATGGCCGTACGGGCTCGTGCAAAGGATCTTGTGTACATCAGTTTGTATAATTTGTGTATCAATAAATGCACTTCATTCATTCATTCATTCATTCATTCATTCATTCATTCATTCATTCATTCATTCATTCATTCATTCATTCATTCATTCATTCATTCATTCATTCATTCATTCATTCACATTTCGCACGCTACCGTATAACAATTGACAGTGAGTTAAAAGTTGAAAGTTAATGTTAGACGTATTCTTCACACTAGTGTTAAAAGTACTTTTTCGCACGCTACCGTATGATAATAATCAATTTTAACACGCGTTAAATGATCTGCCTATAGGAATGGCTGTCTAAAAATATTTTGTACACTTATTTATTATTACACTTCGATCCACATACCCCATCCCAGTCACTGCGTCCATTGGGAAACGGGAAACATAATCCTGAGGCGATATATACAGTACATTCTCCCTAGAGGTAAATGCCCCACATGATTCGTGTCGTCCCATCTGTATAACAATTAATAACTGCTCGCCTACAGTCATGCGGGGATTCCCCGAGAGGACAGCTCCACTTCCACACGTTGCACAGAGTTTTATTGAAAGCTGTCCAGACTCCAGGGTGGATTCAAATATAGCAAGTTCTCGAAAATTTGATCATGTTATAGAGTTTATTACAAAAGACACTTTCAGACATTTAGCTAATTTAAAATTTTTGCTGCGAAGTTGACATAAAATATACCTAAATGAGACCGAAATTGACACGTAGGATTTTTTTTTTAAGTCGGAAGATTGAAGTTGTGAGGGATGTCATACCATAGGTTTCTATAGCAATAAAATTTATAAGAAGCAAATAATTTTCTTACAAGTTAGCAAGATTTATTGTCTATTCTGAGTGAATCCTGAAGAAAGATTATTAACTTTAGCATATGTTTCTTTAGTTTTGAATACAAATTTTTATATGATCAAGGGTCCGATTTCGAACGGTTAAGGAGCTAATGTCATTGATTTGACAAAAATGAATGCATCACTATGAACCCCTCGCTTCCATACGATTTTCTGGTAATGAACTTGTTGAAACATTACTCATAATACCATAACTGTGTTGTTTAGTCAACTGTCCGAAGACAGGTCTGAATCTCACGAGTGATACCAATATGGCACCACTTATGAGGCAACTAAGCCAGGAGATAACGGGACAGGATGGCCAGTTCCCTTGCCCTCCATTCCAAACATCGATTATTAGCTACATAATCCAATAATTAGACTTCAGATGCCACAAATAATTGGGCGGAGTTTCGCAATAATATACCTACCGACAATTTGAAAAAATGAGATATTTGCACAAATCTGTTGATGCCAGGCTAATTTAACTCGGAAAAGAATCAAGAATGCGATATCTGAATTTTGCTGCTATTTATAAGTTAAAATTCGTTTATTGCATAAAATGTATTTACTTACTTTGTTTTGAAATATTAATTAAACTGCTGGTCTCTTATTAAAAATCGGTTAGTCTTTTTTGGTATTATTTGTGCTATTTTTTGTAATAGTATGAACGTTATAATACTTCTTGCATAAAATGTTTTACAAAAAAGGCAGATATATTTCAATGGCCAATATCTCGAAACAGATTTGTGGCGTTCGGATCACTATTACTAATCATCGTCCAATTGTTCTTCTTGTGACACACATCGTCAAGTGAGATGTACTGTCTGATAATAGATTTACATATCAGCCAGGACCTCAGTCAGCGATAGAATGGCGTATTATAGAAATTAAAATAACAGAAGCTATGCTCGCACACTTTGTGCCAAGTGTCAAGCCAAAATTAAAGTCAACATAACTTTACCAATACGCAATTAACACGCGAGCTAAAAACTTAATAATGTAGGGGACGGTACATATAAAAATCTGCTGTAAACATCGTCTTTGACTACAATAACTCCAAGTAGGTACGGTTATAGCTGTGAACATAAGGTGTAAATTTTCAAGCTATGAGCCTCTAAATGCAATTCAGAGCTGTGACGACATAACTATTAAAATTGCCATAGCTCATTGATCTTTCGAAATCGAATTCAAGATCATATGAACACTTTATACTGAAACCTGTTTCAAGACTTATATCATATATAACATTTCTTTGTGAATCATTCTTATGTAGGCCTTTCAAAAATAGAATTGATTGACGATTTACCCTGTGAATGAAAGAAATACGAATGTAAAGTGACCACTTGTGTAGTATTGGTTCATTTTGTGATGTAACGATCTTACTGTAAACTAAAACCTCACGAACACCCGTCATTTCCGCTGGTAACTCGTTTCTACATTCGTATGGCTTCTTTGACGTATGGAAGGTTCTTTACATAGTTATGTAGCCTTTCCATAAATGTTTTAAAATATCCGTATCTGTGGTATCTAGGCATGGGTAAGCATAAATTTCAGGATCTCATTCCTACGATAATATCTTATTCATTGAAATATATCCATACCCTCCTAGTCTATGTGTACTGGCCTCTCCATTACGTCCACGCAACAATAGTAACCTTAATCTTCACGTATTTTTTTAAACATTACTTAAGATGACATGTATTTACTTAGCCCGAAGAGTTATTCCCTTGGTTTGAATTGTAAATTAGTTTAAAGCAGCTTGTAAGATGGTGTTAGATTAGAAATTTTTAGTTTAATGTAGTTCTGTTCACAAGTATGATCCTACGGAACAATAAGGGTGTAATTGTTTGTCTTATGTGAACTGTTATAGGCTATCAGTGAGGCATGGTGAGTCAGTGAAGTTACGGTTTGCAGTGGCACAAAATAGTTTCGATCAGTGATAATTTACAGTGTCAGTGAAATGTGTCATAGTGCCAGTGCAGTAAGCGAGATGAGAGTAAAGTTAAAGATTGTCAGTACCAATGTGAAACTTATGTAGGGCCTATATAGTTTTATTTTAGTAGGTTATTTTACAATGCTTTATCAAGATCTTAGGTTATTTACCGTCTGAATGAGATGGAGGTGATAATGCCGGCGAAATGAAAGTTACCCAGCATTTGCTCATACTGAGTTGAGGTTAAACCTCGGAAAAAACCTCAACCAGGTAACTTGCCCGACCGGGAATCGAACCCAGGCCACCTGGTTTCGCGGCCAGACGCACTAACCTTTAATCTACACTTGTGGACGAGGCCTATATATATGTAGACTGTAAGTTAGGTTCACTTATTAAGTTATTTTATGTATTAATATTAATTGTAATTATTGCGTATTAATTGTATTGTGTACTCAGTTTTATTGTGTGTAATTAAGTTAATATTTCCACCGGATGTTTGCCCACTTCCAGTGTAAATTAATACATATAAGAATGTCCAGGCAATTCGGACTTTTTTCCACAAAATAATAAAGAAAAAAGGAAGTTCATGTATGTCTAACGCTAGAACTTATTATTATGCATAAATGAAAACAGTCGCTTCAAAATATCAAACGCTTTTGTAGATTATAAGTTTTTTTTTTGTCTCCTGAAAGATTTACTCAAATGGACATGACATGTGGGGTTTCTGCAATTCAAGATTCAGTTACACTCAAAGCATATCGTCGTTGTTCCTGCAATAATTCCTATGTGCAAAATATAAAATTTTTCAATAGGAAGAAAAGACACATTTATTCATCCTATGGCAGCCGTACATAGGAGATGTGAATTCTTACATTTTCGAAACAAAGAAATATAATTACATATAGGATATTTTATTATTTGCTGTATCACTATTTAAGTTATTTAATAGAGCAAAAATCTGAAAATCGATGTCACATAGGAGTTATTGCAGAAACAACATTCTAAAACAGCCTATAATATATTTAAGCTCTTCTGTTACTGTCAATTTACTGCACATATTAAAGACTCATTTGGTTGAAAGTAGCCCTATTATAAGAGTTATTATCAATTCAGTTTAGTCATGTTTATATTGTCTTTCCAGTATCGTCGTTAATAATTTTGTATTAAGTCTTTGAAATAAAACACACGTTCGTATATATGTCTTCTTTACTAACGATTTATTTTGCAGGAAAATAGCCTCAGTTCTATTAGTTAAGAGTCCTTCCCACGTAGGAGTAATTTATTTGAAAAGGTCTAACACAATACAATTTATGTGTCACACGGACACAATTTACGTTTTGACAAGTTGGTAGCATTGCGGCTTCACTTTTTTTTCGTTGAAACCTGATGGATTCCGCGACGCAGTGCAAGTGGTAATACAGTTTCAGTGTTAACTGCTGTGTACTGGCTAAACGTCCCCACCCAGTATCATATTAAAAGCTTTAACCAGGCTCTGCGGGTTTGCATAATACTAGGAGATGATTGCCGCGGTTTCAAACATTACAGAGGTTCACAACGTGGGGCTCGCAACTTGAATTATCTTCATGTTGAGGGTTGGGATTGACCGTTCGTACAGATATAAATCAAAGTTCTACAGACTATCGAACACAAATGTGGCGAAGAGTTTACATCATCGTTATCATCATTATCATTTTCATCATAAATTAAGGGGAGAGGATGGTATTTTTTTTTATTTTTTCCTATTTGGTGTAAAATATTATTTTTTTATGTAGAGAACTCATAGCTGTAGCAACTCAACCAAAAATAAATATTTTGAAAAAAATTATTTGGGGGCCCAGATTTGAAAAAAAAATATATATACCAAATGCAGGATTTTACTAAAACCGATATATCTAAACCATTTTAAAAGCAGATTTATTCAGTTTTTTTTCAATGTACTTGCAAAAGCATGCTCTACAAACTGTCTGTAACAGAATTTTGATATTTGTCCCTAAGTTTGTAAAATAAACAATTAAAATTTAGTAACACTTTTCTGAATTCCTTTCTTGCAAACAAACGGACGTAGTTTTAAAATGAAATCAATTAACAAAATTCTGTTACAGAGGAAAGTTTCCTAATAATTTAAAGAATGTGTGTTCTAATTTCATGCATGTATCTTTAATAGTTCAGAAATTATATCCATTTTTGTCTGGCAATGTAGCAAAAAAATGAAGTTACTGGAAACCGATAAATGGGGGCGAGTGATTTAAAAATCCATAGCGCAGGAAGTTTAAAAATGGCGTCTCAACATTTGATAAGGGCACAAATACCCATAAAATATTATGCTATGCATTCCACACATATCACAGAGTATTTTAAAGAAATTTTTTTTTAATGTACTCATTTTTCACAAAAAAATACCATCCTTTATCCTTAAGACAGACAAATAAACGTGAATCAAAAAAAATATTTATGCTTCAGTTCATGCACTACTTAAAAATCTTACTACTATAAATGTAAAGCTGTATTTCGTTCCATAATGTCTGATAGGAGAAGTAGACATTGTCGACAGACGAAGAAAGAAGTATTCAAACAATGGCAGAGGTCTCATTGCACGCTTGTCTTGAAGTTGGGCGGAGGTAGATCGCTTCAGTCCCCCCAACTTTAAGTCGAGCGTGAAATGAAACCTCTGCCATTGGTTGAACAGCAATTATACTTCTTTCCTCGTCTGTCGGCAATATTTACTTCTCCTGCCAGACATTATGGAACGAAGTATAGGTTCCTGCACGAATTCCTTTTGAGGGATTAATTTATACTTATGTGAGTATAATTTTACACAAATTTATTTATTGAAACATTATATTAAATTGAACATTGAATATATTTATTGTTGTATCAATGCTTTGTGAAGAGTAGTAGAGGCAGTAGTAGTAGTAGTAGTAGTAGTAGTAGTAGTAGTAGTAGTAGTAGTAGTAGTAGTAGTAGTAGTAGTAGTAGTAGTAGTAGGTACTGGTGGAAGTAGTAGTAGGTAGTGGTGGTAGTAACAGTGGTGGTGGTAGGTGGTGGTGGTAATAGTACGTGGTGGTAGTGGCAGTAGTAGTAGTAGTTAGTGGTGGTGGTAGTAGTAGTAGGTAGTGGTGGTAGTGATAGTGGTGGTAGTGGTAATAGTAGGTGATGGTAGTGGTGGTAGTAGTAGTAGTAGTAGTAGGTAGTGGTGGTAGTGGTAGTAATAGTAGGTGGTGGAGGTGGTAGTAGTAGTAGGTGGTGGTGGTGGTAGTAGTAGGTGTTGGTGGGTGGTGGTGGTGGTAGTGATAGTAGTAAGTGGTGGTGGTGGTAGTAGTGATAGTAGTAGGTAGTGGTGGTGGTAGTAGTAGTAGGTGGTGGTGGTGGTAGTAGTAGTAGGTGGTGGTGGTGGTGGTGGTGGTAGTAGTAGTAGGTGTTGGTGGGTTGTGGTGGTAGTGATAGTAGTAAGTGGTGGTGGTAGTAGTGATAGTAGTAAGTGGTGGTGGTGGTAGTAGTAGTAGGTGGTGGTGGTAGTGGTAGTAGTAGGTGTTGGTGGGTGGTGGTGGTCGTAGTGATAGTAGGTGGTGGTGGTGGTGGTAGTAGTAGTAGTAGGTGGTGGTAGTGGTAGTAGTAGGTGTTGGTGGGTGGTGGTGGTAGTGATAGTAGGTGGTGGTGGTAGTAGTGATAGTAGTAAGTGGTGGTGTTGGTAGTAGTAGGTGTTGGTTGTTGGTGGTGGTAGTAATAGTAACTGGTGGTGGTAGTGATAGTAGTAAGTGGTGGTGTTGGTAGTAGTAGTAGGTGGTGGTGGTATTGGTAGTAGTAGGTGTTGGTGGGTGGTGGTGGTAGTGATAGTAGTAAGTGGTGGTGGTGGTAGTAATGATAGTAGTAGGTAGTGGTGGTGGTAGTAGTAGTAGTAGTAGTAGGTGGTGGTGGTGGTGGTAGTAGGTGTTGGTGGGTGGTGGTGGTAGTAGTGATAGTAGTAAGTGGTGGTGGTGGTGGTAGTAGTAGTAGGTGGTGGTGGTAGTGGTAGTAGTAGGTGTTGGTGGGTGGTGGTGGTGGTAGTGATAGTAGGTGGTGGTGGTGGTAGTAGTAGTAGTAGTAGTAGGTGGTGGTAGTGGTAGTAGTAGGTGTTGGTGGGTGGTGGTGGTAGTGATAGTAGATGGTGGTGGTAGTAGTGATAGTAGTAAGTGGTGGTGTAGGTAGTAGTAGGTGTTGGTGGTAGGTGGTGGTAGTAATAGTAGCTGGTGGTGGTAGTGATAGTAGTAAGTGGTGGTGGTAGTAGTAGTAGGTGGTGGTGGTAGTGGTAGTAGTAGGTGTTGGTGGGTGGTGGTGGTAGTGATAGTAGGTGGTGGTGGTAGTAGTGATAGTAGTAAGTGGTGGTGTTGGTAGTAGTAGGTGTTGGTGGGTGGTGGTGGTAGTAATAGTGGGTGGTGGTGGTAGTAATAGTAGGTGGTGGTGGTAGTAGTGATAGTAATAAGTGGTGGTGGTGATGGTAGTAGTAGTAGTAGGTGGTGGTGGTAGTGGTAGTAGTAGGTGTTGGTGGGTGGTGGTGGTAGTAATAGTAGGTGGTGGTGGTAGTGATAGTAGTAAGTGGTGGTGGTAGTACTAGGTGTTGGTGGGTGGTAGTGGTGGTAGTGATAGGTGGTGGTAGTAGTGATAGTAGGTGGTGGTAGTAATGATAGTAGTAAGTGGTGGTGGTAGTAGTAGGTGTTGGTGGGTGGTGGTGGTAGTAATAGTAGGTGGTGGTTGTAGTGATAGTAATAAGTGGTGGTGGTGGTAGTAGTAGGTGTTGGTGGGTGGTGTTGGTGGTGGTAGTAATAGTAGGTGGGGTTGTAGTAGTGATAGTAGGAGTTGGTAGTGGTAGTGATAGTAGGTGGTGGTGGTGGTGGTAGTAGTGATAGTAGTAAGTGGTGGTGGTGGTAATAGTAGGTATTGGTGGGTGGTGGTGGTAGTGATAGTAGGTGGTGGTGGTAGTAGTGATAGTAGTAAGTGGTGGTGGTGGTAGTAGTAGGTGTTGGTGGGTGGTGGTGGTGGTAGTGATAGTAGGTGGTGGTGGTAGTAGTGATAGTAGTAATTGGTGGTGGTGGTAGTAGTAGGTGTTGGTGGGTGGTGGTGGTGGTGGTAGTAATAGTAGGTGGTGGTGATAGGTGTTAATAGACAGATGTGTCCTGACGAGAGCTGTCGTCTGTGAACCGTCGCACGAACCAGATCTGTGCTGGCGAGACTGTCGTCTGTGAACCGTACGACTAGAGACTAACCAGATGTGTGCTGGTGGAACATCTACTCGGAACCTTGGTATTAGCCCGACGTGTGCGGGCGGGAGTCACTGTGAGCATAAGTATTGGGATATAGTCGAAGTGGTGACTGTGAACTGAGTAAGCCTACATAAGGTGGTTACTCTGACATTGTTCCTTGCATAATACTGCATTTCGTGATTTCTTTTTAGACACATGTGTATGCAGTTTGCTCATTTAGCTACGATACATTTATTGAGCGTGCCCACTTCTGTCGGCTGAACTTCGACATTTATTCATTATTCTGTGCGTTAATATTGTATTATGAGGCAGGGCTCTAGTGGCGTGGCTTAGTCCATTTTAGCTACTACTGTTACATAGGTTAATTGTGTTATTATGTTAAATCTGTAATGTATTTATTAGTTTCACGTCCTTGTCGGAAGCTGGAGATGCTTTAGAAATTGTTCTTTTTACTATGTTCGTTGGTTATACATTCTTTTGGCAGGGAAAGTGGAACAAGAATGGAAGAGTGTGCATGCTGGAGTGTTATTCTTATTACTCTTTTATTGTTATAATATAAAAGTATGGGAAACCAACATATCGACGGTATTCAGGTGAAAGGATTTATCCCACAAAAGAAAAATTTTTCAAAAACAGCTATAATTAAAATGTTAGCACATTATTAGTTATTTATGAAAGAATGTTAATATAACTGTAAAAAAAAAACATATCTTCGCGTTTTGCAATTAAATTTGAACTAATTATACTAATTACAGCAAAAAAGTAACGTTTAAAAATGAGGGTTAAGCCCTTTTACCTAAACATAATGTCGGTCTGGGTAGCGTAGTCGGTACAGCGCTGGGCTTCTGTGCTTGGGGTTGCGAGTTCGATCCCTGCCCAGGTCGATGGCCAGTGTATTTAAATGTGACAGGCTCATGTTAGTAGATTTATTGGCATGTAAAAGAACTCCTGCGCGACAAAATTCCGGCACACCGGCGGCACTGAACAATGTCTGCAGTTGCGAGCGTCGTTAAATAAACCATAATATTTTTTTAATATTTTTTACCTAAACATTATCGATATTATATTACAGTTGGATCCTTATTGCACATTGGTATTTTGTGTATTTATGTTTTACAAGGAAACCCGACAATTTCTTTCTGATTTTATTTATTTCTCATTACGTAATTGGCTCACGGATAAGTCCTAAGTGTACGGGTAGGCAGCCCGCGTCACAATGTACAGAACACCTGTGAACGACATTGCAATCTTCGCAGAAACATGAATGAAACCATTCAAACTGTTAATGCTGACATGATGACCCATATGAGCAGAAGTGGAATATCGTGTTGATATTTAAAGGGCACTAGGGAAGAATACTTTGAGATACAGTGAATAGAAACTTTCAGAGTAGCAGGATATTTTTCAGAAGACAGGATTGTTCTATCTGAATTTATTGTAATGATAACGGGACTTTGTAGACACGATGTATATTCTCAAATTAACTGGACATTAATGTTATCAATTTATATACGAAGAAGTTATGAGAGGCAAATTGAAAAACCCAGTAATATCCATTAGGAGTTGACGGAACCTGTTGTTCTTTAGTCAAAAACAGTTTAATCGCAGTTCAAATAAATTCAATTTGCTACAAAATACAGACCTCTTTGATACTGAATCGTTTAATTCGATGTTCGACAGCATTCGCTGAAATGGGTAAAGAGTAAAAAGTGTATCGTAATATGCGCCGTCGTGCAGAAGGGAGAGGCAGAAAGAATACTCGCCAGCAGTCACGGATGCACGCTAGTGCAATATCTTATCCGCGGGTAAGGGACGCTAGTCCGAGGGTGCACTGTGCTGATAACCGCTGGTTTAAATTCTGGATTTATTAAATCTTCATCCCTATTACACGAAGTAGTTATTTATCATAATTCAATGAACTGTATTTTAGTATGACTAATTAGAAAATATGTATAGTTGTACCTTCTTCATTTCAATCTATCCTGCATTAAACTTTGAGAAAAATTCATGGCAAGGTGTTTTATTGTTGATGAGGTTTCTGGGCACTCAGTATGCAAAGAGCAACCAAACTACCCCTTGGTAATAGTACTTTTCAAACAAACCTTAACATCTCTAAAGAACTCAAAGAAATGGACAGACAGGTCAAGTGATCTTTATTGACTCTCCGTTCGTCCATTATGATAATTGTAGTGGTGGTAGTAGTGGTAGTGGTGGTGGTGGTGGTGGTGGTGGTGGTGGTGGTGGTGGTGGCGGCGGGAGCAGCAGCAGCAGCAGCAGCAGTAGTAGTTTTCATTCAACGATAGTGATTATCGAGTGTTGAAATCCAACATAGGCAAGAAATGTAAAAGCATTTTCTCTACAGCAATGGTGACCAACTCGTGCTCTTCGTGCAATACGAGCAGTATGAAAGAGCAGATCGTTCCAATATATCTTTACCAGTGACGTTTTTAGTAATTAAAGGATACGTCATATTCTTGACAGCAGTAGAACAGAAAGTGTGATACCATCCTTGTGTGTGCAAATTCACATCCAAAATAAGCTCCTCTCTGCCCTACACACAATGTGACCCTCCTCATTAGCCCTTCTCGCACCCTCTGCAACATTTGAAATGTTATAGTTGCACTTTCTGCATACATTCTGTTTGTAAGGTCATCTTTGTCAGTAGATAACATGTGGAAAACACGATCTCGCAAATAACCTTGTAGAAAATAATTCATGAGAGTTAAATCTGGAGATCTTGGGGGCCATTCTTATAAATGGCTATATATGCATTTCATTCTTCGGAGTATCGTCTATTCAATATAGCACGAATCATTAATGTCCTGTGAACGGGATGGCCATTTTACTGAAACAGCCTGTCTCGGAGAATTGCCAGTGAACATCCTCCAACAGATTATCTAACATCCACACCTGTGGAGTAACGGTTACCGCGTCTGGCCGCGAAATCAGGTGGCCCGGGTTCGATTTCCGGTCGGGACAAGTTACCTGGTTGAGGTTTTTTTCCGGGGTTTTCCTTCAACCCAATATGAGCAAATGCTGGGTAACTTTCGGTGCTGGATCCCGGGCTCATTTCACCGGCATTATTACCTTCATCTCATTCAGACGCTAAATAACCTAAGATGGTGATAAAGCGTCGTAAAATAACCTACTAAAATAAAATAAAAAATTACCTAACTGCCCCACAATAAATGCAGAGTTGCTTGTAGCATTGACATTCCCTTCGATTATATAGATGCCAATGACCTGGTTGTTAACTATGTCAATCCAAAAGTTCAGAGTGTAGCGACCTTGGATGTGCAATTCTTTCCAGCAATGAGTTTTGTGGTCAGGATAATGGTATTTGTTATAGCGATTGACGCTGTCATACTTTCAGACACACATTCCTCTGCCCATAAAATTATTTTTAAGAAACTATAATTGTCAGTATCTTCTACACCAACCCAAGCATGTTCGTCTGTAATAAAAAAAAGGCCACCCAACTAACTGCCTTGTATGTATCTGAGAAAACCTGTACACAATAATGAAGAGACCCTAGGGCTATAAAATATGCTTGTATGGACAATTGGACCATTTCTTTATTACGTTCTGATGTTATCAAATATGTACAGTAATATCGTGGAAAAATATTTATTCTGCTGCAATGTAACTGAATGCAAATATTCTTCAAACGATTCTTTCTTTCCCAGAACCCCGTGAAGCAAATATACGTGTAGTACATTCCATTGATTTTCTGCTAATATCCGATTACATAACAGACTATGTATATTTCCCGCACTGAATGCATTAGGCTATAAGTATTCCGAGGCAATATATGAATGTAAATTTACATACACTTTTTCTCTACACTCTCGTGATATATACATGTATTTTTGCACCAATTTCTTTCCAGGCCCTGATGCTGCAAAGACGTAATATGTCCTTTTTTTTCTTTTCTCCTTTTTATTTCTTGCATCATTTTTTTTCCGATCCTATATGTTTACCTCTAATGTCATAAATCGATTTCCTTTTCGTATTATATAGGCTATTGAAGTGTAATTTCTTGCACGAAATTTTCTTCTACATTACGTCAATTATTTTATATACCATATTCCAACGTTCTAAATATATGTGTAACTTATAATACCGAATATTCATCATAAATAAACTATTCTTGTCGGGAGTGTGCATACAATTATTATAAATTTTAGAGACATCCGTAATATACATGCATACTGTTAGGAGATCTTTCTTTGAAATCTCTGTAGTATAAATCAACGTGTACATCCTTACACCAATCCTTTCTGCAAGATGCCTGTAGTATAATATTAAGTGTACATTCTTACACTTATTATTTCCTCAAAATCACTGTAGTATAAATGCACGAGTACCGTATATTCTTACATTTAATTTTTTCGCAAGATCACTGTAGTTTAATTAAACGAATACATTTTACATTAATTTGTTTGCAAGATCACTGTAGAATAAATGCACAAATACATTCTAGCATTTCGGTACATTCTTACATTAATTCTCTTCGCAAGATAACTATAGTACAAATGCAAGAGTACACTCTTACACTAATTCTTCACACAAGATCACTGTAATATACAGTAAAAATGTAAGAGTGGATTCTTACATTAATTCTTTCGCAAGATCACTACAGCATAAATGCACGAGTACATTCTTACCTTAATATTATTTCTGGAAAAACACTGTTATATAATGCAAGAGTACATTCTTACATTAAAATTCTTCTCACAAGATTAATGTAGTGTAAATACAAGAATTCATTTATAAGTTAATTCTTGCCGTCATTTCCCTTCACTTTAATATAAATGCACGTGTACAGTCTTACACTAATTCTATTCTTCTCATTACAGCAGCACATATGCACGTGTACCTGTATACCCTTAAAATAAGTCTATCGGCAAAATCCCTCTAATATAATGGCGTATATATTCTTACACTAATTATTTCCGCTAGTCCCCTGTAATATAAATGTATATGTAGTAGATTTTTACACTAATTCATTTCGCCAGATCCCTGTAGAATAAATATACCTGTAGATTTTTACACCAATTGTTTTCGCGAGATCCCTGTAGTATAAATTTCCGGCAGATCCCTGGACTATAAAAAATGTAGTTTTTATGCTGAAACTGATCAGAAAGAGAAAAAGGAATTGACAGGGTCACTGGCTGAACTGCCTACTGAAGAATGTACTGGAAGGAATGGTGAACGAGAGAAGAGATCGGGGAAAAAGAAGATATCACATGACAGACGATATTAAGATATTATATGGACCATATGAAAATAGGAAACATTGGAGAATGCTGGGTTTGCAGTGAGAGACCTGCGCTTAGGCAGAGCAGTATGTATGTATGTACGTATCTATGTATGTATGTATGTATGTATGTATGTATGTATGTATGTATGTATGTATGTATGTATGTATGTATGTACGTACGTATATTTCTATAGTAATTATTTTCACCAGCTTTCTGTAGTATATGTGTGCGTGTCGAGTTTTACTCTAATTTTTCCCGGTAAATCCCTGTAGTGTAATAATTGTGCGTATGGAATTTTTACAATAACCCTTTCCGTCCTGATCCCTGTAGCATAAATGTGCGTGTATATTTTTACACTTATTCTTTCAGTGAAATGTGCGTGTAGATTTTAGGCTTATTCTTTACACTAGATACCTGTCTCATAAAAATGTGCGTGTAGGTTTTTACAGTAATTCTTTCCGGGAGAATCCAAAATCATAAATTTATGTGTAAGCTTTTACATTAATTCTTCCTTCGAGACCTTTGTAGTTTTTAAGCTAATTCATGAAGCGACTCTTCGTGCCCTATCTTACTGTTATAAGCAGTCATGGTAGTGTAACAATTTTTTTTTTATTTTACATGTACATACGTTGTTACATTGATTCTTTGCGACACCCCATGACGTCACGGTATGTTATCTGTCCATCAGTCTGCCCGGATATGACGTCACAGACGGATGGACACAATCTTGGTGGTATTTAGTCCACCAACAAATCACTTGCGCCACAAGCTAAATCATACAGACATCATTACAAGCCATCAGAGTAATGTTGTGTGATGCAATGGTCGTGCTCAACTTTTGTGCAGCGACCGCGTTGCGTCACCATAGCAGCCGCACGTTGGCATTCGTTTCAGCGGTGCAGTTACATTGGGTTATGAGGCGTTGCCTATTGGACAGGGAGTTTCGATTATGGGATCTGTTCCTGCTGTTCCTCTATCACTGCTCCTTTCTCTCTCTTTCTCTCCCTTCTACATTTTCTCCTCTTTCTGGCTGTTTTTCTTTTATCTATCTCTGTCTTTCTTTCTCTATCTGTCTCTGCTTCTATATCTATCTGTCTCTGCTTCTAGCTCTCTCTATCTGTCTCTGCTTCTATATCTCTCCATCTGTCTCTGCTTCTATATCTCTCCATCTGTCTCTGCTTCTATATCTCTCTATCTGTCTCTGCTTCTATATCTCTCTATCTTTCTCTGCTTCTATACCTCTCTATCTGTCTCTGCTTCTACATCTCTCTATCTGTCTCTGCTTCTATATCTCTCTATCTGTCTCTGCTTCTATATCTCTCTATCTGTCTCTGCTTCTATATCTCTCTATCTGTCTATGCTTCTATATCTCTCTATCTGTCTCTGCTTCTATATCTCTCTATCTGTCTCTGCTTCTATATCTATCTGTCTCTGCTTCTATATCTCTCTATCTGTCTCTGCTTCTATATCTCTCTATCTGTTTCTGCCTCTATCTGTCTTCGTCTATCTATCTCTGTCTCTGTCTATCTTCTACTTTATCTCTTTCTCTCTCTCCCTTTATTCCTTCCTTCCTTCCTCATTTCCAGCCTTCCTTCCCTTCTTCCTTCTTTTCTGTGTAATCCTTTATATAATTTCACTGACAAAGTGAAGGAATAACAGGTGGACTCATTAATGATCAACTGATTCAATGCCAACTGACTGGTGACTAAGCGATTGATTGACTCACCAACTGAATTGTAGAGGTGGATTCCAAACTGGCCTAAGTCAAAGTGACAAGTTATGAGAAAAATGATAAAAACTGATTAAACAAATTTGACGCTCCTAGTGCCTACATATGTTTCTTCAAATGTATCTAACTCAAGACTTAGGATAGTCTTAAAATAGTATACTTGGGCTAAAAAATGATAAATTAAAAAATGAATAAAAGAAGTCAATATCTTAACGAAATGACTTACGACACTTTGGAATCCACTTCTTCAATTGGCGATTGATTTATTGATTTATCGATCTACTGATTGATTCATTCATTTATTCCTCCAAAAATTCAGTCTCTTAATAACGACGACAACCTCGTTGAAACGAAACTGTTGATTAACCGACAGATTTAAGAACAAATTTACTCAATAAATAACCGAGGTGACTTATTGACTGATTGACTTCCTCCCTCACTCACTAACCGAGTAACTGAATAAAGTCACAGATCAAATGACTTATAACTGGTTGTGTGATTATAAGACTTAACATAATCCCATTAAATAAACTCAGTGATTAATTGGCTACTTATTATGATCACACTATTTAGTGTATTAGCAAGTGACTGGCTAACAAGCTGTATTTGTAACATATTGATTGAAAGACAGTCTGTCTGTTAGACTATCTGTCCGAACTTTCGTTTGTCCGCCTGCTAACTTAATCCTTCGTCCTTATGGCCGAATGACTGCCAAGACTAACTGGTTGACCGACTGACTGATAGAACAGAGGAGCTCAGACTCGATCAGATCCGAACAAATAAATTTGCTTGTTCGGGTCTGGTCAAGGCTGACTGACTATATGACTTAATGATTGAATAACCAACCGAGTGAAGGTTTGAGAGACGGACTAACTGATCGACCGATCACTGAGTGAGTGAGTGAGTGAGTGAGTGAGTGAGTGAGTGAGTGAGTGAGTGAGTGAGTGAGTTACTGATCGATCCAATGGCTAATGAATTCACTGAGGTACAGATTCACTGGCTCAGAATGTTGTTGATCCTCTTCGCCTGCTTTACTATCCTTCCGAACTTTTGCCCGTCTATCCGCTATCCATCTCCCTATTTGTAGGCCTATTTCCGAATGGCTGATTGAATATTTGAGTAACTGACTTGACTAATAAACTCACTGATCGATTGACGAGCAGTCTATTCCCTGACGTACTTAGTGACTCACTATTTGACTGTCCCACCAATTTTCTTACTGATTGACCTACTGGAATTCACTAATCGAATAATAATAATAATAATAATAATAATAATAATAATAATATTAAGCCCATAAATTCCTTCAGTGCAAGGGCTTCCTACTTACATAGGGTAGCCAGTCCGTGTGAGTTTGGGTGGTTTTCCTATATGTCTTAAGGCCTAGTTACTTAGTCACTTCCTGAACTAATTCTCGTGTAATCTAATACTATTTATAATATTACATAATACTAATCTCAGACTATTTGTGTCTCTAGTTCTTGATGTGCGTGTTGCCACCTAGCCTACATTTCCGTCACACTATCTTGACACTTTGTGTCCGAAGCACTTCACTACACTGCACTACACTGCACTACACCTTGCAATCTCCCTCCCTAGAGTTTTCCACTGCACTCTGTCCCTGGCGATCCTTGTCCAGTCTGCTTCAGGTGTTGTCTGGAAGACATCCGCTCATCTACATTTGGCACGGCCTCTCCTCCTTTTCCCAGTCCGGACGTCCCACACTGTTGAAGCGTAAGCCCATCTATCTTGTTACCGTCTAGCAACATGACCTCCCCATTTCCACTTTATCTCTTGTGCCTGGTTCCCCACGTTCTTCATCTTGAATCTTGTTCTGAGTTCCGCATTGGGTATTCTGTCGGTTATTTTAACGTTCAAAATTCGTCTTTCCATTTTTCGCTGACAACTAATAGAATAACTCATACTGTTTCACAGTATGTTTTACGTTCCGACCATCCAGGTACTTATCTACACACTTATCAAGCCATCCATCCATATGTGTCCAGTTATCTGTTCTCTTTTTGCCTTCTGCTATTCTCGGGGATTTAATGCTAACACATTGAAACAAGTTCTGTGTTTCACGGAGACATATCTGAGTGAAAATTATGTATTTTCAAAGGTAAAAACTATTTATTCAACAAGTTGGGAAATGATAACATTTTAAGCACGAGAAGTTATGATTGTCCACCGATCCGAATGAGAGATAGACAACACAGCGAGTGCTTAAAACGCTAGTTCCGCACATGTTTCACAGACCTACAAGATTTTTTAGACAGTCGCTCGATAATTCCTAATGTATTTACGTTTTAAAGAGAATAAAATTGTTGATCCGTTCTCTCGCAATGGCGAACTTCTAATGTTAAAGACGAAAAAATATTATACATTCGTATGGAAAGACATAGAATTTACGGCCTTCGAATATGTAGTAGGCTAGAGTGATTGTTTTGTTGGTTGTTAGGAAGTTGTTTAAGTGGAATTCTGCTTGTCATGTAATTTTGGAATATACAATTATTACAACGAAAGTGACAAATATAATTACGATAGTGAGTGATTCGGAAGTGAATTCCAACATAGAAAATGCAGCAGAAGCTGCGATATGTATGCTGATTCCACAAAAATCAATTTATATTTTCTGTATTTTAAATTTGCTGCTTAAAAGATTTTAGGCACGGAAATTTACTTTGAAGCACGCTAATTTATGGATGCGGAAATCAATAACATTTCCATACTAAAATGAGAGCCGAAATCTTGTCATTGTGAAACAACTGTCTAAAAAAATATTTATGGTTGCTTCCTTCCGAAGGGAAGTGAAGATGGTAATTCGTGTGGTGTGTCACGTAAAGCACTTTTCCTAAATAAGAATAACACAAAGAAATTTACCATTTTCAGCCCTCTCAAAATTAATCTCTACTAATTTTGCGTTTGTTGCTTCCATCGGTTTAATCACTTTGTATTTTACAATTACTGCAACTATACCAATGGAAAGAAAATTATTTGAATAGGCCTATAGATTTTCAATGCGAAAAGCCCGTTGCCAAATAATGCAATAAACTTTTATATAATTATAAGTTCAGCGAATTTTGGACCAGCAAAATTTCTGGAATTGTACCCCAAAACCTCCCACCTTCACAATATCGGTTACCCACTACGCGGGAAACATCTAAGAGGTTTAGATAGCGCCATTACTTGATGATGAGCAGTCCATAAGCGTCACTCTTTTAACTAGTGTCCTAAATAGACTCAGACATAACAGATCCCCAATTATGAACACACTGGGGGTTGTGGCCTCTTTGAGGAGAGCAACAATTTGGTCTCTAGCAATCACGCGGTCAGTCGTCATTTGTACGGCTTAGCACCATAGCAACCGTGTCACATTCCAGCTGCTCTTAAAATGAGTACAAAGAGCTGATGATTGGTCTTTCTGTGTAATGTATATCTGACAGATACGGTACACAATAACGAATAATATGTAACGCATTACATTAAATAGTGAGTTTCAGATTATGTGGGAATTGTTTCATGGGTGGATTCAGATAGTTGAAAGGAGACCACGTCCTTTCATAGCTCAGCCAGTTTTCCTAGCTTAAAGGAAAGAATTTAATAAACCAAGAACTAAAAGAAGCTACAATAGTAATATCACTGAAATTAATTTCTTTTCATGAATAATATTTGTTTGCACTTAATGGGTTGAGGGAAAACCCTGGAAAAACTTCAACAAGGATCTTTACTCCACAGCAATGGATTTGCGCTTGTTCCTATGGCTTTTTATTATGACCAGTATTTCTTGTCAACTGTTGTTTACAGAGGAAACCGCACTCACTAGGATTGATGAGCACATCTTAAAACCGCCCCACAATACATATTCTCCTCCAGATCATCCCTAATTCCCCATAGTCTGCAGAATGTTTTCTTTTTCAAGTAGACTTCACCGCAGTCCCTTAATCACGAGCTACTACCATGAACCCCAGAGGAGAACCTACGGTACATAGCACTACCACCAGCAACTAATGACCATATACCGTGGGATCTAAGTTTGGTAGCGGTCTACATCGGACGTAAGCCCAAAATATCGGAAAGAAACGGAATTGATGATGATTATTATTATGATTATGAAAGAGGAAAACTATAGGGGAGAGTTGGGTAGTATTGGACATAGGGTAATAATGGACAGTGCGTTTCTTTCATCTACCACCAGATGGTAGTACCTGAATAACATGGTTACGTTTCTGTATGCGACATCACAGAAACGTAACCATGTCATTCAAGTACTATCATCTGGTGGTAAATGAAAGAAACTCACTGTCCGATATTACCCGATGTCCGATACTACCCAACTCTCCCCTAATTATGATGGCAAAATGAGTCCGTGATCCATCGTTGAAAGTTAATCATAAAATCTGTTTTAATTGGTTGAGGGAAAACCTTGAAGAAAAACCATCAACCAGGTAACTTGTCCCAACTAGGATTTCAACCCAGATCTGCTAGTTTTCCAGTCCACAGCGGTGGACAAGCCCGGTACGTTTTTATCATAATTTGTGTTCTGGAGTAAGCGGCTAGAGTACTGAGCTAAAGTGTTACATGGACAACTGTTTTATAATTACCGACGTTTTAGGAGAGATTTAAAAATTGAGTATCTATTAACACACAACTATAGACTGGAATGGGACTTTACAATTTCTCTTTTGTTCTTTTATTTTTTTTAAGTGACGCCCAGCGTTCGGAGGGTACAGGTTGGCTTAGCTCTTATACACGCGTCGACGCTGAAATATCAGTACGTGCCAGCACGTATGTCACGTTACGTTCCATTACAACATTAAGCCACTTTGTTCCCCGAACAATACTACCCGCACTACACGGCTATAGATAATCCAGAATTCAATGTTCCACTCAAATACGATTTTTTTTTTCTTTTTTGTACATCTATTTAAAAGTTTAGAATCAATTTGAAAACAATAATGGCGAACACAACACCGTCGATTTTTTAGAATTTTCCAATAATGTGATTAAATGTTACTGGAAGAGGGTTGGAGAGGTTGGTGGAAGGGGATGGATACACCCTCAGCGTTGGCTGGCTCTAATGCAATTCTCTGCCGTTAAAACACGAGGAATACCGAATTATTAACAGGATTACATGCATTCATACACGCATACCTTATTCACAAGTACTGCTACAGGTTGCTTCCGAACCAAGTTCCTTCTAATGAAGATTAGATTCCTTAATACGGGTATGTTAGATTAATTTGTATTATTTTGAATAACTACTTGCATGTGCAGTTGTTTTTATATTATTTTCATTATTTCACACATTATTGTAATAGATTAATTTACATTATGATGTACACTTTTCTTGTACTTATATTACATTTTTGCTGGTGTGGAAGAAAGGTCTATTGCCCTTAACTCAACCAGAACAAATATAATAAATAAATAAATAAATAAATAAATAAATAAATAAATGCACAAATAAATGAAGTACATAAATAAATAAGTAAATGAATAAATGCACAAATGAACAAATAAATGAAGTAAATAAATAAATAAGTAAATGAATAAATGCACAAATGAACAAATAAATGAAGTAAATAAATAAAGAAATAAGTAAATGAATAAATGCACAAATCAACAAATAAATGAAGTAAACACACACACATATATATATATATATATATATATATATATATATATATATATGAATAAATAAATAAATAAATAAACAAGTAAATGAATAAATGCATAAATTAACAAATAAATGAAGTGAACATAAATATATGATTAAATAAATAAATAAATAAGTAGCTTAATTAATTAACGATTTCGTAAATAAATATTTAAATAAGTAAAAGAGTTAGATTTAATTTCTACCGAATTATCTGTTTTAACATAAAACGTTTATATACGAGTGTGAACTAAAATGTTAAGAAAATTTCAACATCTGACGTCAGTTGCTTAGTAACGGCAATGACTAACGTCACTTGCCTAGCAACGGGTCATTCAGATGAAACAGTAATTCTACTATAAATACTTGTACGGTTACTATATATGACATACAGCACAGTTTGCCTACTAGATACGGCTGGATTTTAGTAGACTGGAAAACGAACGCAAAAATTAATTTACGAATATCAAAGTCTTACTACTTTATTTTCTGTGTTACACACTTCGATGAACCATGAAGCATATTTTCCCAGTGAATCAACGACGTTTATGCTGTACAGGAATATCTTGGATGAAAATTTCGTTACATTTTATGTAAATAATATTAATTTTTCCTACGCCTATTGTAATTTTCTTTTATTTAATGGCCTCTCAAATAACTATTAACAATAAAATAAACTATATGATTACTTACAGTTCCGTCAAAGGCACAATACATCATTAAAATCACGTGCATAATCCTGGAATAAATTGAATTGATACTAAATGTGTAGAAAATTGTCACAACAATGTAATATAAATCGTTTTTGCACGATCATGTTTTTTTGTTGTATTTACAGCTATTTTTGTTGAGCCTTGAAAGTTAGAATTCCCACACAAAAACTTGTTGCTTGAGAAACCATTCATTCTTCATACCATAAAACTATACGAAATAGACACATTATAGTACACTTATTGTTACTTAGTTACCATTAAGTATAGTTTTGCTAAGCCTTTGGGATAATATTGCTGTACATTTTCAATGCAAAATACATTGTATTTGGAATTTTAAAAATATGATGGTGCAAAACATGTAGTACAATACACGTTTGTGAAGTGCATTACAGTATCTCGGAAATAGAAAAACGTGCAGAGCGACTTTTCGTTTTCAAACTTTTCCTCAATTTTGTAAAAACACTTCTCAACCTTGTATCGTAATATACTATTACACAGTAGGCAGATGCCAGTCCGGAAGACAGAATGTCTCAAAGCAGTCCCAATATTGTAATGTTTTAAATACTGGTAATCGAAAATCTCCAAGTAGATTTTTGCACTAACAATACTTTCTCTCTAGATTTTGTACAATGAAAATACAAAATAGGAATGCGAAGGAGACTACTACTACTACTACTACTACTACTACTACTACTACTACCACCACCACCACCACCACCACCACCACTACCACTACCACCACTACCACCACTACCACTACTACTAGTGCTGCTCCTGCTGCTAGTACTACTTGTACTATCACCACTACCACTACCACTACTACTAGTGCTGCTACTAATAATACCAATACTAACGATGTTAATGTTATGTTTTATTTAACGACGCTCGCAACTGCCGAGGTTATATCAGCATCGCCGGTGTGCCGGAATTTTGTCCCGTAGGAGTTCTTTTACATGTCAGTAAATCTACTAACATGAGCATGTCGCATTTAAGCACACTTAAATGCCATCGACCTGGCCCGGGATCGAACCCGCAACCTCGGGCGTAGAAGGGCAGCGCTATACCAACTCCGCCAACCAGGCAGACTAATACTAACAATACTAATATCAATAATAACACCAATACTAATTCCACTAATATTAACACCAATACTACAAATACTAACAATACTAACAATACTAACACCAATACTAACAATATAACATCAATACTAACAATATTAATACCAATACTAACACTAATAATACCAATAGCAATACTAACAATGCTAACATCAATATTAGCAATACTAATACCAATACTGATAATACTAACAATACTGACACCAATACTAAAAATACTAACATCAATACTACCAATACTAACAATACTAACACCAATACTAACAATATAACATCAATACTAACAATATTAATACCAATACTAGCACTAATACTAACAATACCAATACCGATACTGACAATACTAACATCAATATTAACAATACTAATATCAATGCTAACAATGCTAACACCAATACAAGCAATATTAATACCAATACTGATAATACTAACAATACTAACACCAATACTAACAATACTAACACTAATACTAAAAATACTAACATCAATACTACCAATACTAACAACAATAACACCAATACTAACAATACTAACATTAATATTAGCAATACTAATACTAACACCAATACTAGCAATACTAATACCAATACTTACAATACTAATACCAATATTATCACCAATACTAATACCAATACTAGGAATACTAACATCAATACTAACAATACTAATACCAATACTAACAATAGTAATACCAATACTAACAACAGTAATACCAATTACTAACACCAATGCTAATACCATTAATATTAACACCAATAATAACAATACTAACACCAATACTAACAATACTAATATGAATACTAACAATACTAACATCAATACTAACACCACCACCACTAATACTTTCCTATAGTGTCATTATTGCAACATTAGGAGATTGCCTTGGATACATCTCTTATAGGTTATGTATCCCATTTCCATGGCCACACTGCGAAGTTTGGTCAGTGATTTTCCTCTACGGTTATGAATACTAAACCCTATTACCTTGAAAATTATTACTCTGGGTTTCTAATTCTTTTCTATATATTAGGTACTGCAGTTTAAATGATTCATTCCTTGTGGAAAACACAGAGCCCTAAAAATAAATTTTCAGTCCATGCAACGTACCATAAAATTAAGATGGGCAATAATCACTACTCTGCATATTTCAAGGCCCTTCGCATTCGGAAGGCATAACTCTTTACATCAAATCCACCCCTTAAGCATATCATGCACATAGGAAATGCATAATCTCCGTGGCTAAAATCTCGTCTCTATTATCATTTCAGAGTCTTTAAACGCCTCATAAATTTTTAAGAGCTAGTAATCTCTTCTACCCCCACTTTTTACCTCACTACTATATATATAAACGCTATAATGATATCCCACGCTTTCCACAAATTAAACCCATCTGTTATATTTTTCGCTGCTTTCAACTTTTTTTTTTGCCCCAGGAACTGAGATTTGCAGATAAAACCTCACGATTCTTGTAATATCTGTCGTCACCTAGATTCGAGAGAGGGGGAGGAGGAAGACTACCTGCTGGTCACGTGATGATGTTTCATCGCCTCATAAACAGAGTCACGAAATGGCAAAGCGGCCGCTTTGGAATGCGAGCACATTGCTCAAGATACAACAAGACTCCAGTGCCTCTTTTCTTTCCCCTTTAAATACCTCCAAGCAGATTAGAACTCTTGTCTAGAATTATATCTTCATAATTTCAAAGGAGAAGCAAGTGGAAACTCTGAGCTACTAACACAATATGGGAAAAATATTTTTATTAAAGAGATGAGACATGGACTTTTCTCCATCGCTGGTGACGAAGTTATTGATTTAGAATGTTTCAAAGCTGTCACTACCTTCACCTTTAGCAGAATAGAAAGGTGAGGTGGTCAGTGAATTACATTTAACCGTTTTTAATGATCAAAGTGAGTAGAATACACTTCTTCCGCCGTGATGTGTTCATCTGAAGACAAAGGTAGTGACAACCATCGAAACGTCAAGATATCATACACTCATTATTTATCAGCAATGGAAAAAGTTCGAGCCTCAGCACGTTTAAATAACCCACTATTGCTTTCTATCTCATTAAAAATTAATTTATATTCATCGATTTTATTATCACATTTCCATACTATACTAACCGTGCAAAGATAAGTGAAACGGTAAAAATAATTTGATACATTTAGACTTAGTTGCATCTTGCGTTCTACACTGAACCGGCGATATACAAAGTCGTACAAATAAGTATGTCTTGGAATGTCTGGTTTATGAGTTTAGTAGAGTGAATTATGTCATATTTCACGCTAAACTGATAAATTAAATTTGCAATAACACAGACCAATGTAACGATCCTTCTGTTCAATTATTTATCCATGTGCGATTAACATGGAGTACCCGAAATGTCCTCAACCTGTTTCCACGTACGCGTAACACTTTGAATTATGGCATCTATCGGTAGGTAGGTAGGTAGAGTTGTCTTATTGAAAACATTAATAATTTGTTTCTTGGATTGTACCTCGAAGTCTAACCATTCATTGTAATCTGTGGATTCTACCTCAAACCAGGTATTTCAAAAATATGCATGTATGTAAAACTATAAATATATAAGGGAACTGTGCCTATTATCGCACATGCGCCTAATATCGCACCCCATGGTTTATGAGCTCAGAGCAGGCATAAGACCCTGAATGGAGTAGTAGCTTATTCAGTTCAATTAAAAGAAGCGTTAGCGCCCGCAGATGGATTGCTACGGGCTTCAATACATACTACACGCCTTGAGTTTGAAATAGGCGATGGGAAAGTATTTGTAGTGTGTGGTGTTCGGGACGAGTATACTGCCAACGGTAAGGAGCAAAACTTTTATACACTGTTAGTTTGATTAAGTTAGACGTGTAATATTTTTAATCAGCTATGGAAATATTATAAACTTTTTATTTTTATTGGAACAAGCTATTATGTTTCATGTATGTTATTTGCCCAATATCGCACACTTACTGTTTTCCTATTATCGCACAGTGCGATATTAGGACGATGTTACTGCAAACTAATATAATCCTACAATGAATCTGGTAATTCGAAGGTTCTTAAAAAATTGCCATTGCAGATTAATCCAAAATGTCGTAAGCTGTGGAAAGAGGAGGTTATGAAGGTTGCAATCATATCAGTTAGGAACAAAGTGATGGGATTGCAACGTGTTTCCAATACTTTCAATGTTCCCAAGTATACTTTAAAAGATAAAGTCAATAACAAAGAGGGTGTATATAAACTAGTGAGCACGAAACTTGGTATAAAACCTGTACTTCCATTTGAACTGGAAGATTCTTAGGTTTCATATTGCTTAGAAATGGAGTAGCGATTTTATGGTTTATCTGCAAAGGACTTAAAAACTATGACTTTTCAGTTAGCATTTATGAAAGGTCTGAACCACCCATTTTCGAAGAACGATGAAGCCGCAGGACGGAAATGGCTGCACAGTTTCTTGAGAAGACACCAGGAATTGAGTCTCCGGAAACCACAAAGCACGCCTATGGCAAGGATCAGAGGTTTCAATCAGGAGAACGTAATTAATTTTTTTGACATTTGGGAACCATTGATGAACACTGTCAACCATTCACCAAACAGACTGTACAACTGTGACGAGACAGACTTGACAGTGATTCAACACAAAGGCAACAAACTAGTTAGTCTGAAAGGTAAGAGGCAGGTTGGATCTGTATCTTCAGCAGAGAGGAGATCTTTAGTGACTGGAGTGACATAAATGAGTGCAGCTAACCATTTCCTGCCCCCGTTTTTGGTTTTTCCTAGAGTCAACATGAAAGCCGAACTTTTGGATGGAGCACCAAATGGTAGCTTAGCGGTCTGTCACAAATCTGGCTGGATTCAGAATGAAAGTTTTGTTCAATAGTGTCATCACATTCTCAGCAATGCGAAGCCTACCAAAGATGACCCAGTAATTCTAGTGTTAGATGGGCATTATTCCCACACTAGAAATGTTGAACTCCTCGAACTAGCACGTGTTAATGGTGCTCATATTGTGTGCTTACCTCCACATTACACACATAAGATGTAACTCTTGGGTGTGGCATTCATGCTACCTTTCGAAACTTACTATGCTCAAGCAATTGAACAGTGGCTCAAACAAAATGCAGGCAGAGTAGTGATTCACTACCAGGTTGGTATGCTATTGGGAGAAGCTTTCAATAAAGCAGCAACTGTTGCTGTAGCTACAAATGGCTTCAGAAAAACCGGTCTGTATCCTTGCAACCGCCATATCTTCAGCGACTTTGAATTTCAAGACGTTTCTCCTAATACCCATGAAGCAAGTGATCATTCATCTGAAGCTTTACCAAATAGATTAGATGATGCCAACGCTTCCCAACCTCGGCCAGGCTCTAGCAGTATCAACGGGCCAAAAACTCCACAAAATTAGTCGAGTGGCAAACTCTATCTTTTGTTACACCTGCTGACATTTCACCAATTCCTAAAATAACTTACAACAAAAAAGTCCAACTGATAGAGGACGTAAAAGTGGTTCTGCTGCTCTACTAAAAAGTTCACAATATAAAAACGAATTGGCTGATGATTAAGAGGCGTTCAGAAGAAACAGACTGATAAAGTACCTACTCAGAGGAAGAGACAGAAAAAACAAAGTCAGGTATCGTCAGATTCAGAAGACGAAGAGTTGGATGAGCCAGTATACATCTCCATTGATAATGGAGATACCGAAAATGATGCAGAATGTCTATATTGCAACGAGAAGTTTTCTTTTGACAAGAGGGGAGAAAAATGGAACATATGCACTAAATGTGGAATTTGGTGCCATGAAGAGTGTTCTGGGGATGATGACTACAAAAGTTTCATTGTGTTATTGTTTGGAAAGTTAGATTTTGTTCTCTAAATATCTGGATTATGTTTAATTACCAAACATTCTATAGCTTGCAAATCAAGCGTTCAGGTATAACTCCCTGTAAATTTATTTCAATAATTTCGAGGGAAAAATTGTTCCGGGGCCGGATATCGAACCCGGGATCTTTTGTACGTTAAACCAAAGGTCCCGGGTTCGATACCCGACCCCGGAACATTTTTTCTCTCGAAATTATTCATTCTATACCTTGATAGCTGAATATGTAGTTATTTACTGGCAAACACAGTGCATCAGAAAATCTTATAATTTCCGTGTTGCATTCGTATGTTATTAAAAAACATGTTTTGTGCTTAAATACAACAGATATTTAATAAATATGTAATAAAATTTGTTTCTATACAATAAACTTAACATTTGTCCTATGTATTTTTCACAAAATGAGGGGTGCGATATTAGGAGCACTATTTCTCCTTATACTGTTTTTGCAATTTTTCTTTTGTACTTGAAAAACAAATGTAAAATAAAAGTAATTTTTAAATTTGACCTCACTGATATAAGTATAATAAACCCGTATTAAGAATCCGTATTTATTTCAAATTTATGTAATATATTAATACTTGAAAAACTACTTTTTCAAAATGGGTGCGATATTAGGCACACTTCCCTTACATACACACACGCAGTAGAGCAAGTGGACAGCTTCAAATACTTAGTGTGCACTATAAGTAGTAGCCTAACATGATCATGCTTCACCCCTCCGCTTTCCCCTTAGCCATCACTTGTTCATTCAACGTTAAGCATTTTGGATATCCTCATCTCCTACCTTCCCCTTTACAGTGTATTGCGGGCTGGATTTTACATGACGTAGTCCACACCTGTGGAGTAACGGTCAGAGCGTCTGGCCGCGAAACCAGGTGGCCCGGGTTCGAATCCCGGTCGGGGCAAGTTACCTGGTTGAGGTTTTTTCCGGGGTTTTCCCTCAACCCAATACGAGCAAATGCTGGGTAACTTTCGATGCTGGACCCCGGACTCATTTCACAGGAATCATCACCTTCATCTCATTCAGACGCTAAATAACCTAGATGTTGATACAGCGTCGTAAAATAACCCAATAAAATAAAAAATATATATATATAACGTAAACTTTGCTACACGAAGCAGCTACCCTCAGTGGCTTCATTATTATTATTATTATTATTATTATTATTATTATTATTATTATTATTATTGTTGTTGTTGTTGTTTATTTAACGACGATCGCAACTGCAGGGGTTATACCAGCGACGCCGGTGTGCCGGAATTTTGTCCCGCAGGAGTTCTTTTACATGCCAGTAAATCTACTGACATGAGCTTGTCGCATTTAAGCACATTTAAATGCCATCGGCTACTGAGGCCGATTATTATTATTATTATTATTATTATTATTATTATTATTATTATTATTATTATTATTATTATAAGAATATGACCTACCAAATTCTCATCTCAAGCATTTCACCTCTCAAATGTTGGTACGTCTGGTGTTCCATGCACTTTGTGATTGTCAAGAATGACGTAAGAAATTCAGCTCAGTATTTCGCCGATAGGGTTGAACGTTGCAGGTATAAATGGAACTAGTATTCTGCATGTGAGACAGACACAAGTTAGATCTGCGGGGTCGCTATGGCAACGCCTGGCGGCTCCAGTAAATCAGAGGAACGTACAGCGACTGGTGGGATCTTCTTTTAATTTCAACGGAGGGCGCCCCGACAAATTATTGCCCTTTCTTGTTTGTTTTAATAACGCCTGGAGGAGACACCTTTGTCCTAAGTCGTAAATGTTTCTATAATTACCTTCCTCGCCGTGATAAAGTTCAGCAACTTTTTCACCTCCCCCTCCTCCTCAGTCCTCCCAAACAAGTGCTCATTGTTGCATGAAATGGAAAGTTGACTCCATGTTCTCCGAGGTTAATATTATAAGAAGACGTTTCTGCGTGGTTTTAAGGGGTGGTACGACCTAGAAAAGGGGGATGGGATGTGGAATGAGTTTTGAGAAAGGGAGGTTGGGAAATGAAGGAGGTATGGGGGGTTCAAGCTGTGGAGTTCCATCTAAAGGATATGGAAACTTAACGAGCACCTTCCAAGTTACAAAAGACTTGTAGTGACGTCATTTCCTTTCCCCTAAAACTACACCAAGAAAGATGTTTTATTTTGTATATAGTAATCTAACTAGAAGAGTCAATCAATGTACCGAAAAATTTCACTTCGCTTTAGCACATTAAACTCTGAAATTTCTCAGTGAATGGTGGTGTAGGCCTATATTTTATTTACAATAATGCGTCAGATTATCTAAATATTCAATTCCTTATTCTTTCAGTATAAAATTATCTGTCTACGCACAGCGATTTCCCGCAAATTATTGTCCGAGTTTCATATATAGTGGAATCCCTTCGTTGTTTATAAATGGGGTAAAAACTTTTAGCCAATCATTTTACACGTTTGTACGTACTGTCTATTACATTATTGGTCTTCTGTGCCCGCCCGTACATACACGAAGTAACTACTGCCGAACGATGAACTCAGTGACTGATAGACAGAGAACGTCTTGTAAACAACAGGGTGCGTACAAATACTGTACATACTTGTCTCTAAGCGTTGGCGGCACCACTCAGCAGATTTCAAGTTTCAACTTAAATTTTTGTCTGAGTAAACGTACAGAGTATATCAAAAGTCCGGTAACACTTTCAATATTTTATTACACAAAAACTACTATTGATAGCACTTTCAAACACACGTCAGTTTAAAGTCAAACTCTCAAAGTTCTGTTTACACCTTACAGAGATTCAATGTGTGAACCACGAGTGACTCGGCAGATGTCCAAACGATAATCAAACTCTTCCCATACCCTTTTCAACATATCCTCTGTGACCGTGGCAGCAGCTTCTCGAATTCTGGTTTTTAGTTCCTCTAAATCACGTGGCAAAGGCGGTACAAACACACGGTCCTTTAGTTACTCCCATAGAAAAAAGTCACATGCAGTCATGCAGCCATTGCTCCAACATGTCCAGATATGAATGTCTAGTCACAGTAGCCTCAATGAAGAAGAAAGGTCCGTACAGTAAGGTGTGACAACGCTCAGAAAACATTCACCTTTGGTGAATCACGCTCATGTTCCATGATTCTGTGAGGTTTCTGTGTACCCCAAACACGACAGTTGGTGCTTGTTAATTTTCCCACTCGTATGGAATGTCGCTTCGTCGCTGAAAATTAAGCGGCTGAATAAGTCATCGTCGTCTAATGCCTGTTGTAGCTGGCAAGAAAACTTATCTGAGATGTCTGATCGTTGGATAGGACGTGCTGGAGTAAGGGACAGATGTTTCATGACATGGCCACCAAGGTCACGCGATATGACTACATGTGATTTTTTTCTATGGGGGTTTCTAAAGAACCGTGTGTTTGTACCGCCTTTGCCACGTGATTTAGAGGAACTAAAAACCAGAATTCGAGAAGCTGCCGCCACGGTCACAGAGGATATGTTGAAAAGGGTATGGGAAGAGTTTGATTATAGTTTGGACATCTGCCGAGTCACTCGTGGTTCACACATTGAATCTCTGTAAGGTGTAAACAGAACTTTGAGAGTTTGACTTTAAACTGACGTGTGTTTGAAAGTGCTATCATTGGTAGTTTTTGTGTACTAAAATATAGAAAGTGTTACCGGACTTTTGATATGCCCTGAATTATGAAAGGATATCAGTCTAAATGACTTAAAATATTTTTTCATTGATTCTGGTTCACGTTAACACTTTGTTTAACAGAACTTAAAATTGTTTAACGACACGTTAAAAGTATTAAAATTCTTTAAAAAAGCTATGTACCTTAGGCAGACGGCCCGTTTCGACGCCGGGTCTGCGCCATCTTCAGTGTCCTACGAACTACTGATGTTCCTGTTGATCTTGCATTTGTCAGTTGTAGGGGTACCCCCACCCCTATGGTGGGGGTGTTTTTTTGTGTGCTATGTATCATGATATCGAATAATGTGTGGGTATTGAACTGTAATTGTGTATTAAGTATCCACACCTGTAAGTAACGGTCAGCGCGTCTTGCCGCGAACCAGGTGGCCCGGGTTCGATTCCCGGTCGGGGAAAGTTACCTGGTTGAGGTTTTTTCCGGGGTTTTCCCTCAACCCAATATGAGTATATGGATACTTAATACACAAATGAGCAAATGCTGGGTAACTTTCGGTGCTGGACCCCGGACTCATTTCACAGGCATTATCACCTTCATCTCATTCAGACGCTAAATAACCAAAGATGTTGATAAAGCGTCGTAAAATAACCTACTAAAATAAAAAAAGTATTAAATATATGATGTGGGTGTGTTATTGTATGTTTGTGTATTTCGTATTGTTCTCAGATGTTTAACTGTGGACTTTTTGGTGTGATGTGTAGAATTTCCATATCTGTTTCTATGTTATTGTAGTCATGATTATTGTTGATAATATGTTCTGCGTAGTTTGATGTGATGCATGGTTTGGTTATAGCTTTAATGTATTCTTTATATCTGTTTGAAAGTTTCTTCCTGTCTGTCCTATGTAACAATGTTTTCGTCGTTAATATTAAAACAATTATTTTATTTAGAGGAGTTACCACTGTAATTATTTACTCTTATATTTGTTATTTGTATCTGTACAAATTTAGATGCTAAAATAATTCTTATTTAAGTCTGTAATATTTTCATGTATAAGTTTAAATACATTTCTTTCTTCTTATTCACTCTATCTTTTGATGTCAACGTCGACCATGAGCAAAGCGATCGCCTTATCAGTAACTTATTCAGTGGTGTTCCTGTAGTGGGCGGAGTCAGCTACCTTTCCAAATTAGAAGTTTCCATAACAGAAGTTTCCAACGGAGGGACTCCACTGTATTCTGAAAAGATTGTGTAGTGTAGTGCTAATTATATTATTTTTAAACCGCCACAGTGCTCTAGTGCAGGCATACTCAGCCGGGAAGATCTAACCTTCAAACGAGGTGCAACAGTGACGTAGAATCTCAGTACACGATGAGGTATATGCATAATAGTAATATACGTTACAAGAGCGGTATGTTGACGTTTTCATGGTCGAGGAAAAGATTGAAAAAGTGAAACGTAATTGAGCTTTTTTAATTTCCGAGAACATGAAAACAAACATACCGCTCGTGTATCGTACATTATTTTGTGCGAAGATCGTTTATTACATACCTGAAAGACGAATTTCTAATTAGTTGTAATGAAACCTCCATCTTGGTTTCTGTTTAATGACGGCAACTTTAGAAAACAAAAATATCTATACTCCAGCAGGCCGTGATATGTCTGTCTTCCCCCCCCCCCAGTCTATAAATGCGAACTTAAAACAAACGGTAAGGTTATGTAATGATTTATTTTTCATTTTAATATTTTAACAATATTATTTATATAACATATTGCAGTAATAACATCGGCATCTGGAGTCTTGTTGATTTTTTCACGGCTTTCTTAATGTTACTTGTATCAGGAATGCAATACGTTTCGTGGAGTAGTAGACTCTACTTAATTTTTGCAAATATTTAAGAACAATAATTAACATTGCAATTTGGGTGAAATTGCAGTGGTAAGTTTCCAATTTATAATTATTACTATGTTAAACGTCTCTAAAAGTAATATGTTAAAAGCCTAAAGCAGTAAAATGAATGTCGCGCTTAAGCGGTAAGAAGAGGGAAATTGTTATGTGTGTTACGTTGGGAATAGTGAATGTGGTATTTCACACTTACCGCGTATTGGTTCTGTGCGGAAAACAAGCAAATACGCACGATCTCGCACAAAAGATATTAGTTTACCTCACTGTCGCAACTCGTTTGAAGGTTAGATCTTTCCTGGCGGGCATGCCTGGTCTAGTGGTTAGAGCGCTGGATATATAATCCTGTGGACCCCGATTCGATTCCCCGCGTACCTCCAACTTACAGGTTGTGTTAGGCCAGAGCTGGGCACCAGGAGCGAATCCATACTCTAAACGGGGACGCTTAATATTCATCCGTTACGGAATCAACGCTGCGCGGTGTTCGGCGGGGAAGAAAGAGGTTGAGAGAGTAGAATTCCCTCTTGGTGCCCAGCCCTGTGTTAGGCAGACCTGTAGTGCAGGTAACACTGAGATTTTCTCCGTGAGCTCCGGTTTTCACTGTGTCATTTCAACAAATCTCCACCAACATCTCATCTCATCACGGGTGTAGCGTAAACCAGCCTCCTATGGTGCATCCTGGGCAATGATTCTGTCAGTAAATTGATATACATAACTGACTTCATGTACAGGAGTCATAAGCATGTATAAAAAACGGTGAGCTAGCTCCTGAATAAAAAATAAAGACAATTCCTTATATGAATATTTGACGGAAAATGCTTATTAATAGTGACTTGTTTTCATAAGTATCTGATCATAATGTGTTGTTCTTGTTTTGATTTTGTACCAGCGTTTGTTTACAAACAACACAGTGACAAGACAGTAGTATATATATATATTTATTTTGATTGGACGCGGTGGTCCAGTGCCTTGCCACCCAGATCACCCGACCTCACCCCATTAGATTTTTACCTTTGTGGTCACTTGAAGGCTGTCGTCTATGCAACACTAGTGAATGATGTAGAGGAGCTATTGCAAAGTGATGAAAATGCGTGTCAATTGATCCGTGATGACAGTATGGTGTTTGAGCTAACTCGCCAATCGTGTGTACGACGTGCTCAGGCATGTGTAAACAATGGAGGGTGACACATTGAGCACTTTTTGTAAACGTTAAGTGACAAGTTTCCAATTATGTACTTGTTACACAACAAAAAAGAACAAAAACAAAGTATGACCATTTTTCCAATAAATGAGCCTTAGAGAGCAGAAGTGGTGTAAGTCAAAATGGGTAATAAGGGTTGAAGTAAACATTCTGTACAATACACCGCAAAGTAGCAATTAATATTCAATTTATTTAAACTATTAGTAGTCAGTGGATAGCACGAAGGACATATTAATTGATACTTTGCGCTGTATTTTACAGAATTTTTACTTTAAACCTCATTACCCAATTCTGACTTACACCACTTCTGCTCTGAACGGCTTAAATAAGCATTTTCCGTCAAATTTTCATATAAGGAATGTTTCTTATTTTTGATCCAGAAGCACGCTCACGCGCTTTCCAAACATACTTATGATTCACACTGTATAGCTTACTATTCATTGTTAAAATTTACTGTGTCTATTTTAAGATTTAGTAAGTATACACTGTTTAATTCCAGTCAATGTGACTTATTTATATATTATAGATGACAACATAGGATTTAATTTAATTATATATCGAATACCTTTCATTTTTGCCTTATTAAAATACAACTATAATGCGTTTGTTAGATATACGACTATTTTGTTATTTATGTAATAACGCTTTGATATATTATCTTCAAATAATAAACTCTCTCTTTGAAATCTTTGCTTTAATACTTCCCAATTACGATTTTTCTAAGAAATCATGTAAAGTAAACATGTCTTTATATAACTTAATCTTTCCTTGTTATTTGTTATTCATAACTCTATGAAAGGAAACAGAAGCGAGTAAAAATCCTCTCATTGAGTATTAGTGAATAATAAAACGTTTGATCTTACAGAATCTTAGAATTCTCTCTTGTTGAGATTAAATTTTCGATGCCATATCTCGTATTCATTTTGCAATTTTCAGTAAGCAGACTGAATCAAACTTCGATAATCCTGAAGAGAAAAATAAATTTAGCAGCACTACAAACACTTTTTCAATGTAATCCTCATCCTTAAATGTATTACATTCTGATTACTATATATATATATATATATATAGGTTATATCCTAGTATTTCGCAAGTAGCCTTAGGAAATGTCTTCGACTTACGGAAGTTATTCTGTATCCTATAAGTAGTCATATCAAATGTAATTACGTGTGCAGATGTTGTTAAATTGGTATTAACTATTCAAAATAATTCACTTTAACTTTATTTACTGACGTCACGAATAAGTACAAGACAGGAGACAAGCACTTAGTTCCAGAGAATGTAAATAGATCTTCGCCACCTAAACAAGAGCGACAAAGAGGCAGTTAATATTTATGGCTACATTCATTCATAGTTTTCTGCCCAAGGGAATGTTTTTCACTGCAAATCCAGCATCCTCCACTTCAGTTCATATAGGCCTAATTAATGGCATAAGACCAGGAGACTCATTTTTAGTATCACTGTTAAACAGTAAAAGAAATTAGACAAAAAGGCTACACGATGAGACGTTGGGAAGTGAAAATTATATGCTATGAGTATCGTGCACCAGTTACATAGAGTCGTTTTAATGTCTTCAATTTGATTAAATAAATGTATAGCGTATTGTATGAATTAATCAGCCTATATTATATTTTTATTCTATAATTTCGAAATATAAGCTTATAGTTTTCATAAATTGTCCTATTTGATTCACGTACGATATTATTCTTCTCTATGTTAATATTATGTAATGTAATTTCATTGTAGCTGTAAGTTTACTTTCAGTTCCTACTTTATTTATATAGTCCTCTTATATTACTAATATATATGAACTGTGACCGAACACGAGCGCTGCTCATTCGGTCCTCAAATTTTATTAATATTATTGTATCCTCTTTTTATATTGATGTATTATTGTATTTCTTTTTATATTGTTTTAATTATTATATTCTGTAGTCTGACGTATTATTGTGTATTAAATGTTCTGTATTATTATATAAATACATTGGAAGTTATTTGTAAAAATAAAAATATCTACAACGGCTATTCTATGCTTTGGTATTATGCAGCAAAAAATGTAACATGAAACCAGCTACAACAAAATCTAAATCAATATTGATAAGTAAAGACTTCATTAGACGGAAATTAGAAAATGGACTTGCCAGAATATTAGAAGTTATCATCTACAAGTATGTGGGAATTAATATTACAAACGAAGGTCTCAGCTAAAATAAGTTTTCAATCAGGCTGTACAAAAAAAGCAAAAATCAGGATCTTATACAGTTATACAGCATTATCCGTTTTCATTGAGACTCGTACCAGTGTAAAATCTTAAAGGTCTATTTCACGTTGAAAATTAAAGTACTCAGATTCAAAACTACATATTTAACTACAAAATTATATTTTTTACGCATTTATTTCAATTGTTACAAATCACGCCACTCTTGTAAGTTCTTTAAGACTGTACATCCTAATGTATAATTAAACTGTTCTTAAAATCGTATGATTTGTAACAACTGTTGTAATAAATGCGTGAAAGTGATATAAATTTTATTTAAAACTAAAGAAAAAAGGTATTTTACTAATAACTTAAAATTATTGTAACTCTGAAAATATTGATATTGGCACACATGTTTATATGATATTTTTTTCTCAAAATTTTTTCGAAAATAAGCTCCGTAAGTGGCGGTAAATCCTCGTAAATCATCCTGTATATACTTTTTTTTTTTGCTAATGACGGGTACTTGACTTATGACTTAGGAGACTGGTTTATGTTACACCAGCGAGAGATGAGATGATTGAGATTTGTTGGAATGCTACAGGAGAGAAGGAGCTCCTGGAGAAAAACCCTGCAATACCTGGACCTCGGGCTTGCCCAACACAGGTTATAAATCGGGGGTTCGTCGGGCATCGAATCTGGGTCCACAGGATTGCAAGTCCAGCGCTCTAGCCACCACTAGACCATCGCGACGGCTCTGCCTAACAGGTAATGCGAGATACAGACTAAAATTAAATACATCATCGCAATGTATTGAAGAAAATGGATAGATAATTATTACAACAGACAGGTTAACGACCCGTCTGTAGAATCGAACTCAATTCTCCTATATAGCGATTAGTACTAGACCACAAGAACGTCCTCTGGGCCCCGAACCATTAACTACATCGATAGAATTGAGTATGCAAATCCTAACATCCCCAGAGATATGGCCTCAGATACAAATTTGATTGAGGACTAAATGGGTCCTGGAGCACACCTGCAAGTGACTGATGTAGCCAAAATACAAACATGACCTAATGAATGAAGTCTTCCGTGTGCAAATGGCAATTACAAGACTAACTATCGCTTATTTAGGATGTTTCCGTCAATACACATTACTTGAGTTCGTTCAGAAAAGTCAAAACAAATGGTACTAAATTGGGAGTCCCTGTGTAATGAAATTTATGCTACAAATAAACGCGATATGAATGAAAGAGTTAATGTAAAAATGAACGAAAAGATTAGTAAATGCATCAATAAAGGAATAAACTGAAAGCATTAAGGAATTTATGGTTGTATGAATGAATTTATGAACATGCAACTAATTCTAAGAAGAAATTAATAAGTCTACTAGCAATTTAATAAGTCTACGAGAATATTAATAAGCCTACGAACAAGTCTACGAGTAAATAAATTAGTTTACGAGCAAATTAATAAGTCTACGAGCAAATGAATAAGTCTACGAGCGAATGAAAAAGATTACGAGCAAATTAATAAGTATACGAGCAATTGAATAAGTTTCCGAGGAAATTAATAAGCCTACGAACAAGTCTACGAGCAAATAAATTAGTCTACGAGCAAATGAATAAGTCTACGAGCAAATGAAAAAGATTACGAGCAAATTAATAAGTATACGAGCAATTGAATAAGTTTACGAGCAAATTAATAAGTCTACGAGAAAATTAATAAGTCTACGAGCAAATGAATAGGTTTCCGAGCAAATTAATAAGTCTACGAGCAAATTAATAAGTTTACGAGCAAACGAATAAGTCTACGAGCAAATGAATATGTCTACGAGTAAATTAATAAAACTACGAACAAAAGAATATCTACGAACACAGGAATAAATTTATGAAAACATGCCAAAATATGAACATATTTACTCGTGGGTTTAAGTTCGAACTTAGGATAAAGTTACAAATTAGATTTACTTTAAATGTTATTTTAAGTGACCGTGCTTGATTTAATTTAGGATGCCCCTTGTTAATATTATTATACTACTGTTAATATTATTATTTTAGTATTATTATTAATATTAATTTATTATTAATTGTCATTACTTACTTACTTATTGGCTTTTAAGGAACCCGGAGGATCATTGCCGCCCTCACATAAGCCCGCCATTGGTCCCTATCCTGAGCAAGATTCATCCAGTCGATATCATCATATCCCACCTCCCTCAAATCCATTTTAATATTATCTTCCCATCTACGTCTCGGCATCCCCAAAGGTCTTTTCCCCTCCGGCCTCCCAACTAACACTCTTTATGCATTTCTGGATTCGTCCATACGTGCTACATGCCCTGCCCATCTCAAACGTCTGGATTTAATGTTCCTAATTATTTTAGGTGAAGAATACAATGCGTGCAGCTCTGCATTGTGTAACTTCATCCCCCTTAGCCCCAAAATATTTTCCTAAGCACCTTATTCTCAAACACCCTTAACCTATGTTCCTCTCTCAAAGTGAGAGTCCAAGTTTCAGCCATACAGAACAACCGGTAATATAACTGTTTTATAAATTCTAATTTTCAGACTTTTTGACAGCAGACTAGATGACAAAAGCTTCTCAACCGAATAATAACAGGCATTTCCCATATTATTTTATTCTGCGTTTAATTTCCTCCCGAGTGTCATTTATATTTGTTACTGTTGCTCCAAGATATTTCAATTTTTCCACCTCTTCGAAGTATAAATCTCCAACTTTTATAGTTCCATTTCGTACAATATTCTGATCACGAGACATAATCACATACTTAGTCTTTTCGGGATTTACTTACAACCCTATCTCTTTACTTGCTTCAAGTAGAATTTCCGCGTTTTCCCTCATCGTTTGTGGATTTTCTCCTAACATATTCACGTCATCCTCATAGACAAGAAGCTCATGTAACCCGTTCAATTCCAAACCCTCTGTGTTATCCTGAACTTTCCTAATGGCATATTCTAGAGCGAAGTTAATTGTCATTATTAAATGTAATTAGTTACCACTGCCACCGGGTATTTACCCATACATACAGACTATATTAGCATATGAATCAATTTATAAACACAGTAATCAGTAAATTAACACAACAATTAAATCATTTGACCAAAAATGTGTATTTTATCATAATGAACACCATTAACGAATAGGTTACATGAGCAAATTCATCAATAAACTGGCAAATTCATTAACAAGAGAATGAATTCACGGACAGGCGAATGAATTAATCAATACATTATTGAATTAATCTACATGCGAACTAATTCACTAACACATAAATTAATTCGTCTACACATGAATAAATTCGTGAATATATTAATGAATCTGTCTATATATGGATAAACATACACGCGGATGAATTAGTGAGTGAATGGGTAGACGGTTGCATGAATGGATACATGGATTAAATACTGTAAGTGAATAAATGCTCAAATTAATTAATGAACGCAAAAATTAAGAGAAAGAAATAATTCATACTTGAATTACTGAAGTAAATTAAATTTATTAATTAATAAGTTCACGAAAGAATGAATGTACGTATTAAAGCACGTATAGTGGAGCCCCCAGGAGAGTCATAATGCATGCAATTCGAAAAGAGGGTTAATTGTGTGTTTCCCATACATATGGCCCGTCCGGTCCCTCATTATTATAGTGCGGACTTGCCATTCTGTTGACTTGGGTTAGTCATGCGATTATTTGACGACACTCGCCTGACAGTTGAGGAAAAACTCGGAAAAATTTTCCAACCAACTAATCAGTCCAAACGCTAATACTGGATGTTCATTTCAAAGTGTGTCATGACGTCACTGTTGTTGGGTCACCGATTTGAAGTGAGTTTCAGCTTATATGTCAGAGAAGTTGCCTATTATTTAAGGCGTTCTTCAATCTGAACTTGAGAACTTGAACGTCGTAGCAACAGATGGCGGTCTGTACGGTCTGTGTGCTACCATAACCTCTTTCGAACTGTGTTTTGCGCCGGCAAGTCGTACGCAGGGTATTTGTTATCATCGGTTGCGTACGGTAACATTCCACAACACAAATCAAATGCTCCGTGTCCATGTTGACCGTCGAAGTTAATGTCAACAAATACGTAAGTAATCGTCTTAACCCTCTCCCCATATCCCGACAGTACGTATTTCCAAACAGTTCACATTCCTCCCACTACCGGCGTTACCGTACGTATCGGTAAGTACTTTTCAGAATGAACGCCGTACTTGCTAGGCAACTTCTCTGCCTCACAGGTTATACACCTCTGCGGAAGTGTAGGAAGATTGAATTCTCTAGGCTCATCGGCTAGCTATATGACGGCATACATCGAGCCATGACACACTTTGAACTGAATACCCAGTAGATTCCACGTCAACGCACAGCATCAGATCAGAAGAAAAATACGTCTACCGTCTAAGCCATACGGATTTAAATTCCATATTCGAAAATTGTATAACACAGATCTTATACTTTCGTCGGTTTCTCTTCAATCCACACAAGATCAAATTCCGAACATCACCTAGACGACTGATTTCAGGTTAATATTGTTCCATCACATATCTGGAGGAACCTGATACCTATATGAGACTCTCATGAGAAGATGAACTCTAAATAGCAGACACTTGTTAAAAATGGCAAGTAAAACGTAGGCTATTTTTTCTCAGAATATTAGAATCGCATTTGTACAGTACATATAAAATTCGCCCTTTTGTTTTTCACTGTGATATACATAACTATTAGTTAGAGGTTTTAACATCGAATGGAGTCAGTTGTCCTCTCTTGTTGTACTGAGGTACCCGGCCGCAGTCTGTGCAGTAATATTGATTAAATCTGCAAATCTAGACTTAAAACGGAATTTTGATGTTTCAAAAGCCAACTACTCTACAAAACTACACATTTAAACAACAATGGGAAAATATATAGCTTAAAACAATTCAATAAACTGAAGGTGATAACCTTACAGCAGGAATTAAAGGCGACGATATACCTACATGTGTAAAAAACTCTCACGCGTACGAATCAACGATCAGCAGCAACGTTACAGATTAGAATCTATGACCGTAGTAGCAGTACCAATAGTACTAGTATTAATAGTAATAGTAGAGTAATGGTGGTAGTAGTAGCAATACTAGAGTAATAGTTGTAGTAGTAGTAGTAGTATATTCAGAACCTGTAGTAATAATAATATATCTGGCAGCTGTGACAGTACTAGTAGCAGTAACAGTAGCAGTAGTAGCAACATGAGAATTCTGAAGTAGTAGTTATATTAGCAGTGGTAGTAATAGTAGCAGTAGTAATAGCCTACTAGTGGCAGTATTAAGAGTAGTGACTATCTAAAGCAATAGTAGTGGCTGTAGTAGCAGTAGTGGAATTTGTAGCAGTAGTGACAGTTGTAGTAATAGTAGCAATAGTAATAGTAGCTTAGTAATAGTAGTAGCAGTAGTAAGAGTAGTATCAATAATAGCAGTAGTAGCAGTAGCAACAGCAGTAATAGTAGCAACAGTAGTAATAATAGCAATAGTAATAGAAGTACCAATAGTAATAGCAGTCGCATTAATAGTAGAAGTAGCAACAGTAGTAACAATAACAATAATAAATCGGTATTAATAGTTGTAATAGCAGTAGTAGTGATGGTACAAGTAGTAGTAGTATTATAGTAGCGATAGTCATAGTAGTAATAGCAGTAGTAGTTATGGTACAAGAAATAGTGGTAGTAGTAGTAGTAGTTATAGCAGTGGTAGTAATAGCAGTAGCAGTATAATAGTAGAAGTAGAAGTAGAAGTAGTAGTAGTAGTAGTAGTAGTAGTAGTAATAGTAGTTGTAGTTATGGTACAAGTAATAGTAGTAGTAGTAGTAGTTATAGCAGTGGTAGTAATAATAGCAGCAGTACAATTGTAAAAGTAGGAGTAGTATTTGGACTAGTTGTAGCAGAAGTAATAGTAGTAGAAGTAATAGGCTTAGTAGTATTTGCACTAGTAATAGTAGTTATAGTAGTGGTAGTAATAGTAGCAGCAGTATAATAGTAGTAGTAGTAGTTATAGTAGTGGTAGTAATAATAGCAGCAGTATAATAGTAGTAGTAATAGTAGTTCTAGTAGTTGTAGTAATAGTAGCAGCAGTATAATAGTAGAAGTACAAATAGCACTAGTTACACTAGTAATAGAAGAAGTAGTAGTAGTAGTATCAGCAGTTATAGTAGTTGTAGTAATAGTACCAGCAGTATAGTAGTAGTAGTAGTAGTAGAATCAGTAGTTATAGTAGTTGTAGTAATAGTAGCAGCAGTATAATAGTAGTATTATCAGTAGTTATAGTAGTTGTAGTAATAGTAGCAGCAGTATAATAGTAGTAGTATCAGTAGTTATAGTAGTTGTAGTAATAGTACACTAGTAATAGCAGTAGTAGTAGTAGTATCAGTAGTTATAGTAGTTGTAGTAATAGTAGCAGCAGTATAATAGTAAAAGTACAAGTAGTAGTAGTTACACTAGTAATAGCAGTAGTAGTAGTATCAGTAGTTATAGTAGTTGTAGTAATAGTAGCAGCAATATAATAGTAGTAGTAGTAGTAGTAGTAGTATCAGTAGTTATAGTAGTTGTAGTAATAGTAGCAGCAGTATAATAGTAGTACGTAGTAGTAGTAGTAGTATCAGTAGTTATAGTAGTTGTAGTAGTAGCAGCAATATAATAGTAGTAGTAGTATCAGTAGTTATAGTAGTTGTAGTAATAGTAGCAGCAGTATAATAGTAGAAGTACAAGTAATAGTAGTTACACTAGTAATAGCAGAAGTAGTAGTAGTAGAAGTAATAAACGTAGTAGTAGTAGTGATAGTTATAGTAGTGGTAGTAATAGTAGCAGCAGTATAATAGTAGTAGTAGTAATAGTAGTATTTGCACTAGTAGTAGCAGAAGTAATAGTAGTAGTAGTTACAGTAGTGGTAGTAATAGTAGCAGCAGTATAATAGTAGAAGTAGGAGGAGGAGTAGTAGTAGACTATTACTAGTAGTGTTATTTACACTCACGTTCACAATATTTGTTTATAATGCAATATGATCTACTATAGCCCTAGGCATAAAGGGGAAGGAAAAAAGGAAAGGAGATACCTCTGCCCATGTCTTTTCCGCTTCACCGCTTTAGAAATGAACACATAGTAAAACACTCTGCATCAGTGGTGGATTTTAGACGACCAGCGAGACTCATGCCTTATACAATCCGTCACTCAGCAATGCTTGCCTTCAGGTCTACTCGTATCGGTCCGATACATAACTGTCTCTACCTGGGAATGTGGAGTGGTAATTAAGGGAATGTCTGCAATACCTCAATGGAGGTATTAACATCCAGGTCTACTCTATTAAAACCCTGTCATTGTGATGTCATTATGTGTAATAATTCACAAGAATGTTGCAGCCTAACAGATACGAAGATGACGAAATCTTGTCAATTGTAAAACGCCATAGAAAATAAGTTCTCATAGCTATAAAGGTGAAATATCTCTTGGCTATTTTTAGCGTCCTCCGGCATCGACTGCCCGACCTCACAAGTTGGAAGTTCAAGTACACTAGCCTTTATAGAACATAACAACTCCCGTTATTACACTATATATGCTACTTAAGTGTACTCAAGAAAAATGCATGCGACTTCGCTCTGAGATGTTTCTTTAAACGCGAGCAATTTGAATTATTTGTAAAGTATCCCAAGCTGTGTTTACTAAGCAGCGACTTGCAAGGCATGCTACCCGCACGCTATCACGAACAACAAATGCAATCGCAGGTGATCAATCAATCTGATAACTACAGTTACTGCTTGCGGCCAGCAATTACTGGGCAAGTGTTGCAATCGTCATACATTCGCTCCCCTATCATCAACATTATTACGACACCAGAAGTACTTATTTGTGGATGCATAATATCCTAATGCATAAGTCTATGCATGCATTTCACTATGTATACTTATGCATGCATATACGAAAAAAAAAATATATATAGGGGAAGTGTTACAACTATTTCGTTTTTTTCCTTTTGGAACTACATGTTTTGAAAAGTAATGAGCGCAAAGTATCGTCCTATTTATTGGTTAATGTCCTTGTGAATGGTACACAGGACTTAGAAGTTCGTAAAATGTTATAAAATGTATGAAAAAAATAATTTCCTTAAAATCTAACATATTTTCTTCATAAAAATGAAGGTACAAATATAGAATACTATTAACAAGTTACAATCAATCTTTTTAATGTATCCAGCTTTTTGCTGACAACATAAAGTCCACTATAGTCCACTGTAGTCTATTCAGTTGTTTTTCACGAGAAATGAGGGGTATTTTGATCGGTGTTCATTATAGATGCCTGTTGCTAGTAGCCAGAGTTGGGGTGTACTCAATATATACTGCAGTGCTGTCTTTTCTGCAACTGGTATTGATGATTTTAATTTACTTCTTTTGTGGTTTATGGATGGACAGTATAGAAGAATGTGTTCCAGATCTTCATCATGATTATTACACCACAGACAAGTAGGATTATCAGAAATGTGAAATCGGTTTAGGTACAATTGTGTGACAATGTGACCTGTTCTGGCTCTTATTAAAAATGTTTGAACATGTCTGGGCAAGTTTTTGTACATTTCCAGGTCATTTGGTTTCTTTTGTACAGAATGTAAAATTTTTCCTTTGTCAGAAGAGAGCCAATTGTTGATGCATAGCTTTATAAAATGAAACTTTACTGAAGCAAAAGCACTGGATAGAGATATCACTTGAAGAGGTCTTGGTTGCAAATATGTTACCTGTTTTGCAATATTATCGACTTTCTCGTTTTCAGGTATACCACAATGACTAGGTATCCATTTCCTTTTGGAGATTTTTAGTTTACTTAGTTGTTTCTGAATTGGAATAATTCTATGTGCGTATAGGTTTGGTACATATTTAATTAATATTAATTAAATGTTAATATCAATAATAATATTGGCGGCCGGGTAGCTCAGTTGGTAGAGCAGCTGGCTACGGACTGAAAGGTCCGGGGTTCGATCCCAGGTGGCGACAGGATTTTTTCTCGTTGTCAAACTTTCAGAACGGCCCCGAGGTTCACTCAGCCTCCTATAAAATTGAGTACCGGGTCTTTCCCGGGGGTAAAAGGCGATCAGAGCGTGGTGCCGACCACACCACCTCATTCTAGTGCCGAGGTCATGGAAAGCATGGGAATCTACCTCCATGCCCCCCAAGTGCCTTCATGGAATGTTACGGGGATACCTTTACCTTTACCTTTTTTATTAATATTAATATTTAAGTTACAAGATTAACAAAATTGCAAAGTCAAAATGGCCTCTAATAAGAAGAGAGAGAGAGAGAGAGAGAGAGAGAGAGAGAGTGCGTGAGTGTGAGCGACAGAGAGCGGGAGCGCGAGTGCGAGAGTGCGTGAGTGCGTGCGAAAGTGCATGAGTGCGTGCGAAAGTGCATGAGTGCGTGCGAAAGTGCATGAGTGCGTGCGCGAGTCCGTGAATGCGCAAGTGCGTGTAACTTTTGAACTTCTGGCTATGGAAAAGCACACTGTACTTTGAGTATCGTAATATAACGACAACCAGTTCAGAAAAAAACTACATAGAAGTAGTACATTCTGGAATATTTTACGAAAACTGGTTCTTTATATTCTTATTGGAGATTTAAATCGAAATATATGGTATAAAACTAAAAAACTATTAACTATATAAATAACAATGAAAGCATACCTCTTTAAATTAGAGACAGCTCAAGACGACAATATGGAACTTGTAAAAAATCGACGTGGACGTCGACGTCGGGCATGCTGTTATATTGAATCCTACGACGGTTATTCAGAAAACGAAGAAAAACTTGGCATTCTATTGAAGAGTACTTCAATATAGTAAATCTCACGTAGTCATTTCAAATAGTATTGAAATAGACTGAAGGATTGTAACAAAACGCATTCAGAAGTACAAGCTTTAATTTGAAACAACTCATCAATGATTCCGACCTCGGAGCTGAATTCCCCAGGAGAGAAGAGTACTAACACTCCCTTTCAATTTCCTATAAATTACTCACAATTAAGTGCAACGCCGCCAGACGAATGAATTAGAGCAGAGCTTACTTCTATAGCGAGTTAAGTAGTTGTGCTCTGCTGAATCACAAAATGGATGCAACACGACGGGCACTAGGGACTGAATGCTGGACCATTCAAGTAGGCTACAAGAGCAGGACTGTCACAATTCCTGTATTAAGGAACATTACATAGCGTCTTCGTGTTCTCGATAGGTCAATTAATTTTCATGATCAGAATATTCTCATTATTAGAAGAGCAAAGACAGATTACTGCTGTGATTAAAAAATTCGACTAAAGATTTCCCCTAAGGTAAATATTCCTAGCAACCCTGAAAATTGCTGTTCTTGGTATGCCCCTTCGCTATATGTATGTCTGCATATATCTTATTTTCGTCTATTGAACGAGTTTGATTCATATTCAGACGAGAATTATACACGTTACATTTTATTACCACCATAAGCTGCACGGCTTAGACCTCCTTCCTAGTCGGTTACAGTTACATCATTTTATTTTATATTAAATTTGTTTTCTCCAGCGTTTCTATCCCTGTCAACATTTCGTTTACCAATGGTTTTATAATTATCAGGCAGCGCATTTTCGTTCCCAAACAAGTTAGGAAAGTTATCGGTTAGTATATCCTGGAGCTTCAGGTTTCAAACTCTAACTTTAAATGCTTATGTCAGGAAGCTACGAAAGGTAAAACCTAGTTCGGTACATAATACGAGTAATAATAATAATAATAATAATAATAACAATAGTAATAATAATAATAGTAATAATAATAGTAATAATAATAGTGGAGCATGACAATAATTGTAAGTGAGATTGCTATTAAATTGACATGGTTTCTCCAGCTACTTTTTAACCACATAAACGCACTAACACTGCGAAACTAGCGCTCTTCAAAATATTAGTACTACATATGACAGGAAATATAATAATTAGATCGAAGATCACACTTAGGCCTAACTAGTATATATAATGTATATTCTAGAACATAATAGTAAACATGATACACATTAACTGTATATACCGAATATATAAAATTAATTCATTTAACAAAATCAACTCCGTTACGGTAAACAAAAACATATATTCTGAGATTATGAAATTCATTTCTTTTACCATAACTGTCAGTAAAAACTTGTTTTAGCTAAGAAAATGTTGTTACTACGTCACAATACCTTACAGTGACACAATTATAATAACAAAAATTAATATACAAATTAACGATATTTACATTTTACATAATATATACAAAATACAAATCAAAATTAAATACAATATATAACACAGATTGATAAATTAAATAATATTAACACAAAAGTCTGAATGAAAATGCAACTTACTCAGTATTAGTATCAGATTACAATGTAATCGTAACTTGGTGTTTTACATAATTTTACAACATTGATGATGGAGTGCCTGTATTGCAATATGATTCGTAGTACTGGGTGTTCATTTCAAAGTGTGTCATGACGTCACTGTTGTGAGTCAGCGATTTGAAACGAGTTTCAGCTTTTATATCAGAAAAGTTGCCTATTGATCAAGACGATCAATCTGAACTTGAGAACATGTACGGTATAACTTGCACGTCGTAGCAACAGATGGCGGTCTGTACTGTCTGTGTGCTACCATAACCTCTTTCGAACTGTGTTTTGCGTGGGCAAGTCATACGCAGGGTATTTGTTGTCATCGGTTGCGTACGGCAACATTCCACAACACAAATCAAATTTTCCGTGTCCATGTTGACCGTCGAAGTTAATGTCAACAAATACGTAAGAAATCGTCTTAACCCTCTCCCCATATCCCGACAGTAAGAAAAAACCCACCTCAGTACACGTTTCCAAACTGTTCACATTCCTGCCACTACAGGTGTTACCGTACATGTCAGTAAGTACTCTTCAGAATTAACGCCATATTTGCTAGGCAACTTCTCTGGCACATAGGTAATACACCTCTGCGGAAGTGTGGGAAGATTGAATTCTCTAGGCTCATCGATTAGCCATATGACGGCATATAGCGAGCCAAGACACACTTTGAACTGAACACCCAGTATATGCGTACCTGCTTAGGATACTACCTTGCTTATGCATCCATGACTAACGAGCCATGTTATTCATCGACGTGACGTAATAGATGTATCAGAAGTTCCGCTGTACGTTTGGGAACAAAAATGCGCTGCCTGGTAGGGGAGAGTTGGGTAGTATCGGACATCGGATAATATCGGACAGTGAGTTTCTTTCCTCTACCACCTGATGATAGTACCTGAATAACATGGTTACGTTTCTGTGATGTCGCATACAGAAACGTAACCATGTCATTCAGGTACTACCATCTGGTGGTAGATGAAAGAAACGCACTGTCCGATATTACCCGATGTCCGATACTACCCAAATCTCCCCTAATTATACAGGGTGAATAGTAAATCCCATCTTCGAAGACCGGGACATGATAGAAGATACTGTATTACGGCGATGAATTTCGAGATAGAAACCATCATGGTATGACTTTGCTTTAGTTTAATTATTGCACATAAAATACCCCTATAATTTTAATGTCAAACTTCATTATTTTAAATGTATGTTCTATGGCTTGTCACATTTACAGAATAAGCTCTTTATATATTTTTATATATAATTTGATAGTATGAAAATCATTAATGATAAATTATTAAAATATAGACTTTATTTGCATTATTCGAATCATTTTTATAAAAATTCTTAATCCATATTTTGATAATGTTCAGTTCATATGTACTTATATAGCCAATTTAGTGTCTATAAATCTTATGGCCGGTTTCATCAACCTCCATTAAATATGCTGTAACAACTGTTTTACTAACAAATATTTAATTTTTTTGAAGTTGTTGAAATATTACGCGTTCCATCAACCAAAAACAGATTTTTCATGTTCGAGCGTAGTATTTAATAAGCCATGACAATATCGTACCGTTATGAACGCGTCCAAGGTCACGCTTTTCGTTAGCGTTTGGTTTTATATGGCTCTCATTTAGATTGTTTATATTCTGCAGTCTACTTTGTTATTTACTAGCTTCAGAATTATTAATAGATTGGCATCATATATAGTTTGCACATTTATTGAAAAATTATTATTCCATTGCAAAATATTTCAACTATAATATGTATTTCTACAACTAAACTAAAATGAACTTTGAACATAAAATCTTAAAACCAATTAATTGTAGCACTGGATTTAGTTGTAGGTTTCTAGACCTCCTAGTTGGATATTTTAACCTGTCTTCCATTTCTTTTCCTCCAACCATAGTTAATATTCTATACTTCTTCAAAAATGTTTGTTCTGATAAACTAACAATCATTTCTTCTTGGCATAACTTCTACTTCTCCTTCACCATTTAAATTAGTTGCATGTAACAAATAAAGGTAAAGGTATCCCCGTTACATGCCATGAAGGCACTTGGGGGGCATGGAGGTAGAGCCCCATGCTTTCCATGACGTCGGCACTAGAATGAGGTGGTGTGGTCGGCACCACGCTCTGACCGCCTTTTACCCCCGGGAAAGACCCGGTACTCAATTTTATAGGAGGCTGAGTGAACCTCGGGGCCGTTCTGAAAGTTTGGCAACGAGAAAAAAATCCTGTCACCACCTGGGATCGAACCCCGGACCTTCCAGTCCGTAGCCAGCTGCTCTACCAACTGAGCTACCCACAAATGTGATTGGAAAATATGTTTTGTAGCCGCCATTTTAAACAACAAGTTAAAATGTATCTGATGAATAATGGACACTTAATTCGTTTTACTTGGTTATTTAACGACGCTGTTACAACTACTAGTTAATTAGCGTCGATGGGACTGGTGATAGTGAGATGGTATTTCATGAAATGAAGCCGAGGATTCTCATTAAATTATGTGACATTCGTCTTACGGTTGCGGAAAACCTCGGAAAAAACCCAACCAGGTAATCAGCCCAAGCGGAAATCTAACCCGCGCCCGAGCGCAACTCCGGATCGGCAGGCAAGCGACTTAGCCGAATGAAAACTTGCATTCACTTCCGGGTGAATTCAGAAATGCATATAGAGTGTAACTGGAAGACCCGAGGAGAAGAATACCTTTAGGGAGGTTGAGACGTAGATGGGAGGATAATATCAAAATGGATTTGAGGGAGATGGAATATGATGCTAGGGACTGAATTAATCTTACTCAGGATAGGGACCGGATAGAACCTCCGAGTTCTCTAAAATTCATTTGTAAGTAAGTAAGTAAGTACCGGTTGTTCTGTATGGTTGTGAAACTTGGACTCTCACTCTGAGAGAGGAACATAGGTTAAGGGTGTTTGAGAATAAGGTGCTTAGGAAAATATTTGGGGCTAAGCGGGATGAAGGTACAGGAGAATGGAGAAAGTTACACAACGCAGAACTGCACGCATTGTATTCTTTACCTGACATAATTAGGAACATTAAATCCAGACGTTTGAGATGAGCAGGACATGTAGCACGTATGGGCGAATCAAGAAATGCATAGAGAGTGTTAGTTGGGATACCGGAGGGAAAAAGACCTTTGGGGAGGCCGAGACGTAGATGGGAGGATAATATTAAAATGGATTTGAGGGAGGTGGGATATGATGATAGAGACTGGATTAATCTTGGACAGGATAGGGATCGATGGCGGGCTTATGTGAGGGCGGCAATGAACCTTCGGGTTCCTTAAAAGCCATTTGTAAGTAAGTAAGTAAGATATTAGGCCTATACTCATACTCATACAATGAGAAATTATATTTTAATATCCTGCTAATGATTTTATCAATTTATAAATATGGCTGTTACAAGAACAAGAATTCTTTAATAACAAGAATTTCTATTATATACTGCTTCGCGAAAGAATATTAAAAAAAATATGGAATAAAACGGAAAGGATGGCTACTTTAACTTTCTCACTTAAAGGTTACCTGCTTCATTCACTACTACGTTAAGCCCAACAAGCGGTATTTTATCACCATAGCAACCGGTGCTAAGCTTTGCAGCAACTGGAAAACAAGAGCAAGGCGCGCATTAACAGTTGTTTGTTTCTTGATGCAACGGGAATGCCAATACCACAGGACTCGCTGATTAATTTTCCTCGTCGCGGGAAAGTAAAGTCTAACAAGTTTCTACCACGTATTTTCCAATAAACGAGTTCAGTGATACCTCCTGATTCCTGCGCAATGAACGACGTTGACTCCGATACTATGACCAAGACGACAGCAATAATTGTTACAAAAATATCATGGCAGAAGAACTATAGCAGGATCTAAAATTGTAGAAGACATTTTTCTGTTTCGATGGTCATGATGACAGAACAGAGCATTACAACCAAGTCGAAGTGATAAACATAATGTTAACAGAATGAATAATACAAGGTTCTAGAAGACTGACCTCAAAATGTAGGACAGACTGCATTTATATGATTCTGGTATCAGAACGAAAGAACTATAAGATGGCCTCAAAATGTAGAACGATAGCTTGCATTTGTATGATTCTGATATCAGAACGAAAGAACTATACGATTATCTCAAAATGTAGACGGTCAGCTTGTATTTGTAAGATTCTGATATCAGAACGAAAGAACTATATTATGACCTCAAAATGTAGAAGGACATCTTGCATTTATAAGATTCTAATATCAGAATAAAAGAACTATACGATGACCTCAAAATATAGGACAGCTTACATGTGTATGATTCTGATATTGGAACGAAATAACTACCTATACGATGACCTCAAAATGTTATACGTTGACCTCAGAATTTAAAAGGACACCTTGTATTCTGATATCAGAAAAAAAGAACTACACGATGACCTCAAAATGTAGAAGAACAGCTTGCATTTGTATGATTCTGGTATCAGAACTAAAGAACTATACGATGGCCTTAAAATGTGGAAGGACACCTTATATTTATATCATTCTGATATCAGAACGCAATAACTATACGACTACCTCAAAATGTAGAAGGACAGCTTGCATTTGTATGATTCTGATATCAGAATGAAAGAACTATACGATGACCTCAAAATGTAAAAGAACAGCTTGCATTTGTATGATTCTGACATCAGAACGAAAGAACTATGCGATGACCTCAAAATATATGTAGAAGGACATCTTGCATTTATATGATTCTAATATCAGAACGAAACAACTATACGATGACTTCAAAATATAGAAGGACAGCTTACATTTGTATGATTCTGATATCGGAACGAAAGAACTATACAACGATCTCAAAATGTAGACGATCAGCTTGTATTTGTAGGATTCTGATATCAGAACGAAAGAACTATATGATGACCTCAAAATTGTAAAGGAGAGCTTACATTTGTATGATTCTGATATCGGAACGAAAGAACTATACGAAGGCCTCAAAATGTAGAAGGACATCTTGCATTTATATGATTCTAATATCAGAACGAAACAACTATACGATGTCCTCAAAATGTAAAAGAACAGCTTGCATTTGTATGATTCTGATATCAGAACGAAAGAACTATACAAAGGCCTAAAAAATGTAGAAGGACATCTTGCATTTATATGATTCTGATATCGGAACGAAACAACTATACGATGACCTCAAAATGTAGACGGCCAGCTTGCATTTGTATAATTCTGATATCAGAACGAAACAACTATGCGATGACCTCAAAATGTAGAATGAGAGCTTACATTTGTATCATTCTGATAGCAAAACGAAAAAACTAAACGATGACGTCAAAATGCAGATTGAAGGCTAGAGTTGCCACGGCTGGCCATGCCTGAAGGCATCATGCCTAGGAATCGTGTTACGGAATGCGCGCTGTGGAGGAAGAATTTTCTCGTGAAATTTCGATACGTGTATGGGACTGGTGCCCACCCAGCATCGTAATGAATTTGCGAAGGTACGATAGATAGCGAAATCTGGTTCCATGAGGCAACTACAAGGACTAGGGAGAGGGATTATCGTGCTAACCATTGAAGTATCAATCTTCCGAAAGCGTCATCATACTATGTCATCATTTTTTAAAAGAAGATGACCTTGTTTATTGCTGTGATGTAAATGGACTTATGTCTGAATTTAGTAGAGAACATATTCCTGGCGAATGGCGTCTGTTTATAGACTCTTCGAAGTCAAGTCTAAAAGCCGTTTTATTATATAATGGAAACTGTTGTCCCTTATCTCAGCTGTGGCCCATGGATGGAAGATAAATTTCTTCCATTAGAATTCCGAGAATCGAACCATAGTCCGCTTAGTTGTGAAGTGAACACCCTAGCCACACAGCTACCACGGCGGACTATCGGTATATTAACTCCTTAAATGAGAAATTTGCTTCCAATGTAATAAGTAATTTTTAAAGCGTATAAAATTAGGATTTCATTAAAAAATATATATCTTCAAATCTACAGTTGGGTTTGTTGCAATGTGTGGAGACAGCCGGAGCATCATTCTGAGCACCCGCACTTGACACGGATCTTCAGTGTTCAGCGAGGGGTGCGATGAATACAGGGTGTTAAAAAAGTATCCAATAATTTAAGAGGCGATAGTATCCATCAGAACAAGAAAATAATGTCTAATAAATATGGGTCCTACAATACATATTTTCTGAGATCTGAACATTTGTTCATAGGAAGTGCTCAATGTGACGTCCATTCATGGCAATGCATTTCTCTGCCCTACAATACAGCATACTACCAGATAATCATACCGTAGTTGACACCCTTGGCGTGGAATACGATACGTCGTAAGGAATATTGAAAACAAAAGTCTGGTTGCGGTTATGAGCGAGGTTCAGCAGAGATGATGTTGTGAATTTTCATAATATGCATCTGTGGGCTAATGAAAATTCCCATGCAGTTGAGGAAACGAGGCATCAGCACAGATTCTCAATCAACGTATGGGCAGGCGTTCTTGGTGAAAGATTAAAGGGTCATACGTGTTACCACAGAGATTTTGAGGACTTTCTTATTAACGTATTGCCTGCCTTGCTAGAGAATATGGCATGTCAGCAGAGACTAAAGATGTGGTTCATGCGCATCAGCACATTTTCTCCGCAATGTGCGTGAACACCTGAAGCTGACATTTCAGGTCCGCTGTATTGAACGGGGAAGCCCCAACTTGGCCTGCTCGTTCCCCAAACCTAAATCCTCTAGACTTTTGGTTATGGGGACACATGAAGGAACCAGATTAATTTCAGACAGTGCGTGATTTCTTACGCCGAAGGGCAAAGGAATGCATTGCTATGAATGGACGTCACATTGAGCACCTCCTATGAACAAGTGTTCAGATCTCAGAAAGTATGTGTTGTAGGACCCATGTTTATTAGACATTATTTTCTTGTTTTGATGCATACTAGCACCTCCTAAAATATTGGACACTTTTTAGCACCCTGTATAATCAGAAAAAAATACTGGAGAAAAAACGCAAATCCATATGACATCGCCATGGGACCGAAACAAGTGAGTGCAGACTTCTGTAATATAACTCATACACGGCAAGGTGACGTACTAACGCGTGTGCCAAAGAACACAGGCAAAACAAAACCCTGTCGGACGGGTTGGGTGTCGAAGCATTAGCCACACAGAGACTGGCTGTCACGTCAGCTGATGGCGGTTGACGGGGGCGGAGGAGAAAGACTAGACGGTCACAAACTTTTGCCAGGAAGCGAACATTCTCGCGGGTTTAATTTAGGACTCTAGACTTTGTCATTCTGTTACTGAAGGCAAGGAGAAGAAAAAACGAGAAAAATAATAAGAAAAGATTATTTCTTTTAAGTTTTCCTTTCTTTGAAATTTCCAACACACACACACGTACATACAAACAGAATGGAGAAAAAATGAAATTAGAGAAAGACGAGGAAAGAGAAAGCACAGAGTGGGGAACAAGTGGCTGTGACGGACGGACGAATGGTTGGACGAACGGACCACTGCAAAGCATAATCCGACTTGTTTCAGTTAATCCGTTCCCACTGCCGGCGGAGTAGGGCGAATTAGGGGAAAGGGAAAGAATGAGAGATCCCAGAATTCGTATGAACAGGAGATCCACGGTTTGTATTCTATACCCGGATTACTAAGTCAAATGGGTAGTCAGAAAATGCTGCGTCGAAGATAAAAAGCAATTTTAGTTTCTAGACCAAAATGAACTGAAAAAGATTATTATAACTGGAAGTAGGAAGTTCGTACCAAAACACAGATTTCAGGTTAGGTGCAACCACGCAGAAGATCATCTCACTAGTTGTCTGCTGTGTGTACTATACTCTGTTCATATAAACAACTCACAATATATCCGCCATTGTGAATAAATGACTTTCGTAAGTACAATATCCATTATTACACTATTACACATTATATGCGGATGTTAAGAAGAAAGTGGAAAATAGGAAAGATTGGAATCTTGGGTTTTCAGTGAAAGATCTGCCTTGGGCAGAACACTCAGTGTTAATGAATCATTTACTTCTCAGTGTAGCTTATATATTTTTAGATTGAACTCATAACTTCAATCTTTACACGCCATTACTGACTTGAAAATCATTTTATCTTATCCTAGTGACATAGGCATTGGAATCGTTTCCTAATGACGTCAGGGAATGCCGGACTTTATCACAATTCAAAATTAAATTGGAAAATTTTGTCTTATATAATGCTTTTTAGGTATTGCTGGAAGTGTTGATTTGTGTGTTTTTTTTTTACTCTAGATTAAAATGGCAAGTTTCTTGTTTATATTAGTTAATTAGTCGGGATATTACGATGCTAAACCCTTATCTTGGCAAAGCTTCATTTCTCACACTAGTTTATTAGACCTCGTCGGACCGTAAAGAAAACAACTATCGCAATGTCCATATTTTATATGTTGTACAATATTATAGTATTGAGACATTTTAATCTTCCTACCAATTTTTTCTATCGTTCTATTAAAATTATAGTATATAGCCTTGTAACCTGTTGTATCCCATAGGATACATTGTCAATTTAAGGGTTAATTACTCATTTAAAGTTTGTGTGACTGCAACATGTGTATATTTTTGTATGGCTTTACTTATTTTATAGTGTGATTTTTTCTTTTTATTTCTATTATTATATTTGTATTTCTGATGGTGTGGAAGAGAAGACCTGATGGCCTTAAATACACCAGAATAAATAAGTAAGTAAATAAATAAATAAATAGTGTACTATTAATCGAAGTGTTAGCAACTGTAAGAATATTTTTATTAGAAACATATTGTTTATATCAGACTGGTAATTTAGCAACAAACAAATGTTTACATCATGATACGGTTTTTATACATTTCATTATAGCTAAGTACCATTATATAGGGAGGAAAACAATTAAAATTATTACTGGGATATGATAAAACACTGCATATTACACGTGGCTAAAAGTCCATTAACTTATGTGTTCGTGAGAAATTATAACACGAACGTATCAGACATTTCATTCAAATAATTTATAACGTTCAATTTAAGCCACTTATAAGATAAATAACTATTATTACTTTTATTATATTATTATAACTAATTGAAAAGCGACGAGACTTCAATCTTTCTACATATTTTGCCTTTATAGACTACGAAAAGGCTTTTGATGAGTTGATCGTAGCATACTATGGAAAGCACTGATGAATCGTGGAATTCCATCTCAACTAATTAGTGCTATACAGAGTCTTTACAAAAACAATAAAATAATGGTTAAAATACCGAATAGTACAAGCGAGATGGTAGAAATAAATGAGGGAGTGCGACAAGTGTGTCCCCTCTCACCCACTATGTTTAATATATGGGTCATTCTCATGAAACCCGTCACTTTTGGAACCCAAAAATGGCAACAACTGAAATTGTAAGGAGATTAATTTTTTATAGGTATTGGTTAAAGGTGTGAGAGATAAGTCACGTGTGTTAGTGGCCATGTCTAAATCTTCGTGTGCTACGAGAAATAAAACAAAATCAATTTTCAGATTCCACGGTGTCCACAGCATCTCCACGGTGTCTACAGTTTAATCCGTGGATTATTCCTTTGTCTCGGTGAAGACAATTTGATTTACACACCGACTTGAAGTCAATACTGAAAATAACATAAGTCACAAATTTTATTATCCATAATAATATTAACTTATTTTTATTAGATATAATGTGATTGAGCCATATTACAAAATGTAATATATATTTATGTTCGCTCGCAAACATATTTAATTAATAATATGAAGCACACTAACAGTGATAAACGCATTAATTTATATGTTTATAACCAATAATACAATATTGTATTTCACTTATTTTTTAGTTGGTTATTTAACGACACTATATCAACTACTCGGTTATTTAGCGTCGATAGAATTGGTGATAGCGAGATGGTATTTGGCTGGATGAGGCCAGGGTTTCGCCATAGATTACCTGACAGTCACCTTACGGTTGACGAAACCTCGAAAAAAACCCAACCAGGTAATCAGTCCAAGCGGGAATCGAACCCAAGCCCGAGCGAAACTCCGGATCGACAGGCAAGCGCCTCAGCCGACCGAGCTACGCCGGTGACTGATTTCATTTATTTCATGAAGATGTTTAAATAGAAATAAGCAATGATTTATGATTATAGTAATAACAATAATGATAAATATTATACCTTTAATTCTGATTCTTTTATAAGTACATACACACTTATGCTGTACAAAAAAATAAGAACAACTTCTGTAGAAGACACAAACCAGCTCCTTTACACAAAAGAACATTTTCAATGGCCCATACCACATTGAAATTGACACATATAACAACTCAATTCATTGAAAATTAAAAAAAAAAATGATTTTCTTTACACCACTATACTGATGCGTCTTTATTGTATCACGTGATGCTTGTACTCCAAACTGTGGCTACTCTTGTATCTGTAGGAATTATTCTGGCGAACAGCTGTGCGAGAAACTATTCTCTTACAGTGCTGCAGCATTTTATACATCTTAATTATTTTGCCACTTATGATGCGTCTTACTAATTGTTTACTTTTATATTCTACAGAAGAAAATGAAGATTTTAATTGTTGTTCTAGCAATTCTCCAAGTATCAGTTTCTTCTTTATGTCAGAAGGAACTGGACGCCCTCTTAGCAAAGTACGAACTGCAGTGCGCGAGGAAGATTGGTTTGCTTTTTTTTCTTCTCTGTGATACGAGACGGAGTACAGCATAGGCCTATTTCATTTTTTTACAGGTGAATAAAGCTTTTTCAATTTTTCTGTTAAAAGTTTAAGCTTAATGTTTCGGCTTTTAGTTTTCGAATAACTTCACTACCCTTTATTAGCAGGAGAGCTTTTTGTATCCTTTCCCAAATTACTATAATTACATTGTTGAATATATTTGTTCTTAATTTTCATGCAATATTCTCTCACCCATTCTCTTCGTTTTTCCTTCGCTCTCTTAATTCTCTATTCGACTTTTGGCATTTCTTGAAACGTCAGATTTCGTACTTTCATAAATTTCTATCTTTAAGCTTACTTTTCTTGTCCTTCCCTTATTCTCGTATTTTTTCCGTCCTCTAGTCAGCTCATCATATAATACAGATACATGATACAGTCGCAATATTGTATCCATATAGAACTATGTAGAGACCGTATTTTTCCAGTTACATCATAAACATCACATCAATAATAATTATCATGGCCTGTGAACTAAATATCCCGTTCCAAATAAGTGCACGGTGTTTACAGCCACGGTGTCCACTCCCACGGTGTCCACATTTCAGACTTTGCGCTTGTGTGTTCTAATTACTTTTAAGCATATTATTTTTCCGACTATATTTCATAAATAGCCTATGAAGTCATTACTTACCCAGCAGTTGGTAATTCCCCCTTGCACTTTATCCACGGTGTCCACTTAAAAAAATTAACACTTGCTATTCGATGCTACTTTTGAACTTGATACGCAAGTGCGGATTTTTTGTATGTCTGAGAAAGCACTGAAAATTCACCCTCTTCATCTCCCGAATGTTCTGGAAGCACTACATTGAACTTCTCTTTTAAAGCGGAAAATTAAAAGGGAAGAATCATCCGTTCCATGGCAAAGCCAAAAACTCGTGGACAAAAACTACAACACTTCTGTAGTGACATTGGGCACTTTTATAAAACTGTTGTATATGGGATGTTTACTTCCTTTAACACACTTTTCAATACAATGTGTTTCTTTGTAATCGGATTTATAGTTTAAAGGTGATATTCATTGAAATTTATATTTTGTAGTGCGGGACATTCACGGTGTCCACATATTTGGGTATTCAAAGCTGTGCATGACGGTAAGCAAACGTAATATCGACCTAAGTTTAGGGTGGATACGTAGGTGTAATAGTGCTGTATTCTTTACAAAGGAGACATTTTTCAAATTACAAGATATTACAGAAATCTATGCAGGGGAAATAAATGTGATGGGTTTCGTGAGAATGACCCATATACATGTCCACACCTGTGAAGTAACGGTTAGCACGTCTAGCCGCGAAACCAGGTGGCCCGGGTTCGATTCCCGGTCAGGGCAAGTTACCTGGTTGAGGTTTTTTCCGGGGTTTTCCCTCAACTCAGGATGAGCAAATGCTGGGTAACTTTCGGTGCTGGACCCCTGACTTACTTCACCGGCATTATCACCTTCACCACATTCAGACGCTAATAAACTTAGATGTTGATAAAGCGTCGTAAAATAACCTACTAAAAATATATATATATATATATATATATATATATATATATATATATATATATATACATGGACGAAGTCATGCAAATATAGATGACTAAGATTGAACATTTTATTATTAATAAATTAAATTTTACAACATTATTTTATGCAGACGATCAAGTGATAATTAGTGGCAGTGAAAATGAACTACAGGAAGCAATTTTCAGATTGAATAAAGTAGCCAGTGATTTTAATATGAAAATCTCAGCAGAAAAAAACAAAAACTATGGCACTTGTAGGAACAAAACATTATGGGTGAAAATTGAATTAAATAATAGAATTGTACAACAAGTAAATACATTCAAATACTTAGGCTGCAATGTGACTTACAAGGCAAACTCAGAGATTGAAACTAAAATCAATGTTTTTAATCATTTCTGTAGAACTATACGACAAACATTGGGCAGAACAGTGAGGAAGGAAACTTCATTAAAATTTTACAAAGTTATGGTTTTACCAACATTCCTTTAGGCAGTGAGAGTTGGACATTACGAAAAGATCAAGAACGTAGAATCGTAGCCAGAGAAATGAAGATATAAAGAAGGAGTTAACAATGGAAAGCTTGATCGAGACGATTAAAAATTATAGAACTAACTGGATACAACATAATATAATAATAATAATAATAATAATAATAATAATAATAATAATAATAATAATAATAATAATGTTTCATTTTCGCTAGCAGAGTTAAGGCCATAAGGCCTTCTCTTCCACTCAACCAGCCTTAATCAATACAATGCATATTTAAATTACGAATATTTACACTACACTTAAAAGGTTCTCCAGCTATATTCTTCAGTTAAGTTAACGACTAGTAGACTACGTATTTATTTAAATTTAGATAAACCTATAGGGTAAAGTAGTAACTTAATTTATGAGCTAATTTAATTCAATCGATTATAATTAATTTGAGATTTGAGATAGCTAGTAAAATGATGAAAATTAATTTAACATAAGCTTACTAGAATTATGTTACAGGGAGAAAAAATATATATATAAATCTAAAATATATTTCTATAATGAGAATATTAATGTAATTGACATTGTTATTTTCATTATAATATGTAATAAATATTAATCAGCAATTAATTTGTTAAGTAAGAATTTATGTAATTTTGACCTAAATGAAGTTATTGTCCAACAACCCCTTACATCACTCAGTAGCGAGTTCCAATTTCTAGCAACTGAAACTGTGTAAGACAGTAGTATGGCTGAAACACGCATAACAAAAGCTGCTCTACAGTACATCCTAGACCTAGAGGAAGAAGATCGCTGGGAAGACCTAGAAAGAGATGGCGAGATCAGTTGTGAGGAGACGTAACAGGCCATTCAAGAGGCCTAATACTAGTTTGAAGATGATGATTACTATTATATTATATTTTACATTGTTTATAGTGTAGTTAAGTGGAAGAGAAAGCCTGGAGGCCTTAACTCTAACAGATGAATGAATGAATGAATGAATGAATGAATGAATGAATGAATGAATGAATGAATGTATGAATGAATGAATGAATGAATGAATGAATGAATGGATTTATTTAATTAATTAATTTCAGACTAAATGAGCGAAGTAAATAAATAAATAAATAATTTAACGAATAAGCAAATAAATAAAAACACATGGAAAAACGCTGACTTTTGGATCTCTCCGACATTTTGTTTAAGCTCCCGGACCAGCTTACTCTTTTGTTGCCAATTATTTCATGAACAGTCATCTACTACCTTGTTATTTTCATTGTCGCCATCAATGGTCTAGTAATTGTTTATATTATCTGCTACTGAATTCTAATTCTGCGATTTCAAATCACGGCAAGAACAATATAAATGTCCTCATCACGATTTATTTCGGAAGAGAAGTAAAGCTGGCAGTCTCTGTTTGTATCTTTATGGTACGTAAAAGAATCGAGGGTTCCAGACAACATTTTCTGTTTGTTTCTTGTCTTTTCAGTATTATAGGCCTAATAGAATTTCAGGAACTTTTCACAACATTATTTTCATATTTCCATCCTACATATGTCAGTAAAGTACAGCAGAGGAGGAAAGACCTTATGTGCCGTGGCTATATCACTAATGGTATGAAGGAGGAAGATTAAGTTTTAGTCTGAGATGAACTTCCGGTCGGTAGATTTTTATAATATTAACCATCATGAAAAAAACTCTCTTTCTGATAGCTTATCCTTCCTACATAAAATTTATTAGGTAGGCCTACGTCATACAATGCAAAATAATATCGCAGTGTTGCTGATCTCAGAAGAACTGACTTACACACTCACATGCATAGAAACAAACATGAATATTTATTTCAATTACGACAGAACTGAATATAGCTGTATATCACAGTGGAAAAATAAAAACAATACCCGGATCTCAACGTCAGAACAATTCACCTGTTAAAATTTAACAAGAATAGACATGTACGATGCTGAAGCTAGTTGAGAAGATTTACGCAGTCTGTACACAATTAAAGTTAAATCTCAACCGACGTTACCATGGCAACCTAAAGCGATGCGTAGAAGTCGTTTCTTTGCAGTTCTACGTTCAATTGTTCTCGACTGGGAAAGTGTGCGTGTTCAGAAAGAGAAATCCGGGTTCCTGCAGCTTAGCCCCACATTCTGCGGATCCATGTGGCTTTAAAAATATGGTCGCTACCTCTCCTGTGTGTAAACAATGGTCAGCAGACCACAAGAGGATCACTGCAGAACCACTATCTATAAATTTATATCATTTTAATGCGTACTTATATGTATTTTACGGCCAAACTAAATCCTATGCATGCTAATAACCGAATTCCCCTTGTTTGTAAAGAACTTTCGTTCAAATATGCGTGAAGGAATGGGAGAAAATCTTTAGTTGCTACTTCACAATTAAAAACAAATTAGAATTGGAATACAATGGGTTTTACAGCTTTAAATATTTACGAGTAGTCTTGAAGTGACGTAAGAGCTGGTAAATAATGTACGAAGGCTGAAAAACGTACTTCAATTATTGAAAGCGTAACCGCAATTAGTATTAAAAATTAATGTTTAAGATAAATAACGTAGTACAAGCTAACTACTAGGGCATTCGAAAATTAAGATACTTTTGACATTACATACTTCACATACTCGTATAGTCTCCTGCCATGTCAACAATACGTTGCCAAATTCTTGGAAGACGGCGGACTCCATCTGCATTTCTGCATTATCTCTTTCACTGATCAATCTAAAGCTCTTCGGATGTCAACCCTTGATCGAAAGCGAATGCTTTGTTTCCACTCAATTTGCAATAGTTCAGTATGTTAGGACTTCTCTCCCACAGGCTTCTTGTAATGCACCAAAGCACTGACAAGCAAACATTCTGATGGGGGCAGATAAAAAAGTTACATTTTTTCCTTCCACCATGTTAATAATGTCAAAATAAGTACTTATACAAATTTTGGCCACACGACCGCAATTACGAGGCCGTCCAGAAACTAATTTTCCCTTAGCCCGTTTACAGAAAAAAGCACAATTACATCGAAAGATTTATTTAAATAGATACAGTAGTTGTTGAGCTATTTGTCAACATATGTAAAAACAGTATTTAAGTTTAGAGAAGCAACATTACTTGTTCGTTTGCGCTTCGTTTCTGAAGTAGTACTCGTCCAACATAGAAAAACAATGATTTGCAAAGAAATGCCTTGGAGAGTTTCGAAAGATATTTTCTGTTTTGTGGCTCAGATGTTGGCCGAAAGCGAATTAAAGATTTTGGAACATTAGTAAATGGGAGACTGTACAGATAGTTTACTAGTATGTCTACAGAATGTCATGGCGTTGTTTCGAGTAACATAAAAATAATATAGAATTTTACTCGAATAAATTTTCGTGTTTGAAAGCATATTGGGCACATTCGAAAATAATTATGGACGGAACTGTCAGAAGTAAATTTCAAAATGGTTCCAATTATCCTTACTTAAAGGACAGAATTCTAGTTATTAAGTAATGATCGGCTGCACCCAGAAGAAATTATATTATATTACACAGAATGTTTCAAAAGTAACGGTAAAAAATTTAGAGTTGAGAAGTAAATACGAGGAGAAGCAAAGAAGTTCCGGTAAACATGGGTACGTAAATCAATCATTTACGAGATATTGCCACTTTTATGCTAGTTGGGGGAGCCACTGAACCAAGCGCCTGGATATAATAAAGCGGCAATATTCATGCTTCGTAGTTATGCTGCACTCTCCCCATCCCATTTACGTCTCATTGTGAGACGATATCTAAACAGACGATATGGTGAACGGTAGGTAGATAGAGGAGGACGTATACCTAATAATTTTTAGTGAAAAATAGTTCCGGGGCCGGGTATCGAACCCGGGATCTTTTGGTTAAACATACCAACGCTCTACCAACTGAGCTACCCAGGAACTCTACCAGACACCGGTCCAATTTCTCCCTCTACATCCACAGACCTCAAAATGGGGTAACAACCGTCAAGCAACCAACACTGAGTGCATACAAACTCTGTGTGACTTAAATTGTGGTTTTCTGTTAACGAACAGTGACGTGTATTATGCAAATCGAGCTTTCAGGTATAACTCCCTGTAAAGTTGATTCGAATAATTTCGAGGAAAAAATTGTTCCGGGGCCGGGTATCGAACCCGGGACCAACGCTCTACCAACTGGGCTGCCCAGGAACTCTACCAGACACCGATCCAATATACGTATACCTAGATAATCGGATTTAAATTCTTTGGATTTTTGTGTGTGTGGGTTTATGCAGAAAGCCTAGCTTACACAACAGACATCCCATCTGAAGAATTGCAGCATCGGATTGTAGATACCTTCCAGCAAAATAAATGAAGAATGACCCAGGATTGGTCGAGCTCATTCTTGGGTCTTTACGAAGAAGACTAGACAGATGCATTCAAGGGCATGGTTAGAATTCTGAACACTTGCTGAAAAATTCTCCGGTCAATATATTCATACTATAGTTATCGTGTTTATCCAAAAACTCTACTGTTGTTCAAACAAAAAAGTTTCTTTTGTTTATGTTAAATTAAATTTCTGGGATGTTGAAGCCAAAATTTTGAATTTTACTGTCTCGTGATCGATAAATTAGTAAAATTTCACTGCTTTTGTTGGAATTAGTACCAATTACTCAGCGGGCACCACCAGCACAAAATGACATTACATCGTAAAACGAATAATTCAAGGACCCAAGTTTACAGGATCTTTTTTTTAATTTTCTTTGTTTTTATTTCTCACTCCTAAAATTTTAAGAATCATTTTTGATACACACTGTATTAAATTGTATGCGAATTCAGCCAGAAAGATGCACTTTTTCCCCCACTCCATGAAAGCTGCCAACAGTCGTTTGGCAGAATATCTTGTTTCTATTATTTGTAATTATTTGGTGGAGATCGACTGCTTTGATTTCTCTTTAGTTACTACGGTCACAAAGTGAACCCACTTTTCATCACACGTAAACCTATGTTATAGAATTAGCTGTACTGTAACAGACATGTTCAAAATCACTTCTTCGGTTTGTGAATGCTGAAATGTTTTATTCCCCTCAAAATCATCAAAATATAATATTTGGAACCATACTTCATATAAGAAAGTAGTAATGGTGCCTTCTTATAACGTCTAACGTCCCTCTGAATCGATCTCTATAGTCACTCTGGATGACTCTCAAAGATTTTTTTTTTACAGTGAAATGAATCGGTACCCTGTTTCAGCAGGTTCTGATAAAACCAGATATTTGCTAAGCTCATATACAAGCGCTCGATTATAGCGGTGTAGTAATTTACGTTTAGAATTGCAGGCATACGCGTGTTTTAAATTAATTCTGTTTGTATTGTGCGTATCAACAGATTCCATCCTCATTTATATAACACAACTATCCAAAAACCGATTTCGGAAACTAATTGCTTTGACCACTCAACCACATTATTAAGTAGTATAAAATTATACTTCCGCATCATTTTCACAAAAACAAATTTTATATCAGCTACACACTTGAAATGAAATGAAAATGGAATTCAAAGGATAGTATAAAATGTATAACAGAGCTAGCAATATCATTGGAGTGAAACAACGTTAATAGTGATGATAACAATAAGAGTAATAATAATAATAATAATAATAATAATAAAATTAATAATAATCATCATCATAATCATAGCAGTAATAATAATAATAATAATAATAATAATAATAATAATAATAATCATAATAATAACAGTAATAATTATTTATTTATTTATTTATTTTATTTATTTTCTATTTATTTATATATTTATTGATATTTATGTGACGGACATCAGCCATTGCCTAATAAAAGTCCAGCGCAGTGATACTATTAATAGGGGAGAGTCGGGTAGTATCGGACATCGGGTAATATCGGACAGTGCGTTTCTTTCATCTACCACCATATGGTAGTACCTGAATGACATGGTCACGTTTCTCTATGCGACATCACAGAAACGTAACCATGTCAATTAGAAAATTAGAAAATTATTTGTCATTTTATAGGGTTTTTGAAAATAATACAAATCTCCAAAATAAGAATTTATTAATCGCAGGGGACTTCAATTTGCCTTTAATTACAGGCACAAATTATAATCTTTTATTTGCTGGACCTTGTTACAGAGCTTTGTCACATTTTCTTTCTATGCATGACTTACAATCTATAAATAATATTTTAAATTCTAATGGAAAAACGCTTGACTTGATTCTTACTAATTTCCATAGAATTGCCTGTGTATTACAAGATGATTCTCCTCTTATATTTGTTGATACTTATCACCCTGCCTTAAATGTTAATATATCATTAAAGAGACAAAAATCGTTTGTTAAACAGAGTTATACTCATGTGTATAATTTCCAGAAAGCTCACTTCCTAGAATTTTATAAATTGTTTTCCAATATTAACTGGCAATTGTTATCACATTTACTGATGTTGATGTTGCTACGGATTACTTTTACTCAGTACTATATTCTGGAATGGATTCTACAGTTCCAAAGAAAAGAGTTTCAGCTAAAAAGAAATATCCATCATGGTTTACAAAAGAAATTATAAATAATCTCAAGTTGAAAAAATATTTCAGGAGAAGGATGCATTTATCTCAGTATAATAAAGAACAATTTAAACAAATTAGAAAGAGAGTTAAAACTATGATAAATAATGCGTATCATAGTTATGTTATTGAGATAGGTAATACTTTTAAAAACGACTCTAAAGTATTTTGGAACTATATAAAAAAAATAGGAGAACTAGCAAAAATATCACAGCAAAGTTAATGACTAGGCAAGATCACATTTTTGATAGTAATGATTCTATTTCGGAAGCGTTTGCTGATTACTTTAGTTCCGTTTACTCTGTAAATATATCACACAACCTTCAAAAAGAAAATACGGTAATACCGGATTATATTAATTATCAATTAACAACTGAGTCTATAACTAGACAAGAATATTTGACTGCTATAAAAAATTAAAGCCTAAAAAATCTTGTGGCCCAGATGATTTACCTCCTTATGTATTGAAAGCTTGTTTCGAAGTACTTATGTATCCTTTATGTTTGTTGTATAATTTAATATTAAAAACAAGAACTTTTCCGAAAATGTAGAAATTAACAAAGGTTTGCCCTGTGTTTAAATCTGGTGATAATAGTAAAATTGAAAATTATAGACCCATTGCAATAGTTTGTGTCCCGTCCAAGGTATTTGAGCAGATCCTATATACACGAATTTTTCAACATTTTTATAGTGCAATTGATATAAATGAGCATGGATTTTACACCCATAGGTCTACCACAACAAATCTAATTAATTTTACACAAAAGGCATTTAATACATTACATAATCGCAGAAATTTAGACGTGATATACCTTGATTTTTCCAAAGCGTTTGATAAAATTGACCATAAAATTTTAATTAATAAACTTTCAAGTTTTGGATTATCTTATTCATATTTACAGTTAATAACGTCATATCTTACAAACAGGCAGCAGTATGTTTCATTCAATCAAATAAAATCAAAACCATTCACAATAACTTCAGGTGTACCCCAAGGATCTAATCTTGGTCCCTTGTTCTTTTTACTTTATATCAATGACTTACCTAAACAGATTTTGCACACTAAATGTTTACTATATGCTGATGATGTCAAATTGTATAAAGTCAGTGACAAACAACAAGACGTTTTTGATCTACAGCATGTTTTGGACAGACTATATAGATGGAGTATCGATAATTTTCTTCTGTTAAATCTTAATAAATGTTGCTTTATGACATATTCTAAAAATAAGACAGTTCCTCAAAATTCATATGAAATTAATGGTGTGAAGTTACCTAGAGTAGAATCATTTAAGGATTTGGATATTTATTTTACACACAACTTATGTTTTAAAATGCATTTAAATCACGTAGTAATTGATGCATATAGAAAATTAGGATTTATAATCAGAAATACAAAAGAATTAAAAAATATAACTACTATTGATACTCTCTATAAAACTATGGTTAGAAGTAAGCTAGAGTATGCGTCTGTAATATGGTCACCTCAGTTCCAGTCCCATCAGATGCAAATAGAATGGATACCAGAAAAGATTTTTACGTTATTTATATTTAAAAAAACATCACGTATCGTCTTATGACAAGCAAATTTCATATAATCAGTTACTTTTTGAATTTAATTATAAAACTTTAAAATGTCGACGATTAATAAATAGCCAAATTTTACTCTATAAGATTGTTAATGGTATTTTGAATAACTGTGATTTTCTTAAATTCCTTCAGTTCAATGTAAAAAGAACAGAACTACGTCATAGGCAACCTTTTATTATTCCTATTCCTAGAACTGTTTTCTTCAAGAACTCTCCATTGTTTGTTATGTGTAATACTTACAACTCTCTGTCTTTAAACTGTGATTCTCAATTGGATTTCAGTTTAACAATTGAAAATTTTCATACAATATTAAAAAGAATTGTATTTCCTTAGATATTTAAATTATGAAGAAGTGTATTATAATGTTTTTACTCAAATTTTTTAATAATTTTGCATCATTATATTGACATTTGGCACTATATTAACTGTAACATTATATTCTAGCATCTATCACCATTATGTATTTTCTTTCGTTTGTGTTGTTTGTTTTGTTGTTTTTTTTTTCTCTCTTATTATGTATTTTGAGTATACATCTGTGTAAGCCACCTGTAATTGGAAGCCTGCTTCTGTTGGTGGTGGATTTAAAATAATAAAACAATAGCCTAATAATAGTAAGTGATAAATATTACCTTAACACAAATTTGTAACGTTGTTAGCAGAGAACACAAAATACTGCTTATTGTGCTGTAAAAACGCGATTTAGAAGTAGAAAGAATAAAAATAAGTAATATCGGAAATGATGTGAGCAACATATCCCTAAATCTCTATGCTTCGGGAATATATTTCTTCTAATAAGCAGAATTTTATCTATAATCAATAAATGGTGGGTAGCTGCGGATATATTGAATAAGCAGTCTAAGACAGCCGATGAGGGATGGTCCTCCAGTTTGGGGGTTGGGCGAAGGGTTAACAACCCATCACCGTAAAAAACAGCTTGTTACAAAACCCCAAAATAAGTCTCGGAATGAAGTTACTTATAAGAATCAATTTTCAAAACTCATTCAAACAAAACATTTAGGAATTAAATATATCTACAACAATGAATTTTAGATAGAATTTCAAACAAAACTTTTGAGAATTAAAAATAACTAGATAAATTAAATTTAAAATCCCGTAACTCTAGCCTTTACGGAAATACAGAAACAAAAACTTAAATGGAGAGAAATTTAAAATTTTATAAATATGGCAGAAATATTGCACTTTATGTTTTGAGAGGAGCCTTTCTTTTTCAGTTTCTCCTTCATCGTCACAAACAAATAAAAAGTCCTGCAAGATCTGACGTTAAAAGGCATATGAATAAAAGAATAATTCTTCAGACTCCTTCTTCGTCTACCTTGCACCTTATCGTTTGTATGGAACTGTCAAATATCGCAAGATAGCAAATAACAAAATATTTATTACACAAATTTCCCAATAACAATCGCTAACGAAAATGGTACATATTTGTTCAAATTTATTTCAAGTATTTTCAAGGCAAGGTAACATGTTTCCTGTGGTTAATAATGACAGGCCTGTTACGACGAATATCCTCTTTTCGGTTCTCACCGCTCATCATCACAATCTGGTCTTCCTCCAAAGAGAACAAAGAAGAAATGTAGATTATGTTATTGAAAGCGAACTATAAAAGACTTTTAGCTGTTGTATATTCACTATCAACGAAAACCGTATTGAATATCTTCAGAAAAAAAAAACCTACCAAGGAAATTTTCTGGGCTATATTAAATTTACTTCTGTTTTATCAAATAGTCTGACACTTCTTGTCAAGTCTAAACTTTGAATAGATGTACACGCCTTGCAGATCAATATCTGATTTATTTTAGTCTTCATAATATTGTAACGTGTGCAATTGCCAACATTTTCAAGTAGACAGGAGAACAATGATTTAAAACTTCTGCCAAAGAAGATTTTCCTCGTAAACGTTATGAAGAATTATAGAGAAATGGAAGGTAGTCATGTGTTTAAGTAAACATTGATTGTATTATATCGCTGAACTGAGAATAAATGGACAGTCACTTAACAATTTTTCGAATTTTAAGTTCAATCGTTATGAGGTTGAGAATAATTTTCTTAATCCAAATAGAAAAAAAAAATTATTAAACAAGTAGGAAACCTTGTGCTTTCCTTTCTTTAACTGAATTTAACCGTGTTCAAACGACAGACTTTCTAATTTGCGGACAGAAGTACCGTATATGTTGCAAATCCATACGGTTAACATATATTACACCAACATGACGTAACAGGGCTATAACATTAAATATTTTAATTAAAACTCGTGTAAAATTAATAAGGCAACTCTTACCTTATTTCAGTTTTTTGTATTAACACTACTTCGTATTCATGCATCCACATATTTTAATAATCATTATTTGTTACAATACTTAGCCTATTTACAAATTCTTTAAAACGAAATTTACTTACTCTGGCTTGTCGCGGGATTTTGGTCTCCCAGTCACTGCGTCGAATCCCGATACTTTCACTCTACCTCTTTATGAATGATTCGAGCAAACATCATTGATCTGCTGCTAATCCCATTAAGTTCCGGCAGAATGTATTGCAGTTGCGCTCGCTGTGACACGTACGACGGTGAAAGGAGTTGGTCAGGGCTGTCCAGAGTTGCTTTTATCGAGTATTACAACGGAAGGGTTAGATTTATTTTCTTGGCAGATACAGCTGTATTGGCTTTAAAAATGAATTGTAAGTACCCGTACGTTTTCTGGGAGTATTTCTTAGGATGAAGTTATCAAACTTTCAGCATAGTTTCCTCCAGATGTCATCGATGGTGTAATACCGCCTGTCAGGACATCCTATGCACGCCGTTCGAACTTAACCAAGGACGATAACAATCCGTAGCATGACTTCCTTTGAAAAGTCCCGTGTCATATATTTACGAAACGCAAAATAATCCTTTCCCTTCCCACCTTCTGGCTCACATATGAAGAGTCCACTGCAAGAATGATGGATGTCATTTGGAATAAATGTTGCAGGAGAAGCAATTGAAAGTTTGAAATGCTTAGCGCTCAAAGCTTAACTGTGATTTTCCGATCATTACTGGACAATGACTATCAGTGTTAATGCCATATAACTCTCTATGCACATTCTACAGCCTATGTCTTAAGCTATGCATTGGCAGTCTTGGTTCATTTTCGACAAAAAGTGACATCCATCATTCTTGCAGTGGACTCTTTATATAGTGCCCGAGACTACAATACAGGGAAGTTCAATAATTTCAATTCCCGGCTCCGGCTAACATCACATTCGTGGTGAACGATGTTAAACGTGCGAGGCTTTTACCTCGATGTTCTCGTGTTTTTCTCCTCATTTTTACCAATACACTTCACAATCCTCCTTCATTAATATCTCTGTCTCGAAAAATAGTTCACCGCTCGTGATTATGCAATGCTGAATCAGTCGTCCGCCGTACTAGGTTTATCCAAAGTTTGGTGAGTTCTAGATGACTCATGCATTTCCAGAGAGAAATGAAATTCCCTCAGCATTTCAATTGTGATGGGGATTTACGACTCAGATGGATATTTTAGATATGGCACACCTGGACCAGAGGTATGTTATTTGGATTTTTTGGCTGGAGAATTGATCAATGAATGAATGAACGAACTAAAAAACGAATGGATGAACGAACGATAAAACGAATGAAGGAACGGAAAAACGAATGAAGGAACGGAAAAACGAATGAATGAACGAAAAACGAATGAATGAACATAAAAACGAATGAATGAACGGAAAAACGAATGAATGAACGGAAAAACGAATGAATGAACGAAGAAACGAATGAATGAACGAAAAAACGAATGAACGAACGAAAAAACAAATGAATGAACGAACGAAAAAACGAATGATGTGATATAGTATGATATGATATAGATTTATTGATATTAGTTCACAAAAGTACAAAACTTAATAATTTAACAAAACGATATATATACAAAAGTAGTTATACATAATAAATATACAATTTCCTAAACCATTTAATTTATCGCAAATCTCAATAATGTATTGGTTCAAACTTGCACTTACGTCTGGTTTTGGCGCATGTTTAAATCAATCATGATAACCATTAAAAGTAAAACTTATTTATCTGCACCTTTTCACAATTTACTGCCATAAACATTTTTAATACTTTTTTTTTTTAATTTTAACTGTACAATAAACAAGTGTAAATCAATCTTTCCTGTTGCTCTATTCATCCAGTATTCATGTAAAAAAACGATTGAATGAACGAAGAAACGAATGAATGAAAAAAAAATTGAAAATTTGTGTCACTCAGTTTTTCACTGTTCAATTGAAGTGAGTTCAGAGAATTTTGAGGGGAAAAGCCCAAAACGCACGTAACCTAATAGTTACCACTGAGTGGCTGGAGAGGCAGATGTTGGCTTAATAGGACAGGCCAATCGGCTCGCAAGTTATTCCATAACGGGAGCATAACAAGTTTACTTCGTGTTTGGAATATTCCGTATCCTGCTTGAGAATTTATTAATACCCATACCAATATTAAGTATACTTATTTGTCGAGCAAAGATTATTAGGCTACTACGAAAGCACATGTTTAACCGGAAACTAAATATTTGTTATGGATATGAACCTGCAAACATTGCAGATGAATGTGGAAAGCAAGTACTATTTTTATAAGCTTATATAGCAACTAGAAAAATGGTCTTACAATCACCTCTGGCGTTTAAAATATTTGTAGCATGGAAGGAAACTGTTAATAATGCTATGTATCAGTTGCCATGATGTGTCTATTTGAGCCAAACTATTGAGACTAACCTAACAAGCCTCTAGGTTAAGCTATCAAATTTGAGATCACAGTTCCATATAGTCCTATGAAAGTAATGCAAAAGATGAGACAAATATATCGGTTTGCTGTTCGTGGTATGTTTGATGGATATGAGAGACTTTAGTGTTACTTGGAAGCCCTGACTGTAGGTTGAATCCCATAAATATCAAATATTCTTTCAACGTGGAACGTTTAAGTGGGTTCCTTTTCCGGAATAATGTCCTTACCATTTCTATAATAATCTACGCGCATTGTTCTCTTAGCGGGAGCGCACCGATGCAACAAGCAACATACATAATATAATTTCTTCTTAGAGACAGCGGATCGATGCAATCCGCAACATATTAACATTGAAAATATTAATGAAGTTTGAATATATTCATTTTACGAAAAAATACCAAAAACAAAAATTGTTTCAGATATGTAACTAAAACTTATGGCTGTGAGCTTACAAAAATATTGATTCATGTATAGATTGTGGCCAAAAGGTACTCTTTTTTTCAAATGACACCCTATATTAAATTTTACATATTTGAAATCTGCATTCAATTTTACATACAAATAGAAGTTTGACTCAGCATAAATGATGAATACTCTCTTGTAAATGTTATGGTTCTTTCAAATGCTTTGATAATGCAACACAAAATAAAATATGTGTGTATCCATATGGAGAAACTACATGTTCCTTGTTTTATGATTATGCTAAGATGTTTCTCATCACGTGGTGATCTACGATAATTTGAAAGCACACAACGATCATCCACTTAAATGTGTAACGCAAATATAGGCATTTTACGAAACCCCTGCCATCTTTTGACGTGCAATACTCTTTCTCTTTACCGAGTATGGGTACCTGATCTGGAAACCGAGGTGAAATGAAAGTGACAGAATTTCAAATATTTACACTAACAAAACTATGAGCCACAGAGAATGCTAATGCTATTAGTTAGCCCAGCGGTGACCAAAACTCGAGCTGCAGTGATTACATGCGACAGACAGCGTATGAAGCAAGGAGACGGAGGAAAGGTACTTGGCATAGAAACTACAACCAGTGGTAGTTCCTGCACTAACATCTTGATCAATCCCGCGGATAAAAATCTCAGTAATGTCACTGCTGTCATCAAGAGCCAGTGAATAATAAACGATTTTTCTTGCTTCTTTTTTTAACCCTCCTCTTGAATATAATCAGGAATTTTATAAATTCTTCTCTCCGTACTTAGTTGAGAATTTCATAGTTTTTCAAAATTAAAAAACTTCTTATGGACAAGTTATTTAAACTATTTTAATCACTACTCTTTTGAGAAATTCTGTTCTATTAAAAGACTTTGGAGCACGTGATATTTCAAATCCCATTAGGTAACTGACTTCCTTACATTCATTTATGTCATCTTTCTCTTCCTGGCTATGATTTAAGACATGTCAATTCCTGGCGTTTAACAGTTCATTGGCACATAATATTGAATCAGTTTTTCTACAATAGTATTATTAAATGAATAACTAATAAATAGTTACCCTCATCTAAAGATTAAGAAGATTAAAATTGAGATATAACCTAATAATTTTATCTTTCTAGGGAGAAGATCTGAAAATATCAATATTCATGCACGTACAGAAGAATTATAGAAACACATACTGAGTGGTCAGTAATAAAACAATAATAATAATAATAATAATAATAATAATAATAATAATAATAGTAATAATAATAATACATTATTCAGCGTGGCAATTAATGTTTCTATACTCCTAATTGAATCGTTGAGCAAAGTAAACATAACTTATTACATTTTGTCCGACAGAACAACAAAGTTCTCCTTGTCATTCTACGAAACCACCTCTTACTGCTTGTAAAGGTTTGTAGAGCGACATGATACCGCCACTGCTTGCCTTCAGTATGTGAATGAAACACACAGCAATGTACCCGTTTGAATGTCTGTGATTACACGATACCCGCTTTGGTCACCGCTGAGTTAGTCCATGAAGAAATGTAACTTGTGTGAACGCGCCTAATGACGCCACCTCACCTCATACGCCGATGTTGAGTATAAAATTAGCTTTGCCATGGGTACTCTCTCGGTAATATCTCGATATCGAGAGCAGTTATATACCTTTGCTGCCATCCGTTTGATTTACAGTCGCGAGCTCTGCAATGTTAAATTGTTAGACACGTACGATACACTTTGAGTGAACTACAGTGAAAAAATTTGTTGTGAGCTGATACTAATTTTGGGATGTCGCTTAATATGAAGAGAAAATCTACTGCGTGCCTATCATTGATAATAATCACTTCTCATATCCAACACCCACACTCTCCATCTGTAAACCGAAACAAAAAAAAAACATTCGAACCAACACAACTGTAGTTTCATTCCCGAAACTGGCTGAAGTATTCTATGTGTATTTCGGATACAGTACAGAATTTTTGTTCAGTTCTTGGTCTCATGTGTAAATCCGATATCGTGCGGCACCCAATTCATTAGTTATCGTGCGTCGAGCAGTTTATCAGGGCCAAAAATGACTAGTTTATAGCCTTAAACCACGGGCCTTTGAAACAGTAGCGCCGAGACCAGAGACGGAAAAATGTAGGGGATTATTTTATGTTTTCAGCGAGAACGTATTTTGCATTGCGATGATACTTCCTACGTTCCAAACGATTAAAATTGCTACATCTGTAATATCGCATGTAAATTCATGTAATTTTTGCAATAGGATTACACATGTAAAGCCGAATTGAATTATGGAATTAATATTAGCTCGATAACTGCATACAGATTTGATATTAAAGAGAGTAGAAATAGCCCTGGAAACACGGACGAATAAACAAATAAACACACACGAAGAATTAAACAGAGAGGCCTTGGTGCTATACGCGTCAGTTAAGGCACAAATGATACACGCCACGGTGATGGGTTCGGATGATATTCTGGGCATGGATATTCATGCGATATTATCATTGTGTGTTTTCATTTTTGTCGAGATCAGGCGTAGTAGCCTACTTATTACACATATGAGCAGTTGAACAATGTAGTTTATGTCGTATGTTTTAAACATACTGCCATACTGTAACAGTATACTCTCGGGTATGTGATACTGTATTACTAATATTGGTACACAGTTTTATATTAATTAGATTTTTAAAGCTGTTACTGTTAAAACAACCACATATTGAGTAAGGTTACTAGGTCAAGTGGTAAAAGTAATGTGAATTTGATGAAGTTGCGCAGTGAAAGCATATAAATAAGCAATGCCGGACATTAAATAATGCAACATATAGGGTAAAGGTTGTTTCTCAGTGAAATTTACAGCAGAGTCCGTATAGGCCAGTTTCTATCTGGTGCTTTTCCAATTCACTGCGGGTTAACTTTTTAACTTCGCTCTAGAATATGCCATTACGAAAGTTCAGGATAGCACAGAGGGTTTGGAATTGAACGAGTTAAATCAGTATCTTGTCTATGCGGATGACGTGAATATGTTAGGAGAAAGTCCACAAACGATTAGGGAAAACACGGGAATTTTACTTGGAGCAAGTAAAGCGATAGGTTTGGAAGTAAATCCCGAAAATACAAAGTATATGATTATGTCTCGGGACCAGAATATTGTACGAAATGGAAATATAAAAAAAATTGGAGTTTATCCTTCGAAGAGGTGGAAAAATTCAAATATCTTGGAACAACAGTAAGAAATATAAATGACATTCAGGACGAAATAAAATGCAGAATCAATATGGGAAATGCATGTTATTGAGAAGCTTTTGTCATCTAGTCTGCTGTGAAAAAATCTGAAAGTTAGAATTTCTGAAACAGTTACATTACCGGTTGTTCTGTATGGTTGTGAAGCTTGGACTCTCACTTTGAAAGAGGAACAGAGATTAAGGGTGTTTGAGAATAAGGTTCTTAGGAAAATATTTGGTGCTAGGAGTGATGGAGTTACAGGAGAATTGAGAAACTTACACAACGCAGCACAGCACGCATTGTATTCTTCACCTGACATAATTAGGAACCTTAAATCCAGACGTTGGAGATGTGCAGGGCATGTAGTACGTATGGGCGAATCTAGGAATGCATAGGCCTATAGAATGTTAGTTGGGAGGCCGGAAGGAAAAAGACCTTTGGGGAGACCGAGACGTAGATGGGAGGATAATATTAAAGTGTATTTGAGGGAGGAGGGATATGATGATAGAGACTGGATTAATCTTACACTGGATAGGGAACGATGGCGGGCTTATGTTTGGGAGGCAATGAACCTCCGTGTTCGTCATTTGTAAGTAAGTATAGGGTAAAGGTTGGTAATATTGTGATTGTTCTTTTTAAGAATTTATTTCAATTTTACTGAGCGACAAAAAATCAATTTTTTGCGTCAACGTTTTAAGGGAATGTTCGTGGACAGTTTTTGCACAAAACCGGTCCTTTTCTCGCTCAGTAAAATTGTAATAAATTCTCAAATAGAACTATCACAATATTACTCGTATCACAATATTACCAACCTTTACCCTAATTAATTTAATATGTAGAAGAATACAAGTAGATTACAATGAGATTAAATGACATGAAAGAACAAAGAGTTAATAATGGAAAATACGTAACAATATTACACTAAATGAAATAATAAAAAATGAGAATTAATGGGCGATAATCAGTGGAATTTCTCTAATACATCACTTCAGGCTCAAAGCCATATTCAATATTAACTCGGCTACTAATAAATTTAATTATAAACACACATCTGTACAATATTAAATGATTGCAAACATACCGTGGACTAATGACGGGAGGAAATGTCTAAAATAATTCAGAAAACACCAAGCTAATACTTTATACCAAACAGGTGAATCTCTCAATACCCAGTAACATGTTACTATAATCTGGATCCTTCCAGAATAACCCATCATAGCCAACGTGAAACTTACGCGTTCTCGAAATTTCAATACTAATCCAATACTTAACTCTGCGGCACAATTTAAAACCCTCAAACAAAATAATTAAAATGACCTGAATATAATGCAATCACATTTCGGGCAATTTTTCACAATTAATTAATTTGTAATTTTGACCCTCCAATATTCCTTGCACCTCTGATTGAGGTTCTGGCTGATATGTAGCCTGTATCTATTATCAAGCAGTACATCTCATTTGATGATATGTGTCAGAGGAAAAACAAATGTTTGTATGCATCTGAAATCTGATTAGTGGAATATGTAGCTAATCGGCGATGTATGCATTGGAGGGGGAAAGGAACTGGCCAATCTACCCCATTATTTCCGGGCCTAGTTGCCTCGTGAGTGATGCCTTATTGGTGTTACTTACGAAGTTCAAACCTGTCTTCGGACAGTTGACTAAAAAACAACAATATTCCTTGGAGGTCACGAAAACGATGTAAAGGTTTACTGCAATTTAAAAAAGAATAATACCTACTACCAAGAATTTTTTACATCAGATTACAGAGTATAATTACAACAATAGAAATAGAAATAAAGTAATACAATCAATATAAAAAGAGGATACAATAATAGTAACAAAATTTTAGGACCGAATGGGCAGCGCTTGTGTTCGGTCGCAGTTCAGATATAATATTAATATAAGAAGAATATAGAAAATAAAATAAAATAGGAACTAAAATTAAAATTACAGCTACAATGTAATTATATAATATAATATTAACGTAGAGAAGAATAATATCATACGTGAATAAAGTAGGACAATTTATGACAAAAAAAAAATATATATAATCCGAAATTATAGAATACAGATATAATAGACTGATTAATTCATACACAAAGGCTATAAATTTATTTAATCAAATTGAAGACAGTAACACGTTTCTAATTTTTTTGTTATATGTTAATGGGTTACATTTTATAAGTTCTGAACGTAATTAAGTTAAAGAATTATACAACCGAGGGCCAATATGCTATGCTTTAGACTAGCATATGCGAAACATTTAGGTTCTACTAAAATTGAATTGGGCTATTATTTCGTCTTGTGACATGACTATGTGTCTGTAATAAAAACGTATTACGATTTTATGATAAAATATTAACAGAGTATATTTATAAATTTGTTCAATATTAAATACATTAAAATTAGAATAAATTAATTTAGTTAGATAATTGAAAATTTTCTTCAAACAAAATGTAATTATTCGCGTTTGTATTAAATTTAACGGACTAAGACTAATTTTTGTACTTACACCCCAAACAATAATGCCATATTGAATGATAGATTGAAAAATTGAACGAATAAATAATTTCTCCTTTGAATTTCTGTATACTGCATCAGAGAAGTATAATATATGTCGAGGAATATATAAAGTGACGTCCCTTTGATCTTGTTCAAGAATTTCAATTTGTTATTAAAAGTGAATTAACATGGTGCTCAACTCTTTTCTGTCGTCATCATCGGTAGTTTTTATCGTGCTAATCGTGGTATGCAAGGTTCCTAATTTATTTCAATTGTGTAATTTGTTAAGCACGTAGAAATATTCACCTTTTAAACCAGGAATTTCAAAGCGCCTGCACTGCGTGCTCTCAAGAACCCACACAACATTTCCGTAAGAGCTATGATTGTACTTTGTCTTGCTAAGAATTAACCTTGTTGGATTTGTATTGCTTGTAGTATGAGTACGTAATACAGGAGCTTTGACATCCCTGATTTGAAGCTACGTTTTAGTCCCAGGCAAGGAAAGAAGAATGCCCTATAGATTGGGTCTGTTATCCCAACTCTCCAGATGGTAAAAGAAAGAAGATACGTACCTCCGAAAAGTTGGATATTTCCAAGCCCATAGCGTAATACAAGAAAATGTTGAACACAGCAATAAACTTAGCGGTAAGTCATACCTAAATTTCGTAAGTTTCAAAACGAAACTACGTGTTAACATACTAGATAATAGCAAATACAAAATCGATAAGCAAAATCAATTGTTTTGCGTTTGAAGTTTTTCTGTTTTGTGTAAGGTTAATGTTATTTCAATTGGCAATCTCAAATTGAAACTTTCTTATGAGTAACCTTATATACTGAAAATGAGAGCAAGTGTCGGCGTATTGTGGTGTCTGAGGCGACCACAAACCACTTTCAAGTGTCAACATTCTTGCTGTGACTTTTTTCACTCAGGTGTAATTAACTTTTCTTTGCCCCTAGAGATTCCCTTCTCTGTCTCTCACAGTCCCGGGCTGTATTCCACCTCGTTCATGTTGTATTTTATGCAATCTTCAGTCGTCCGCGATGTTTTGTTCTTTTTGTGTCATTAGATTACAACTAATGCAATGTAGTTCTACAGCATATTAAATGTCGACATTTACGGAAATTACAGTGAAAAAGTTGAATCTAACCTCCAACAAATTAAAACGTTCATAACACACATCTATGAAACCATACTCTAAAACCACATGTGAAACGCCTCACACAGCATATTGGGTACGTCTACCGAGTCGGATGTAGAGGGTGATTAGGGATTTGACCAACATGGCGCAGTGGAAACGACCAGAAATAAACCAAGGCTGGATATGAATTAATATATAATACAATATGATTAAATGAAAAATACAATCAAGTATAATTGTAATATATAAAATAAGGTAACAGTAATAATTAAATAAACAATATTAAGAAAAATGAATATGAATGACAAGAAGACAATAACGGCCGATATGCACAAAACTTTCCTGAAACTGTGTTCAGCTGTGCCAGATACAAATACAGTATCAACTAATCAACTATTAGACTAGACGGCAGTTCGGAAGGCGGTCGGCTCCTACATGCGCCGTAGCATTTCTGATTTGTGACGTCACAAGTTTGTACAGTAGAACCAATCAGAATCCGTCTGTAACAAGTATTCATTCATTTATTCATTTATTATTTTGCTAATAATCGTAACATAAAATATAATATATATTGAAAAACTTTGGCTCGCCCCTGAAAGAGGTGAACTCGTGCTCAGGGGCGGATTCCTGAATTGAAATTAATAATTATACAATACAATTTGTCTTATGTCTACTATGCAATTATAGTATATAAATTTAAATTTACAATTTTTATAAAATCCATACATAACTATTTAAATTTAATACTAGAACTATTAGAATTGACAAGATTAGGATATTTAAATATAAATTTGTTATATATTCTTGGGTCTAAATTACTACTATGATTAAATACTGTAACAGTGTTGCATTTTGGTTCAAACAATCTTAAAGAATTCATACCTTTTGTTTCATAACTATGAGAATACAATTCAAACTTATTTCGATTTTTATGTATGAATTTTATTAATACAATATATTAAATTTGTCTTACGTTAAGTACATTGAAGTCTAGAAACAAATTTTGAGATAGAAAATCAATAGTGTTATGAAGACATATTTTAATTATTTTCTTCTGTAATAAATAAAGTGGATTAAAATTGGATTTAAATGAGCTACCCCATCCTATAATTCCATACATAATTACCGATTGAAATAAATTTAAATATATTGTACGTAATAAACTTATTGAGAAATAATTCCTCAATAAAACAAAATAATATACTGTTTTACGTAATTTATTACAAAGGTAATTAATGTGTTGGTTCCATTTTAAATGATTATCGCAAATATGCCTAAATACTTAACTTCAGAGGACTCTTTAATAATCGGACATTTACACTGTATAAGACAACAATCAGAATTATGTAATTTAATGCTTAATGTACTTCCAGAGTTCGTTAGTTCACGTGTGAGTGTTTAAATACATTGAATAAGTAAAACTAACATTTACTGTGTGTGTGTAAGATAAGTAAATGGAAGAAGAGAGTGTAAAAAGACAAGTATTGCACAGGCAGGTGCGGAAAATAGTGTTTAAGGTGTATAATTATTTTAAAAACGTTGACAAGCAGAACGCTCCTGGCCATCTTGATGCAGGCTGCAACGTTGCCAATGCGCAAGAAACGACCGCAGAAGCATGTGGAGTGGGATTGAGAACCATGCAAAGAATATTATTAGTGAAGGAAAGAGTTTATGTTTGATGTCATGCTTACAGTAATCAACGGCTAAAGTCATTATTGTCTTCTGATAATTTAAATTCTCTCCTGCGCTATTCGTATTGCACGTGCGCGTGAAGTACGATGTGGCAATGTTGTACGCTGCCTTGCTCTCTCTATCTGTCTCTCTCGACGCAAACGCTAGCAGACTACCGCCGTCTCAATTGCCGTCGACTCTAGCTCGTAATAAAGAAAATATATATGTATATCCCTGTACAATATTACAACTCTTTAGCTATCAAATAGGTAAACGAGAAGAGAAGTGTTCCTATCAATAATCTCTGACAAATGTGTATACATTACCGCTAGACGAATCTCAAGATAAAGTAGCCCGTATTTTTGTTCCTAATCCGTAACATTCAAAAAGACCAATCTCTGAAAGTGAGATCTTCGTTTTCGTAACTTTTCTTGCAGGAATATCACTACAGTCCTGCAGTATTCCAATTTGACTTTCACATACTACTAATAATTTCACAATTTGGGACATCTGGCCAACATCTACGGCTGACCACTAGGATCCAGAATACAAAACAGAGGATAACTTAAAATTTTTACAATATGATTTGCGGAGAGAATACAAAATAATGATACATTTAAAAATAAAGTACAATTTCATTTCGGAGAAACATGAGAAGAAAGAACAATGAAGAATAATGAAATAAAGTAAATAATGTTACGTAGTGGTATACAAGTGATTGTGTAAATTGGATAATGAATCTCTCAATATTAGACAAAATTTTGTTAATGTACTCATTAGAAAATTTAAGAGAAAGGAGAATGGTTTTGGTTAACTTAAATGAAGTTCCCCTATCGCCAAAAGAAGTCCTTTCATTTTCCATTATTAATATTCATTTTGTTTCTCTCACTGAAGTAAGGAATACATGGATTGTAAATAGACTTCTTTTCATCGTTAACGTTATTGGCTTGTTGATAATCCTTCTCGTATTCATTCGCTTAAAACCTTTTCTTCTGGAAGAGTTCCATATGAGTCATCATTCGTAATTCGACTCCAGTTTGAGGCATCATATTTTCCTCTAGAAATAAAAAGTAAAGGACCACTCTGAATTCTTATATAATAGTAAATAATAATTTACTAATATTTATTATGAAAGCATTAAAATCTCTGCTCTTAAGGAAATGAAATTAATGTAAGAAATTTAACTTTCATTTCAAGACTAGTAAAATTCTGTAAGAGTGACGCATAAAATTATTATAAATCAAATTCAATTGCTTAATTTATTCATTATCTTTAAATTAACATCCTAATTACTTTTCTATTGGGGGTGTAGTGCGTTTGTATCGATTTGGTACTATATCGACTGACGTTTCCTTTCGAATAAGGTAATTCCTGGTTGCAGGATTTTTTTTCTTCTTAATCGGCTTTGAAGAAATGATGAGTGGCACACTTTGCCACTTTGCAATTTAAAGCCCCTTATAGCCGTTACACATTTCTCTACAGCATAATAAATTTTTATCGATATGCTCGGATATATATTTTTAAAGCCTGTTTAAATTTCTAGAATAGAAATAATTATTGACTTTTCCCCTAACGAATTATAGTTTATAACACAGACACACGGCTCGCAGTACACATACAAACAAAATACTATACCAACGAAATACATAAATTTTGCCAACTAAATACACAAACTATCCAAACTAAACACACAAAAAATTATACACACTGAACACAACAAATTGTACAGTCTTAACACACAAACTATCCAAATTAAACACACAAAAAACTATACAAATTGAACACATACAAACAAAAAACTATACCAACGAAACACATAAATTGTGCCAACTAAATACACAAACTATCCAAATTAAACACACAAAAAATTATACAAACTGAACACAACAAATTGTACAGTCTTAACACTTACACAAACTATCCAAATTAAACACACAAAAAACTATACAAATTGAACACATACACACACAAAAAACTACACCAACGAAACACACAAATTGTGCCAATTAAATACACAAACTATCCAAACTAAACACACAAAAAATTATATAAACTGAACACACAAATTGTACAGTCTTAACACTTACACAAACTATCCAAATTAAACACACAAAAAACTATACAAATTGAACACATACAAACAAAAAACTATACCAACGAAACATATAAATTGTGCCAACTAAATACACAAACTATCCAAACTAAACACACAAAAAATTATACAAACTCAACACAAGAAATTGTACACTCTTAACACTTACACAAACTATCCAAATTAAACACACAAAAAACTATACAAATTGAACACATACACACAAAAAACTAAACCAACGAAACACACAAATTGTGCCAACTAAATACACAAACTATCCAAACTAAACACACAAAAATTATACAAATTGAACACACAAATTGTACAGTCTTTAACACTTAAACAAACTATCCAAATTAAACACACAAAAAACTATGCAAATTGAACACATACACACAAAAAACCACACCAACGAAACACACAAATTGTGCCAACTAAATGCACAAACTATCCAAACTAAACACACAAAAAATTATACAAACTGAACACACAAATTGTAGTCTTAACACTCACATACTTCCATTTTTACAATTTAGTAGGAGTGGAAGCTTCCTCTTGTCCACACTTCCTTTCAGCCACAAACTAATCTCACAATGACAACAACAGTCTAACGCCAGATCCGAAGTCTGCATCTCAACACTGAACTTGAGACTCTGCCACACAGTATTATTTTAGATTACCCTTATTAATATTTAAATTATGTTTTATTTAACGACGCTCGTAACTGCCGAGGTTATATCAGTGTCGCCGGTATACCGGAATTTTGTCCCGCAGTAAATCTACTGACATAAGCCTGTCGCATTTAAGCACTCTTATTTTTGTCCCGCTAGATTAGTGATTTGGAGCACTGTGCAGTGACGTGATAAGGATAGCGTTGATATTAATAGTGTTAAGTTACTGGCGTGGTCTAAGTATTCTGAACGGGACACATTTTCCGAGATTCTGCTTTGGTGAGAGTTCGCACTTCGCTAGGGCCGAGTACGTGGTTGGGTATTTTTTGGGGGTTTAAGGTATGTCGTAATTTGAAACATCCTGTAGTTTTAAAGAGTCGTTATAATAAAAATAGTTTTTGGTAGATGCTCGGGTGATACTTGACGAGTTTTAACAGTTACAAGAATGTCGAGCCGCTAAGCAAGTACTTACAGCGTTTATATTGTGCGAAAAGGAGTCCAGGCATTCGCAACTGTTGCCATTTGTAACACATCAGACTTTTAATTCAATTAGGGACACTTGATTCAGAGGAAAGTGGTATTGTTAGGAATCCGTCAGACATGATAATAAGATATTTGAATTCCAAATATGTAAGCGACGTCACAAAGCAAAGGTTACCGAGACACAAAAGCGGGGTTCAGGAAGAGGACTTAACACCCCAGCAGTCAGGACGTCGAATTCCAGGAATAAACCCTACTCCTCAAGAGGATTCAAGCGTCCTCAATATAACCAAGTTCTACATTTCAACAAAGAAGATATGGTTTAAAATGTAGGTATATAGGAAGACAGGGACTTGTAACTGACATTTCCAACGTAATTTTACATTCTTCTGAACTTCATTCATAAGCAATTATCGTATATTTCATTGAAGAGGATAATTCGAATAGTGGCGCAAAAATATGCAATAACTGTGTTATCGCTGTATCGACTTGCCAGTTCGAAAGGGAAACAACTCGAAATTTGAAGTACGAATGGACGACAGAATTCTAAAACGAGTATTCGAATATAGAATTGCAGGGAAACAAGAAAGAGTACACTCGCAGAAAAAAATGGAGAGTCCACACCTGAAGAGTAAGGGTTAGAGTGTCTAGCCGCGAAACCAGGTGGCCCGGGTTCGATTCCCGGTCGGGGCAAGTTATCTGGTTGAGGTTTTTCCCGGAGTTTTCCCTCAACCCAATATGAGCAAATGCTGGGTAACTTGCGGTGTTGGACCCGGGACTCATTTCACCGGCATTATCACTTTCATCTCATTCAGAAGCTAAATAACCTGAGATGTTGATAAAGCGTCGTAAAATAACCTACTAAAATAAAAAAAAATGGAAAGACCAGTTTTTAAAGCCTTGAAGACGGTACAGTCTAAGAAGACTAATCCTCAAGATGATGATGATTATGATGATGAAAAAATCTTGTCATTTAACTATCCAGGTTATAGAAGTTCTTATTGTCATCATCATCATCATCATCATCATCCTGTCAAGTACTAGTCCCAAAAGGACTGTTACGGCCTGAAAAAGCAATTTTCTTGCCATCTTTTCATGGGTCGACCAAGTGACCGTTTCCCATTTGGACGATACTTCATTATTACCTTAGGGATCCCGAATGAAACCATTCTTGAGACGTGTTCCTTCCAGTTTAACTGATATCTGGAGATATAGTCCAGTATTGATGACACATTAAGTTCTTGAAGGATATCTTCATTTTCCTTTCGATTCAATTTAGTGTAGCCAGCTGTTCGGCGCATGAATCTCATCTCGCTAGCTGTTAGTCTGCTTTCATCTTTTGTCCTTATAGTCCACGCTTCACTCCCATAACATAAGACTGGTCGAGCTATTATTTGATAAACACGAGTACGAGTTGATTTTTGTTTTTAAAACTCTATATTAATGATGCTCTTATTGTCATAAATATGAAAATAACAAGATTCTGAAAAGTATGTGGTGCTATACTTCGTACACTCCAAAACAAAACTCAGCAGGGAACAAAAATTTCATACAGTGTCGGCTGTACATCTTCTAAGGTACAGAAGTGAAAATTAAAAATTAAACTTTTCTGACAGACCGACAGTGAAATTGCTGGTTATAGCACCTTAGTCTTTCACAGAAGCAAATATATAAGGGAAGATTTGGCACAGAGAAGTAACAGATTTATTTCCCATTCGGCATCATCGAAGTTCGTACACCTACCCTGAATTATTTTTGTGATGGGATGAAATTATATGAAATAAAAAAGTAAAGAATAATACTTATACTTACTGGCTTTTAAGGAACCCGGAAGTTCATTGCCACCCTCACATAAGCCCGCCGTTGGTCCCTATCCTGAGCAAGATTAATCCATTCTCTACCATCATATCCCACCTCCCTCAAAACCATTTTAATACTATCTTCCCATCTACGTCTCGGCCTCCCCAAAAGTCTTTTTCCCTCCGGCCTCCCAACTAACACTCTATATGCATTTCTGGATTCGCCCATACGTGCTACATGCCCTGCCCATCTCAAACCATACTAACTAACCATCTCAAACGTCTGGATTTAATGTTCATAATTATGTGAGGTGAAGAATACAATGCGTACAGTTCTGTGTTGTGTAACTTTCTTATCAGCTGTCTAGCTTCAACAGTTTTTCATAAAAATTTCCTTAAGTAAGACATAATTTAACACTGTCAAGATAGGCAATGTCGTGTCTCCTTGACATTACTTGCTTAAATATGTTAAATAAGAGAACACATTGAAATTACGTTGCAGCAATTACATTTGCTTTGTGATAATGTCCAAACTAACTCTTGAAAGAAATTACTATGCAGAAAATATCTTATGAGTACTTCAAATAGGGACAGTAGTACTGCTCTCTTCTAGCAATATTATAACATCACCAATTCAGAATAAAGTCTAAGGTTCAAAAAGCTTTCCTGAACCACCCACGTCCTGTTGCGTCAAGAGCGAACAAGTGCATTTCCTTATTGAGTCTTTCTGTGCAAAGAGTTTGCTGTTTGAGCTGATATATGGGATCTGTCATCGGTGCTGACAGCACCGCTTCAAACCCTCCAGCATCCCACACAAGCAAGACGCCTCCTTTGAAAAAGTTTGGTGTCTCATATTCACATATTGAGATGTGTTCGTTCAGCAACTGTCAGGGAATCAATCTCAGGAAGGGATACCCACTCTTATTCCTCGTCGATAGCCACAATTGAGGACGTCACCCTAACAGCGGCGTATAACTGAAAACGATGTTCCGAGATAATAGAGTTTAAAAGTTAGTTGACTTTCCGTATGTAAATACCAATTACTGTATATGAAGTGATATATTATATTTCTTACATATTATGACTGAAAGTATATGAACAACAGGGAAATAAATAAACAAGTACTAAAGAGGGAGATAAGACATGTTTCTCTTCAGCTCTACATACGCCCTTTTTAAGATGAGCGTTTTAATTTCATTTAAGTCATATGAATTTTAATAAATTTGATTGAAATATTATGAGTGTACTAAGCTAAACTGTGAGAAATGAGAACTTATTTGACTTTTACTCCTATATACTAATGTTTTGATCGATCAAAATATTTAATCGATTAACTGTTGAGTTTTGATCGAGTTAAAAAAACGTTTTAATATACTATAAGTGTTCGGTGATAAGCATAAGTATTAAATGTTGTACATCTGTATATATTGTATCGTTATATTACAAAACAACTATTTCAATTACTTACTAACATATTTATTATGAGGGTTATAATGTTTTGTGTCAATTTCTCCAGGAATTTTTGAGACAAACATAAATAACAAAAAGTATGAAGACTCACCTAGTTAATACAACTTCATTCATGATTTTAAACATATGAGTGCATTCACATGCTCCGAATTAAGTGTCGCTCTACGTTTAGTAACAATGTTTCCTTCATTACTAAATATGAAAAAAAAAGAAAAACTTTTTTTTTTCTGTCAAGCACTTCTCCACGACCGTTCAATTTAAATCCAAACGTTTCACCGAGTTTACCTCTCAAATTCTCATATGACATAATGGAGTTTACACTTTTTACATACCATAGAAAACTGATTTTTTTTCTTTATGAAACTAAACACACAACCGTCATAAGTTATACAAACTCAGTACAGAAACTGCAAGCGCCTGCAAAAGTACAGCGGTCGAAACAGAAGAATGGACCCTATTGCAAACCGAATTACCAGATTTTAGAAAAAGAAGAAGATAGTTACGCTCTCACTTGCACACAGTGTAGACATGGCTATTTTATAAGGAACGAGGTGGACGAATCCCAGAAAAGTATGTATTTCATATGCTAGGAAGATGAGCTGACAACAAGGTGGAAGTTTTCTTGGAAAACCATAAAACTTAATAAGGACTTCGGATTGTGTTTCAACTTTCAATACAGGTAGACTAAGTCACTGTCCTCATATCTCCATCTCTTTCTGAAGCATTTGTGCAAAGATTTTCTCTACGCTACGTGGCTTACAGTTAGAAAATAACAGTAATATTGTGCTTTTAAGTAAGCAATTTCCGAGTGAGAAATATTGTCGGAATTTTTAGTATAAGTTTGTATTAACAAAATAATTAATATCAACTGCAACCGATTAATTTTAATCGACTCGATTATTCGATCAAATATTTTTGATCGATTAATTTTACAACAAAAATTAATCGATTAATCGATTAAATCCCACAACACCAAATGCTTGTTCATATTCCGGTTCAAAATAAATAAGCCTAACGTACATCTGCACTTGTTAAGTTCCAAATGAGATAATAGTCACTGTTAATCCTATGATATGAAATTACTAAAAAAAAATGGAATCACCCAGCGCTTTCACTTTTAGTCTCTACCATAAATCAGACGTTTTATCTTCGGATACAACAGCAAGGCTTGCTTCTTTTGCTTCATCCAGTACGTTAAGAAGGTAAATAAATCTCGAATATCCCTTTCTTTAGCTGTATTAAGGGGAACACGTTTCATTAAAGGAGGGGTTAGATTCCTCACTTCAAGGCTTCATAGTCTTTCTTCCAAAATGTAAAGTCACTGAACACATTAGAGTAGTTCTAAGAAGTTGATACTTTTCCTGGAGGCTCACAAAACATTTGATGGTATTTCTGGGTTTGAAACACAGATTGCTTACTTTTTGTTTTATTTTACCAAAACAAATACTCAGTACTTCAGACCAGTCTTTCAAAACGGAGCTATCCCGTAACACTGTGAATGGTTGCGACATCTCGCGACAGAACGAAATAACTTCAAGATTCTTTAGCAGTCTCAACATTTGACATTTTCTTAATCTTCATTCCATATAGTCCAAAGTTTGTGACATTCCGAGTAGCTACGCTCTCTTACTGGAAATATATTAACATTTCCGCATTATATACTTCGGAAAAACGCAAGATAATAAGAAATTTGAAGTTTTTATTTTGTTTCCCTGTACAATCAGAGAACATCACAATATTCTTGAAGGAATGATATTTCATAAAATTCACTAGAGTTAGGTGTACAAATGAAATAACAGAATCAGCATTCTTTTTTCCTTCGGTTTCCAGAAATGTGTACATGTAGCTCTTAGAATCTCTAGTACTCAGATGTACAATCAAGACGTAAAACCACAGAAATCTTGCTGCTTTCCATGGCTTTACACTTGCGCGCACACAATTACTCACTAAGCCAAGCAATACACAAATATAACCTGCGCCAACTTATCACCTGAGAGGGCGTGGTGCGTCACATCGTTGTGTTATTTTGTGCCATCTAGTTAACTAAGATTGAAACCATTTTTCGTCAATTGATAAAAGAACATCTGTAGATGAAGAAAATGTAATCGTTTTAAAAGTGGCGTACGGTGCTTTACGTCGTTGTTAGGGTGACGTCCTCAATTACTGTATTCACTTTGGGACTCTATATAATAGTAGGTTCAAATCCGGACAAGGAAAATTATTTTTAAACTTATGGAGATTAACATAATTAATTTCAGGGGGTTAAGCCTTGGTCTCAATTCTCTCTGTAAATTTAAGAGAGCAGTGAATTCTGATAAACTGTTCAACGCATTTTAATTTTGTCCCATAAATTTACAGAAATTCGGTTCGAACAAATGTAAATTTTTTATTCCTCACACCAATTTTAAATTGTTCGGAACCGTGACAACCCTGTAACACTTATTGCCTGGAGTCAACAGATATGTACTACAGTTCGCGTGTACTTTAGAGTGATGGACGGGAAAACAAGAAATATAAACAATAAATCTAAACATAAACTATTGCGCTTGAAGACAGATCTGGAATTTTACATTCTCTTATGGAACTTTACAGACTAACTACTTTAAAAATTCAAGTGGCAGGCAACTATTTTTAATTGGTTCAAGCAAAATACTGCTTGCAGCTTCTCTCCACATGTTTAAAACTAAAGAGTTAAACAGTACACCATGTGTACTTTTTTCCACGACAATAAAAACAATCTACATCGCAATGATTGTCTCATTGAAAACACTCCCGGTGAAAGAGTTGTTCACAGAAACACAATAGACAACCGTGCCTATAGCCACTGATTACAACACAATTCACTTGTTTAAAATTGTAAATTTTCTGGAAAGCTATTCAAAACACAGCAAAATGGTACTTCATTTTTTATTGCTCTTTATTGAAGAGATCATCCACCAAGACTAATGATATGACTAATGGTTCACCCGGTATATAAATTCGAGCACGGTTGTGTAGAGGTTAGTACATTCCCTTTATATTCAAGTTTATAGTCAGGAGTTCTGGAGTTCGATCCCAGAGGGCTGTAAGTTATCCTGACTTGAATTTTCCTTGGTTTCCCCCAAGCTTCTGCAGACGAATAGACCTACTGGTATAGTACCAATTACAAATACCACTTCCTTTCCTATCCTACAATCAATTATAGCACCATTTCGTTGTCATCTTCTCACCTTCCACGACAGGCCGGCCATCTGTCAGAGAATTATCGCAACAGGCTGAATGTGCTCCCTCTATGAAAAGGAAAGAGCATTAGAGGCGAACAGATGAAGAGTGGAAAAGCCTAACATAAAAGAACAGATTCATTGTAGGTATGTTTTCCCCGGGAAAGAAAATGTAGAGAGGGAAGACGTCCTGTAAACTTACAGCAAGCAAACAAATCCTGTCCCCGAATCAGAGAGTTCCAATCGAAACTGTAGATAACGTTTCTGCATCTCCTGATTCGTGGATATATATAGCCTATCTCTGCAGACTATGTAAGTATTGCAGTGATTGCCAACTATTGAAATGAGAGTCTTCCCCTTCCAGTAACGAGGTGAAGTGGTTTACATGCAAGAACGTGAAGGTCAGCTATCACGGTTTCACAGCCAAGAGGACTAGGATACCGAAATAATGACTGAAGATTTTGTAAGATTATTTCGGTTCATTCCACCACTCTCATGCCACTCCATCAATGCTAAAATTACTTGATGCGATTGAATGGTAAGCCAAACATTAAAAGAAAATCTAGATTTAACCGTAACTTACTTCAAAACATTTACTCTTTACAAAATTTTGTTAACCAAACAAATTTTACTAGATATTGATTCTTTGTCATGAAATACCATTACTTTAATCTTTCAGTGGAAATTTCCAATGACTATCTTTCTGCTACCATTCACAGTATCTCTAATAAATAACTTTTTGGTACCTGAAAACAGGCACTATGTAATACAATTCTTGTTAATGTTGTATGAAGTGAATTATAGATGATGTTATTCATAGTAGATTGATCATGATAGGAGAATGAGGGGCGTTCTGAGAAAATCCGTCCCAGCTATTGAGCTAATTTTAAATACATTTCGAGATGTGCGCCACATGACAGCAGAATTTCACGAGAAATAAACTGAGATAGAACACGTATTAAAGCGATCGCTATCGTGTTTCATTTGTCTAACCCCTATAGAGTTTCAGGTTGAGAAGTCGTGGGCAAGAGTAAATGTGACAGTTGAAGCTCTGCATAATTCATCCGGCTGCTGATAGGTCGCGTTGGAATCAATAACAGATGAAGAGCGATTATCTGCAGCAGTGTCAACTTTTCCTGGAAAAACAATCTCAGCATGAGAGGTGAGACTGAATTTCCCTCCTTCGCATGAAGTCTTTCAGATGCTTTTTGATAGATAATCAACCCAACACAGAATAATAACGTCGGCAGAATTTCGTTAAATAAAAAGAAAAAAGCAAAAAAAAAATTGTTTTGACAGGCCGTTTTAGTGATAAACTGAAGAATCATTATCGTTTTCTATCATTATAATTCAAGTTCCGAGAAAATTAATAAATTTTATATTGCAAGCCGCTTTAGTAATGGGAGTTTTAAGAAGAAAGTTTGTAATGAAACACATTTTATGAATAAAATGGATCAATACGGTGAATTTAGCCGTTCGTAATGACCCTAATTTGTTATAACAACCATCCCAACTCAAGACCAAGCACCACGATCCGAAAAGACAGTGCATCATTCCCCAAAGCACAAGCTAGATTTCTAGAGCGTTACATTTCAGTGTCGCCAAAGAGGGTACAACCTCCTGCGAATGATAGTTAAATTTATGTCACAAATAAACCAATTCGCGAATGTTTTCGCAGGATACTCCCATTTTCTCTCAGAATTCAGTAGGTAACATCTCGAGTAGCAATTATCATCCCAGTAAAATTAACACTCGCTTCCCCATTGCGCATCAGGCCAAGGTTATAATAATGAAATGACAAAAGGTTACGATATTTTACTCTAGTAGATCACTTTCCGAATATTGGAAAGCAAATTTCAAGTCGGAGATCTAGACTACAATTCTGTAGAATTACTTTACGCCGGAGCCTTCAATTCAAATTCTGGAGTCACTTTTCATGCCGAAGATCCGGATTTCAATCTCGGAATCAAATATTCATCCTCGAGACCAGAACAATAACTTAACTTTAAAATCTTTAATTTGAGACAAAGGAACAAACATTTTAGATCTGGAACAGCAGCTTTGCATATAACGATATTCTGATGATCTAGAGGGCGTTGTGTGTGTTAGAGAGAAATAATATTTTGTCACAAAGGAGACATGTTGTTAAGAATTCAATAAATCGATGGTGTTCAACAACTTCGTATGTCGAAATATTCAACTTTACGCAACTCCAAAAAATATTTTTTGTGCGAGATCGTGCGTATTTGCTTGTTTTCCGCACAGAACCAATACGCGGTAAGTGTGAAATACCACATTCACTATTCCCAACGTAACACACATAACAATTTCCCTCTTCTTACCGCTTAAGCGCGACATTCATTTTACTGCTTTAGGCTTTTAACATATTATTTTTAGAGACGTTTAACATAGTAATAATTATAAATTGCAAACTTACCACTGCAATTTCACCTAAATTGCAATGTAAATTATTGTTTTTAAATATTTGCAAAAATTAAGTAAAGTCTACTACTCCATGAAATTTATTGCATTCCTGATACAAGTAACATTAAGGAAGCCGTGAAAAAATCAACAAGATTCCAGATGTCGATGTTATTACTGCAATATGTTATATAAATAATAATGTTAAAATATTAAAATGAAAAATAAATCATTACATAACCTCACCGTTTGTTTCAAGTATAGTAAACACAGAAAACATTTTATAGCAACAATGTTGAAGAAAGATATTTTGGCTTTCCAAAGTTGGCGTCATTAAACAGAAACCAAGATGGAGATTTCACTGCAACTAATTAGAAATTCGTCTTTCAGGTATGTAATAAACGATCTTCGCACAAAATAATGTACGATACACGAGCGGTATGTTTGCTTTCATGTTCTCGGAAATTAAAAAAGCTCAACTACGTTTCGCTTTTTCAATCTTTCCTCGAACATGAAAACGTCAACATACCGATTTTCTACGACAATGCGTAAAGTTGCATTTTACGCACTGTTGTCAGTGCGTAAAGTGAACCTTTAAAACACTCGTGCGAAAAAATAAGTAATCACTTTACGCACTGCTATTCATTTTACGCACTGTTAACCATTAAATTCGCAAAGTATCCTAGAGGATACGACAGGTTAATAGGCTATATGCTATAATTTTTATAGAAAATAGAAAAAGAATTGGTAAGAAAATTAAAATTTCACAATATTATATTGTATAACATAAAATATGGACATTGCGATAGTTATTTTCTTTACAGTCCGACACGGTTTAATAAACTAGTGTGAGAAATTAATTTTTGCCAATTTAAGGGTTAAAGAAAATATGATATTTAATATCCGATGGCCTAATAATGTCTTCAACTGGACTCCCCCCCAAAATAAAAGAGAAGAGGGAGGCCAATGAAAAAATGAAGCAAGGAGGTTCAGGAGGATATGGTCTGCAGGGGTCTACAAATGGGCGATTGGCAAAACCGGAATATCTGGAAGTTGAGAAGCAGGAGACGGCGACAGCCGTAAAATTACTCGCAATGCATACATACATAATGTTGAAAGTTAAATCTTCATTCAATAAGATATTACTGCATTACCTCGATCTTTCATGACCTAAAGATTACACGTAAAACAAATAAGTGACAAATTTAACATTCTTATTTACATTTTAGCTCGCATTACTCTGAAGTGCTATAGTACTAATTGCAGCAAGATGTAGCATTCAATTTGTTGATTATATGGTCGGTTTAGATGACCATGAAATCATCATCATGAATAAAATATTCCATGGATAACTTACTTATTTATTAATGGTTCTGAGTTTAGACGGCCATGGCATCGTGATGTTGCAACTTCTCCAACTACATATAGTGAATGTAAATTTGTGATATCGTAGAAAAAGCATTGTATGATACACATTCGTAAAGTTATCTTTTCGGCCCTCGTGTGTTTGTGAAACTCGATTTCGCCTCGTTTCATTAATTTTACACTCGTACCAAAAAGAGAGCCTTTACGATCTTTTATCATAAATAACAATCAATATTTTGATAGCGTTCGAACAAATATCTGACATAACATGATATTTCAATATCATTTTGTAAATTTTATATCCGTACCTGGACATAAAATGCGTTTTTGGCACACCTACATGAAAACTGCTGTTTTTCGTAACACGTTATTGGTTAGAAAGTTCTTTCCTGTACGCGTACGGCAAAAACATTGCTAGATCCATTTTTCAATACGAATACCGCAGAATTGTCTGTAGTAATGTCATGAGAGGTCTGAGATCTGCCGATATCTGGGAAATCTCAGACCTCGAGTGACATTTATTAGGACTATTTCGTGAATAAAATAAAAATGTAAATAATATATCCCTAAAATTCGATCACAAAATGTTAATAATTGTATATTTACGAATACTTAACTTATTCAGACATTCTGAAGTTGAAATAGATGAATATCGATTACTGCAATAAAGAAAGTCGATATTATTCAGTAATGCTAATTGCGAAAAGCGAAATATAGGTTTAACAATGTTAATTACATGTACTGCAATTTTCTCTTATTATTATAACATAAATACATTTTCATTATATGCTGAAATCATGATTTAATTTAAAATGTTATAATATAATTATAGTAACCTAATTAATACGTTAATTAAATGAAGAATTGTTGAAAACGCATTTATCTAATCTGAATGAAGGAATGTAATTTTTTTTCAAATAGCCTACAATGGACATGGAATTAGAAGATGAAGATGTCTTTTATAGGCTACAATAGGTAAGGTTACCTGTGTGAGCAGGATCAGTGTCAGCTGTGCCTTATTTCGATCGTTACTACGTGCTACAGGAAAGCATTTTTATAGCTCGACAAATGCATTCTCGCTGTAGTTTGTAACGGAACTAAAACTGCATCTACACAGTTCAATATTACAATCGCGTATGCATGCAATCTGGGAAGAATATTGAAAGAATCAAGTTTGAAACGTGCGTTAAATTAAGATGTATGAAGATTTTGTGTCTATATTGTGCGCCGTTTTGAACGTCGTCTTCCCTGCGTAAATATATTAATTAATATTAAATATTAATCTTGCATTCATTGCTTTAATGTTCAAAGAAAAGTTTAACCGTGTAGTTGCATCTTAATGTATTCATTATCATCAATTTACGGGAAAACAGTTGGCGACAACGACTAAACAAAAGAACGACCATGCGATAAACTGATAGCGATAAATCTAGCCGCAAAAATTATCGCAAAGTGTGACTGTAATTGGTTGGAATTCAAAATTTCATTACACTTCATTGTTCGAAAAATGGAATGACGTCATATAAACGAAATAGTCTTAGTAATATTAATATAGTTTATAATTAGACTACTGTAAAGACTAAAATTTCATTACACTTCATTGTTCGAAAATGGAATGACGTCATATAAACGAAATAGTCTTAGTAATATTAATATAGTTTATAATTAGACTACTGTAAAGACTAAAATTTCATTACACTTCATTGTTCGAAAATGGAATGACGTCATATAAACGAAATAGTCTTAGTAATATTAATATAGTTTATAATTAGACTACTGTAAAGACTAAAATTTCATTACACTTCATTGTTCGAAAATGGAATGACGTCATATAAACGAAATAGTCTTAGTAATATTAATATAGTTTATAATTAGACTACTGTAAAGACTAAAATTTCATTACACTTCATTGTTCGAAAATGGAATGACGTCATATAAACGAAATAGTCTTAGTAATATTAATATAGTTTATAATTAGACTACTGTAAAGACACTAACTTCTCGTCCATGAACGTCTCACTCGTACACAAAAGTATCATTTTCTATCCTAGTTACGTAAAAAACTATCTCAGAGGATTTTGAAAGACTTTTTTATAGAGATAAAATGCAATCTTACTCCGTCATTTTGTTTGACATCAACACCATCAATATGCTGAAAACAAACAATGTTGCGATCGTTAATTTGTTTTTCTAGGGAACACCTCAGTTGTTATTATAACTATCACCATCATAAACATCATTCTTGTTTTATATGCCTAAATCAATGTCCCACAGTGCAACTATGCAATGTTTAAACGGTAAAGTGTAGTTTTGCTCATTGTCCATAAACGTGAAGGCTTCAATCCATGATAAATCACCATTGAATACGGCGTGTGACTTGTATTTCAATATTATAACAGATGTTTCTAAACTCGAGACGTGTGAAGTCTCAGAATTCCAAGTGTCTGAAGCCCAAACTCCGCTGTCGTAAGTAAATTTGTAGAAGGTAAGTTACAAACACACGGATTAGCACATTTCCTGGAACTCGAGCAAACAAATGATATCAACTTAGCATAGTTTCAAGCAGCCGGTAATCAAATCTAAAAATAAGGATAAACATTTTCAAAGTCAACAGTGGAAACTAGGAATACCCGGCTGTAGGACGCGCCGTCAGAAAGCACACGTTACGTACAGAAATCAAATTTGGTTTAGAGTCCACGCCTACCTCCATACTTTATGAAGTTACAAGTGTGTGTACGAGTGTTGACAATGCTGCCAGCAGAATTAAACTCCTCTCGTATCACTTCGCGACGAAGGACTGTTGATTTAGGTATGACGTCACAAGAAACTACAGCACAACGTGCCACTCCAGTTCCTATGGCAACCTAAAGGCATAAGTTAACTAATTGAAGCGCCGCCGAATTGAAACTGTCCTCTTGAAAGTGTCCTTCACAGACCATTTGAGGCTCAGAGCCGTATCCTAGCAACCACACACACATAGATCTTCATGTAGAGTTGGGAGAATCTATAGAAATAAAACGAAACAGAATGAAGAGCATCTAAAAGAAGGCTACTGGACCCGTCAAAGACCCCATTGGAAAATTAATTAAATAATTTTCAAGCACAGCAATAAACAGCCAAATCAAATGTGTTGCGAAATTGATATTACAGTAGAACTCCGATCATCCGTCACCCTATTAACGAACCGGCGGATTATCCGACTGTATTTCTGTTGCTCTTTCTTTCTTTCTTCTTTTCTTCACTACGTAAATAAACATGTAAGAAACTTAGTACTATGCCTTATATTACAATCCTATTTTTTCTAGAGTGTTTTATTGAAAGCGTTTACCTTTACACAGTACTACTGCAATCAATAAGGACGTTACTTGAAGGTGATTTTCCCAACTTGTAAAATAGTCACTACCTGCTTTCAAAGAAATAGTCCCAAGGACTTCCGCACAATATGTAGCAAACCTGCGCAGCATTCAGTTCTTGTCCTACTACTCGAATGCCCGTAATTTATAACTTCTATGAAAAATATCTTCCACCGGTGTCAAAAGTGTTTTGCTAAGTATCGAAATAAAAATGTAAATAATTGAGAGGTTTGGTAAAAGAAAAACCGCGCCCATTTCGCATGAGAATATGTGATTGGCGTTACAACTGAGCACGATTTAATGAAAAATAAGGGTAAAAAGGGTAAAGTGTATAACGTATGTATATCTACATCAGGAGGCCTCTACTATTCCTATCCTTCCGCAAACAACCATCGTAAGAAACTTCCTTGGCCCTTATAAACCCGTCGTTGAAACTCGAATTAAATTAATGAACTTCTGATTCACTATCTACCATGTTAAACACAACACTACAGATGAATCTTATGAGAGTACAGTATGGACTTATGCAAATATTTTATGGTACTTATTATTAGATTTTTCGATTAACCTCCTTCATTACCACGGATAATAGAGGTTCTACTGTATATAAAATAATCACTTATGTTGAAAATATGACGAAAACTTCCGCAGGAAAGAGAAATAATTGAAATTATGGTAGAAACGCCAATAGGTGAAAGACCACATCTGATAATTTTAGAAGAGATGATAAATTTCCAGGCCTACACAAACACAAACATATGCACGCAAGAAATTCTCTGTAATGACGTGCTATTATTAATTATAATTTCAAACGTCTCAGTGACATATTGATGTGTGAATCGTTTAGACCAGGGGTCGTCAGCACAGAGCACGCTGGGGCTAGCCTCTCTTACCCGTGGAAAACGCAGTGCACTATAGTGCTCTCGTAGCTGCTAGCGAGTATGCTCTCTATCTCTCACTGTTGTACGAGAGTGCACACGGGACGGCATCGCGCACCCATTGCACATTTCAGCGAGTGCTGACGACCACTGGTTTAGACTATCAATTGTATTTGTCGTCTAGAGACTAGGCTTTCTGTAATGAGGAAGTGACTATGAAGTAGGCTCCGCCTTGTTAAGTTTAAATGCAGGGGATAAAAGGACAGACATGAAAGGATATCCCAAATATTTTTTAAATTCCCAAACATTTTTACAATCCCAACCATGTTCACAATAACAATCACGAAAATCATAAACGATCCAGGTAATGATTATTTTCAATCATATGTTATATTACAATGTTAAAATTTTTAATAGATTTAATTATTTTGATCCCTTTATGTTTATTAGGTAATTCTTGATGAATAATTCAGTCGTTAATATTTCTTTTATGTTTGTTTATATTTTCTATATCTGGTTTATGATGAATCTCCTGCCACTTTTTATTGAGTAAAGAAAACACACCGCCGCGCCCCCTCCTACGCTTTTCGTTCTGTAAATTTTCAGCTTCTCTCAATTTTTTAACACTATTTTGAACTGTAAGAGACTAAGACTTTTGTACGTGAACAATTCTCTACGCAACTTCATTGTATTCGTAAAGTACAGTTAGAGATTATCAGAGGTAAGAAGTTTGTACGAAACTGTTGTGCGAGCTTCTACTACACAGAATGATTCACTTTCGGAGCGTATTTCAGAAGACATTCTTAGCAAAAAATGTCATATAAATATTTCTCCTAATCTCAATATTTTCAGAGTTACACCAATTTGAAGTTGTTAGTAAAATACTTTTTTTCCTTAGTTTTAAGGTATAAAATATTACAAATTCAGAAGTGCCATTTCTTTAACTGGCTGGTATTCTGAAGCTAAAAATGTGTTGTTAATGGCTTTGTACAGATTTTGTTTTTGAATTTTTAATAAAAAATTACATCAATCTTACGCACTTGTCACAAAAATTGTTACAAACCATATAACTTTAGGTACTTGGTTCTTTACAGTTCAATTATATATCCTAATGTACAGTCTTAAACAGTGGTGATATTCGGCCGGTTCGCACCAGTTCGGACGACCCGGTTGTTAAATTATTTGTAGGTAATATTTACAATTTGCAATATTTGTGATGAATAGGGATCATCTCCAACGCTGCCCAGCTCTAAACTCACTGGCAGAATGTGCCAGATACTGGGAAGCGAGAAGCCTCATGCCTCTATTTAGTTCTTAGTTTTTAGTTCTTTAAGGATTTTGTTTAGTTCTTTATTATATTTAATAAGTTGTATCAAGTTATATTATTTTAATCTTGAGATTGTGTTTAGGTCAAAGATAAGTTATCTATGTACCTGTCATTCGAGTATAAATAAATATATATAAAAATATATATATATATATATGAATGAATGAATAAATAAATAAATGAATAATTAATAAACAAACAAATAAATATATAAATACATAAATACATGAATGAATGAATAAATAAATAATTGAATAAATAAATAAATAAGTAAATAAATAAATAAACAATCAAATAAATAAACAAACAAATGAAGAAACAAACAAACAAATAAATAAATAAAAAATATTTGCACTTACCATGGACCGTGTATGCTTAACATAGGTACACATGACAGAACTCGTTGTTAAACTTTTTGAATATCACCACTTGTCTTAAACAATTTACAAGAGTGGCGTGATTTGTAACAATTATTGTGATAAATGCGTAAGAAAATTCATAACTGGAAAATGGAATGGAGTGTATTGTTATTGTATTGTGAACTCACAAGCAAATATTCTCATAGGGACAGACAAAGAAGTTATTTTTTCCTTCCACTGTGTTAATAATATCAAAACAAATGCTTATACAAATTTTGGCCACTCGAGCGCAATCTCGAAGGCCTCCAGAAAGTAAGTTTCCCTGGAGCCGTTTACACAAAGAAAACACAATTTCATTGAAATATTTATTGAAACAGATACATTAATTATTGTTGGACTATTTTTCAACACATTCTCCACCGGAATCAAGACATTTGTCATAATGTGGGATCAACAGAGAGGTGCAGACGGCTGTCACATACTGATTCCTATCTCAGGCGGCGGACTTCTACGGCACAGGGATACAAAAATTGATCCCATGATATGACAAATTTATCAATTGTGGTGGAGAAATTTTTTCTTTATGTAAACGGCCCAGGGAAACTTACTTCCTGGAGGGCCCTCGTAATTGCGCTCTAGTGGTCAAAATTTGCACAAGCACTTGTTTTAACATTATTAACATAGTGGGTGGAAGAAAAAGGATTAACTTTTTTATCTGCCCTAACGAGAATGTTTGCTTGTCAGCAGCCAAGAGCTTAAATAACTTATAACACTTTAATAATAATAATAATAATAATAATAATAATAATAATAATAATAATACTTATGGCTTTCAAGGAATCCGGAGGTTCATTGCCACCCTCACGTAAGCCCGCCATCGGTCCCTATCCTGTGCAAGATTAATCCAGTCTCTATCATCATATCCCACCTCCCTCAAATTCATTTTAATATTATCCTCCCATCTATTTCTCGGTCTCCCAACTAACACTCTATGCATTTCTGCATTCACCCATACGTGCTACATGCCCTGCTCATCTCAAGTAATAATAATAATAATAATAATAATAATAATAATAATAATAATAATAATAATAAAAGACTTTGTTATCGGTAGGGGCGGATGTTGATGAAAAGTCATCTTCTTATTATTCATATTAGGACGATGCCTATTAATATAGAAATCCTTTCTATGTTAATATCAACGTAAAAAATTAATTTCTTATTTTGCATTTTTTGCATCTTTCGACATTTTTGAACTAATAGGTCATTTTTATATTTTTTCGCATTTTTTGGTCATTTTTAATACTTTGAAGAACTTGTAGATCATTTGGATTGCATTTTACTTTGTAGTAATTAACTACTGAATAAGTGAATAACAGTGACGTTTGAGTTTTATAGTTTGGAACAAACTCTAAAGTTCATCCCTCATTCCACTGAAGGCTTCACCTCACACAACGGAAATAATATAATTTTTTTATTTTAAACATTTCATTGCTGCTTGACAGCAGCTAAGTTTAAGTGAGGGCTTTGACCGCTACTGTTCTTTTGGGTACGAGGGTGTCTTTAGAATTTATGTTGGAAGGGTAGAAACTTTCACCGTGTCCTGGACAGGACGTTGTGTCCCCATGGAAGAAAAGGGACAGTATTTTTAACACAAAGATTGCAAGAATGCAAGCTGCACCCACAATTTTTTTTGCCATTCACACTCCCCCATCTGGAAGATCTGGAAGTAGGAGGAGACAGAGAATGAAGGCATGACATGGATCACCACCGATTGAAACACATTGTAAACCCTCATTAAAATATACAGTTTTCCCTTAAAGCCTTCATTTTTTTGCATGCCCTTCGTTTATCTTGGCCAAATTCCAGAAAGTTGCCTCCTCTCTCCGACATTTCCAGGGCAGTCATTGAAACAATATGACTAATTTTTAAGAAGTTGTGGTGCAAGTACTTTGCATAATATTTAAATGTCATTTCCTTTTAATTTTATGTCATTTTTCCTTTAGTTTAAGGGGATTTTAATGATCATTTTAAGCAGATTTTTAGGTCATCAACATCCGCCCCCTAGTTATTAGTGTATATTAATTTTTAAGGTGTTACTTATTGTAATTTTACTACGTAATTTTATTGTGTATTGAATTTTCCCCTGAGTACAAGATCCTTCTCTCTCAGGGGAATTTATAATTTCTGTATATTAATAATAATGCTAAAATTGTTTAGAGTTCAAGAACAATTAAAGTTTGTTTAGCATGTTGTTATAAATTGATTTGTTTGGAATTTCAGTGGGAGAGTCACCTTAGTTACAGGCTTTATAGCATGTTAAGAAGAAGGCTCGCATGGTGCCGAGGGGTTTGGTTAATAAATATACTACTGTAGAAGGGTGGGCGTGGGGTCAATACCTAATGCTCGGAAACATGGTGAGGTTTGAACTTCCGTTGTTTAAATATTTAGCTACTCCCTTCCAGCGCCAGGCGAGCAGTTCTCGAATATTATTTCAGTATCTCAGAGGTCAGCTTCCCAGAATGCACCGAACAGCTGACAAGTGCTCTCCGAAATTTGTCCGGCACCTGACAAGAGATGTCTTCTACCGTATCGTGCAAAATTATACACTCTGAAAAATTGATAACGCCGAAGGGATGCCAGTGACCTATGTCCTGCTGAAAAAGAAAAGAAAAACAGTGCAAACTGTCGCGAGAATAAAAGGTACGGCTTTCCCTTCGTTCATCCGTATAAAAAATCAATACTCCAGTTTCAGTTTCAAAGTCATTCTATTTTCCGTTTATGAAAGCTATATTATTATTTATTTATTTGATTATTTATTTATTTATTCACTTATTTATTTACCTATTTATTTATTTATTTATTATCATCGTCATCATCACTGTATTATTATTATTATTATTATTATTATTATTATTATTATTATTATTATTATTATTATTATTATTGAGAAAGTTACACAACACAGAACTGCACGCATTGTATTCTTCACCTGACATAATTAGGAACATTAAATCCAGACGTTTGAGATGGGCAGGGCATGTAGCACGTATGGGCGAATCCAGAAATACATATAGAGTGTTAGTTGGGAGACCGGAGGGAAAAAGACCTTTAGGGAGGCCGAGACGTAGATGGGAGGATAATATTAAAATGGATTTGAGGGAGGTGGGGTATGATGATAGAGACTGGATTAATCTTGCTCAGGATAGGGACCGCTGGCGGGCTTATGTGAGGGCGGCAATGAACCTTCGGGTTCCTTAAAAGCCATTTGTAAGTAAGTATTATTATTATTACTACTATTATTATATGAATTAAATTTTTTACAGAAAACACGGTAGGCTACATGACTTAATGATACGGATTTACAAGTACCGGTAAAAAAATCCGTGGCGCTACGTCCCATGGAGGGTCAAGACCGACTAGCCGATTGCTGGCCTCACGTCCACATACCGAAACAGAGGTGGACGATCATCCAACCAGAATGGAGGTAATGTGTGGTTAGCACGATGATCCCCCCCCAGCCGTTTTCGCTACCTATCGTAGCTTCCCAAGTGCATCACGATGCTGGATGGGCACCGGTCCCATACACTGGCCGAAGTTTCATGAGAAAATTATTTCTTCCTCGTGAGGATTCGAACCAGCGAGCATTCCGTAACACGAGTCCTGTGCAGGATGCCTTAGATCACGACGCCACGGCGCGGGACTTACAAGTAGGCCTGTCGGTACCACAAATTCTACAGCATTTAGAAAACGTCGACAGACTGAATAAGAAATGACGTGCTAGAAATAGTGGGTGAAGAAAGAATGATGCTGAAACTGAACAGGCAAAGAAAAAGAAATTGGTTGGGTCACTGGCTATGAAGGAACTTCCTACTGAAGGATGCATTGGAAATAATGATGAACGGGAGGAAAGTTCAGGGCAAAAGAAAATATCAGATGTTGTTGCTTAGTCAACTGTCCGAAGACAGGTTTGAACCTCATAAATAATACCAATAAGGCATCACTCATGAGGCAACTAGGCCAGGAGATAATGGATAGGGTGGCCTGTTCCTTTTCCCCTCCAATGCATACATCGCCGAATAGCTACATATTCCACTAATCAGACCTCAGATGCATACAAACAAATTGTTCTTCCTCTGACACATATCGTCAAGTGAGGTAGATGTACATAGCAGCTAGAACTCAATCAGAGGTTATGTCAGATGATAGACAACATTAAGATATATTACGATTCACATAAAGGGTGGTCCTCCAGCTTGGGTGTTGGACGAAGAGCTAACAACCCATCAACGTAAAAAGCAGCTTGTTACGAAACCTCACAATAAGCCTCGGAATGGGACAGTGTGTTAGTTGGGAGGCCGGAGGGAAAAAGACCTTTGGGGAGGCCGAGACGTACGTAGATGGGAGGAAATATTAAAATGGATTTGAGAAAGGTGGGATATGATGATGGAGACTGGATTAATCTGGCTCAGGATAGGGACCGATGGCGGGCTTATATGAGGGCGGTAATGAACCTACGGGTTCCTTAAAAGCCATTTGTAAATAAGTATGGATCATATGCGGAGACTAAGAGGAAGGCAGAAAATAAAAAAAGATTGTAGAATGCTGGGTTTGCAGTGAAAGACCTGTCCTTGAGCAGAAAATATGAACGAATGAATGAATTTACGAATGAACAATGTACAAACGAATAAACGTACATACGAATAATTATTTTATTTAAACTTGTGCAAAAATAGTGATACATACCTACTTAAGTAGTAATATTTTTAAATGATGGATTCCTGGACGGAAATATCATAATATGTACTTCAGTACATCACATTAATATTTTTAAAGTTAGATTGTCAATACTACTCGAAATCATAGAAAATGTCTTTTGTATGCAATCTATAAAACAAAAGTTATCTTTATTTGAGTTCACAAAAAGTGATTTCATTCATATGAAGATCAGTGGTTCAACAGATATTGCAGCTGGCGCCAGCGTTTTTGGCGTGTGTCCTAGAGTATAGTACCCAGTTTGTGAGCATGTTGCTAGTGCAGCCGAGAATGGTACCACTTCCTATACACGTCACATCAGCCATTTGTCAAACACAGTTGACAGACTGACTACGGTAAAGGTAAGACACTAGCACATAACGTTCCCATTACATATTTCACACGCCAAAAACGATGACGCCGACTGTAACAGGAATATAATTAGTAATATGATGGAAAAATTGAATAGTTCCAAATTACGCAAAACTTGAAAACGATTCTTTCATCTTCATTTCTAATTATCCACGCCTCACATCCGTTCCTCGCCACAAAATCCAGACAGACGGTTCTTGTGTTACTCTTCGTTCTGTTCTTCCCCGTAAAGTCGGATCAACTCCTGTATTTTTCAACTGGAACTGATGATCTGTCCATTGTGTCCTTCTTCCTCGTGCCGAGCCAACTACTCCTTAAATTTCGCATTTACTCGTATTACTAAATTGTTTATATTTCGATGTAGAATACGTGTTTCCACGCACCGAGTATGGACACCGATTCGGGAGCCATAGTGGAACAAAACTGACATAATTTATAATAATTACTGTAACAAGACTATGAGCCACAGCTAAATGCTAATGTTATTAGTAGCTAGGCCATGAACCAATGCAACTTCTGTATCTACATCTGATGATGCCACTTCCCCTCGCTATGGACATGAGGGCGTATAAAATTAGCCGTGCCTCGAGGACTCTCTCAGTATATCTCGCCATTGAGAGCAATAAAAACCTATGCGATCACTTGTTTGAATTATGCAATATTAATGTGTTATTGGATAATATATATGATACATTTTTAGTGAACTAATTTTAGAATGTCGCTTCATATGAAGTGAAAATATATTGGATACCCTTCATTAATTAGTTCTCTTATCATAGCCCTACAATCTTCATCTGTATATCGAAACAAAAATACAACATTCAATCCAATACAACTTGTAGTGTCATTTCTGACACTTGGTGACATATACTGTACTACTTGTTCGTGCAACAGTAAAACGGCGCAATATTTTTGTCTGTCGTAGAATGTATGTTTTGTAATTAATGCTTCGAAGTGTTTTCGTTTCAATGAAAGAAAAAAAAACAAAGATTAACTATTTATTGTGTCTCAAATATTGGCTAAATTCATGGTGGCGAAATTATATGAGAGATTCTGACAGTCTCATCCAAGTCAAATAATTCAAGTTAGAATTTCTATAGCATTAGAACCACATTTATTAATGTCATGTGCTAATAACAGTACATGAGAAGCGTCTTTTCTTGTTATAAATATTTCTCATTGGCTTCTTTTCCATAATACTGTATTTTACGAATTCATTCACATAAATAACAAATAACACTCAAAATTGGCCAAATATTCAAGAATTAAAGTGAAATTTTTCTCTCTAGTTTTTTCCCCCAGAATCTTATAATGTCTCTCAGTAAATCGATATTTTCCCGCATTTTCAAAATGTTATGCTATAAATTATGCAAAATCGCTGACAGCAATCATTATGGCACGCACATTCAAAGACACGTCCCACAAAACCTGTCATAGGATGTATTCATTTTGACTAATAATATATTCTGGTATATGATAGCAAAGTTATTACTCATGTCCTGAATAAACATGAGTTTAAGAATCCATTTTCATTAGTCACAAGTGATTTATACCCACATGCTAATGACGGGATACCATTGATCGCCATCAGGTGAAATTACATTACCAGAAATGTATGAAGGTTAATCACATATGAAAACATGTCCGCCGAGGTGTATGCCACGGTTAAGGCAAGTATCTTCCATTAACCATCTAGAAGTCACAGGCTCAAATGCTATGTTAGTAGTTGCGTGGATCACAATTGTGATCCATATTGTAAGTTATTTTTTAAAATATAATTTAATTTTTTTAACCTTTTCTGGTTAATTATTAATGATTAATCCAGAGACCGGAAATTTGGCAGAATGTCTTTTTAAATGTGTTAAACCTATCTTCATTTTGAAAGTAAATCTGTACGAATTATACCTTTGTGATTGAAACGTCACAGTTTTACGTTGCCCTTTTCTGCCTTTTTTAATATAAATGCCTAATTTACAAAATAAATGCTTTTTTTGCCTTTATTTGATCATTTACCTATTATTTATCAATTTATTATTAAAAATTGCGTACAGGTACTGTATATTTTAATTTCTTTCTATAACCGCTACAATGAAAGTGACTTCACCGACGTGCAAAAATGTATATTATCGCCGTGGCCTCATGCTTAACATGTCGGCATCATACAATAACGTGTTGTGTGCTTTTGAAACATAATTTTGCCGACCGATTGTTATTCTGTAGGTTTCACTCAAAGGGTCACGTTGTCACGTCTACTTCCTCGATAAGAATAAGCACTAGTTTGTTATATTATTAAATGACTACTACTACTACTACTACTACTACTACTACTACTACTACTACTACTACTACTACTACTACTACTACTATTATTATTATTATTATTATTATTATTATTATTATTTCATATACGAGTACGTTGACAACGGTAAATCCTCGTGATTCACTCTATATAATACTTGCCCGTGCAAGAGTGAAACGGAGTAGAAGTTTTGTCTGTCGTGGAATGTATGTTTTGTAACTAATGCTTCGAAGTATTTTCGTTTCAATAATAAAAAAAAAAATCAAATATTAATTGTATCTGAAATACTGGCTAAATTTATGGTGGCGAAATTAGATGAGAGACTCCGACAGTCTCATCTAAGTCACATAATTGAGGTTAGAATTTCTATTCTATTAGAAACATATTTATTTACGTCACGTGCTAGTAACAGTACACGGGGGGGGGGGTTTTTACCAAAATTTGCATGTAATATCCTAAAATCCTTTAAAATTCCCTTTTATGAGGTTCAGAAGATTGGAATGGAAATTCTGAAGGCCTCTCTTCAAATTCTACACTATCATCTATATGTTAACACGTAATTTTTTTGTTTTCATGTACAAATCGAATCAGTATTTTGCTCGTTTCATTTCCCTTTATCTTTTACATTTTGTTAATTCCGTATCCCAGTGGTCAATCTCACTTGAGGACGGATGATTTGAAATCTTAGTAGTAGTAGTAATAACTCTTTAATAATAATTTTTAATCACATACCTTAATGTTCGTCCTCAGCACAAGATATTGCAACCTCGGTTTTAGTCCACGTGGATTAGACAAGTAGGTGTCATTTAATAATGGAAGCAGCTTATTGGTTGCAATACTGAAATTGAGGCGAGTGATTGGAGCGGCGACATAACAAATTGAAAACAATAATGCAATTAAATTTCAAAGACCTGTCGAATGTTATGCACGAGGCCCCTCAAAGACCTGCCGAGTAATTATTGAATTCCATATATTTCTTAACAACAATAAACTTAAATTAGGAATGTGTTCAATTGCCCAAGTTTAATTACAATTAATTAATTTTATGGTAAGTTTCGTTCTTAGCTCTCTTGAGAGCTCACAATTCAATTCATGTAATTTAATTCATAACAAATTATGTGCAGATCACGGCTTAACCATCCCAGTTAGCGAATTAAGAACTTTATCTTCAAATATAAGAAATCTTTAGGTATTTTCGTCCTAAGTATTTATGTGCACGTTACTTGTATTAAAGTCCATTATTATTAAATTTAAATCATAATAAGTATGATCTGATTACAAATAATGTAACTGTCCTTTTGTTACTTACATTTTCACGCCAGTGCATGGGCTACAGTTGCTATTAGACAATCCAAGATAGCACAGCGCACACTTACCTGGAAACAAAGAGTAAAGTAGTTAGTATAACAATGATAAATGGGGTGTCCCAGCGGAAAAGTTAATAACACTGGCATGCTCAATGCATAGTGCCAACTTTATAACTGGTAATGATACATATGTCGTTCCTGCTCCAAAGCAGCAGAGGGTAGGAGAACATTCTTTGTGTTTGTGAGACACCGTTTAGACTAGAAATGCAGCTTTTTGATAAGGTATACCCAATGCAGAGACACAATTTACAAAAATATGTATTTATGTGAGAATGTAAACAACATAGCTTACATATACTCAATTTAAGTTTTGTACAAAACCATAATTTGTCGCAGTGCTAATTCTGCTACATAGTTTGTATTTCAGTGTTTAATTAATAGTTCATAGTATTTTGTTGTTTAATTCGCAAATAACTCTTGTATACATGTAACTCTTATCTAAATCAAATTGTTGAATTCTTTGTAAGTTCATACATATGTATGTATACTTTTTGCTGGTTGAGTGGAAGAGAAGGCCTTACGGCCTTAACTCTGCCAACTAAAATAAATCATTAGTATTATTATTATTATTATTATTATTATTATTATTAATATTATTATTATTATAAACAGTGGAACCACGTTAATATCTCACCATTGCGATTGTCATTATTTTGCATCTGTAATATGGAATTCTGTTACTACTGACATGGCTAAATTATAATAGTACATTATGCAACGAGCCTATAATGATAGTAATTAAGAATCGAGTATGGATATTTATGAAACGAGCGCAAGCGAGTTTCATAATTTTCATACGAGCTTCTTAATTACCATTATAGGCGAGTTTCATAATTTTCATACGAGCTTCTTAATTACCATTATAGGCGAGTTTCATACGACTTTTTATGCTCGACCATATTTCTAACTTGAAATTACCGGTATTCAGATGTATACATTTTATTTGTATCTGACAAGATCGGAAGTGACCTTGTTCTAGGTCGTGAATTGTGAGATGTGCGCAGACGCGAAAGTATTGATTTTTTCCGAGGAACAATAATGTCATTGACCTTGACGTAGTCCCGTTAAACTTGATAATATTATAATATTATAACTTTGATTATTGAATTCGACATTGAAAAACGAGATGACAAATTGAATTTATTTGAATATTATTTACAATTAACGCTAATTATTATAGTAACAGAACATAACCTTCTGCGACAGTATTGGATTTCCAGCCTCCGTGACTTTTCGCTAATTCTCTTTCGATTGCATATCCGAGAATAATCGATACTTGCGGTTTTATAATGGTACAAAGCTGACTTGTCACTGGCTGAACACATATAAGCTGAGTTATCATTGGCTGAAGACCTATACTTTAATGAGTAGGTGTACTTTAATGACATGCATTAAAGGACTGCTACCAGGTGTATAATTAGTACATTTCGGCATGGTCGTGCATAAAGTATCTAACGAAAATCTGTATCGTTATGTTCATATAGATTTCTTCCCCGAGACTCTCGGAACAGCTATAAGAAAAACTGTGATTATTTTTAATGTATCAGTTTATATTCCAGACTCCAAGAACTTGATCCCCTAATTTTCCTTTACATCCTTGAAAGTTGATATAACCTGCGATTTTTTTCATAAACGTTATCTTCCGTGTTTCTGTGAAAGGAATCAGAGCTCACAAACTTTTCTACAACAGAAATTCGAAATCTCTTCCCCTGGTCTCCAATTCCAATAAATCTGTAGCAGTGAATTTGATCCATTTCATTTACAGATTTACAAGCAAACATTCTCATGGGGGGGGGGCACATAAAAAGTATTTTTTTTTCTTTAAACATGTTAATAATGTCAAAACAAGTGCCTATACAAATTTTGGCCACTTCACCGTAATTACGAGGCTGTCTAGAAAGTTATTTTCGCTTGGGCCATTTACAGAAAAAAAATCACAATTTCATGGAAAGAAATATTGGAACAGATACAGCAATTGTTGCGCTATTTTTCAATATATTCTCCCACCAGAATTGAGACATTTGTCATATCGTGTAATCAACACAGAGGTGCACAACACGACACAAGGATACGAATAGACTATTCATCCCATGGTATGAATATTCCCAGTAGGGAATATGTTGAAAAATAGCAAAACAATTGTTGTATCTGTTTCAATAAATGTTTCCATGATTTTTTTTTGTAAAAGGCCCCAAGGAAAATCACTTTCTGGGCGGCCTTGTTAGTGCAATGGTGTGGCCAAAATTTGCATAAGCACTTGTTTTGACATTAACATGTTGGAAAAAAAAATAACTTTTTTATCTGCCCCCATGAGAATGTTTGCTTGTGTCTTTATTTTTTAAGTTAGTTATTTAACGATGCTGTATCAACTACGAGGTTATTTAGCGTCGATGAGATTGGTAATAGCGAGATGGTATTTGGCGAGATGAGGGCGAGGATTCGCCATAGATTACCTGGCATTCACCTTACGATTGCGAAAAACCTCGGAAAAAAACCAACCAGGTAATCAGCCCAAGCGGAAATCAAACCCGCGCCCGAGCGCAACTTCAGAATGGGAGACAAGCTCCTTAGCCGACTGAGCCAAGCCGGTGGCCTGTTTGCTTGTTAGTTGTTTAAATACTTATATATTTTATAATCTACTCATAATTATTGTTAATATTATTAATGGTTAAAATTTTCATTGTAGTTGTATTATTATTGCATCTTGTAGCGATGAGTCTCTGTGTGATAAATTACAAACCAACAGAATGCGTTATTTCAGGTTACAAGGTTTCTGGGTATTGTTATCGGTCTATGTATCTATTCTCAGCGCATGCGTGGTAGTTTGTATCGAGTCTACCTGACGGGGGACACTGACGATATGCGCTCTCACTCGCTCACCGGTCTCTCTGAGTACCTTCAGTAATTCTAGTCGAATAGGCTAGTTCAGCAAAATGTAAGATAACCCTCATCCCTACGGTGACTGAGTGGTCAGACCTCCAGCCTGTCACGCAGACTGCTCAAGTTCGAGTCCCGGTCAGGTCTGGGATTTTATCATTGGAAAATCCATAGTGACACTTGTGGCGGACAAGATCGCAGTTGGGGTTTTTCTCGGGGTTCTCCCGTGTTCCCCATATTAAGTATCTACATCATTCCATCACCATTTCTCCATTTCGTCACCATTCCATAGCACTGCTTGATCGCCGGCTGACGAAGCACGGAAGGAACTGGCCTAGGGACGAGAGAGGTTGCCTGTTCGAAACCTGAGTACACAGCGAACTTTAGTGTAATCAGTCGGTGTGGTTTTGGGAATGCTCATAACTTGAAGATTAGCGCAATAGATCGTAACAGGTCGCAGTGCTGGGCTATAATGCCCCCCTCCCGTAAATTTCATTCCATTCCAAGATAACCCTTAAATCGGGAAGCAGAGTATGTTGCGATATCATATAAAGGTCAGTTTTTGACTTAACCTTTTCGACCGTTGCTCGACATTTTATAAAACTTCAACCTCAAGTAAACCTATCCATTTATACCAATATCTACATTATGAAATTTACGAGAATTAGAAGTCCTCGTCCTTAGTTGTTAACAAATTTAAAGGCACTCAGTTGTATCTGTTTTCATGTAAATGTTTCAATGAATTGCATATTATTCACTCATAGTGTTCTGCCCAAGGATATGTCTTTCACTGCAAACCCAGCATTCTCCAGTGTTTCCTATTTTCTGCCTTCCTCTTTGTCTCCTCATATGATCCATATATTGATCATCTGATATCTTCTTCTGCCTCGAACTCTTCTCCCGTTCACCACTCCTTCCAATGCATCCTTCAGAAGGCAGTTTCTTCTCAACCAGTGACCCAGCCAATCCCTTTTCCTCCTTCTGATCAGTTTCTTTATCACTCTTTCCAATACAGCTGCGTTTCTTATGTTTTCTAACCACTTCACATGCTCCATCCTTCTCCATATCCACATTTCGCTTATCTTCACTTCGTCGTAACGTCCATGTTTCTGCCCAATACAATGCTACACTCCCAACAAAGCACTTCACTAGTCTCTTCCTTAGTTTTTCTCCAGAGGTCCGCAGAAGATGCTACTTTTTCTATTTAAAACTTCTTTGAATTGCATACATATATTTTAGGAATGAATTGTTGCTAATATTGTGACCACTGCCATTTGTTGCCGTGTATAGGCCAGCCAAGTTCCGACGGCAGGAGTCCAAACTACTGAGCTCGTATGTTTCCTGTTTGTAGCGGTAGCAGCGACCTCATCTCCAATCGGTAATAAGAAGTTGGTGAGCGTATACTCGAAAGATTTTCTTAAGGGTATTTGTTGTATTTTTTTTATAATGTGTGTTATTACTTGATTACCTATAAACTATCTTGTACATGATATGAAGTTCCGATTCTATTCATCTTGTTTTTAAGTAAATATATCTTTATTGATATTCTATTAATTTCAGTGATTTGATTAATTATGAGTTAGACCTTGATGCTTACGTTATCTATTCAGTCTACTTCCATTAATGAGAGGAATTATCTACCACACGTTTGAATCTATTTGCTATGCTCTTATTTGCTAATCGCTACAGGATAGCATATTAATAAATAAATGCATAAATAATTAATTTGGTCTTTATTTTTTTACGCATTCTACATTCATGAGTTGCAACAGACCAAGCTGAAGTTCGGTAAACTACATTCATTACGCCCGCTTGCTGAATAATCTTCTGACGATGTTGCATGTACTCAACAGCACAGCCTTCTGCATTATCATGAACGTGTTGTTACTGCATTTAAGAGCCTCATTAAGAGTGTGTGGAAGTACACCTGTTGCTGATGTAACTATTAGCAAGAGCTGCACATCGGGTTTCTTCAAAAGATATGTAATTTTAATTGCTAAATCAGTTTAATGGGATACTTCGCTTGTGTATGCTGACTGTAAATGCAATTTGTTTGGAATTCTTACAAATGTAACCAACGTTTTCCTTTTTGTTAATTTTGTCAAGAATTGTAGCCTAATTTATCTGGTATGTTACCTAACTGCTCTATATTGCTGTAATTAGTATCTTCATTTAAATCCCTTCCTGCCAAAAGGTGTTTAAAAGTACAGGAGCCCTTGATGGCCACAGTACAGAAAGAATTCTGTCCGCCTTCTTCGAATACTAATATACTAGTAAAACTGCCTATATTCAATTTTCTTTAACAACGAAAGTTTTACCTCCACCTATGAATAATTATCAACAGTAATCTCACTAGAGGTTTTGATTTATCTAGAGAAAATCAAAACTCGAGTGGGATTTAATTGACTATTACACGATTAGAAGAAAGTATATAAAGATTAGAAGTAACGATGTACTCCAATACAATAAAATATTAATTGAAAATACAAAAGTGTCTTCAAATTTGTACTATCTCAACATTATAAATATTACACTAGTAGATGGCAGTAGTGTGTTACTTATAGCTGTTTTCTTATCAGTTGTGCCAACTATGGAATCTTCATTGCCCTCTATGGACGGTTACTGGTCAAGAAAGCTTTGTTGATTCAGTTTCATTTTTATTAAAACAGTTGCATTTCACTTCAATTATCCCGATCCCAGTAATCAACGTCACTTGACATATGAATTTCAATAAATCTTAGCATTAAACAATCTCTGATACGTGACTATTCATAATATCATATAGCAGAGGGTATAACATAACCAAAATAATATAAACGAGTGTTAGAAAAGTTTTAAATAGGGATGATGAAATAAACAAGAAACATTTTAATTAACGATGATGAAATAAAAAATAAACATGAATAATTTTAAAAGAAACAGTTATTGAAAGTACAATTTTCAAATTTGAATGTTTTAGTGGTTTGTGGTTCAGTTGATGTTATATTGGACGTGTGCGTAAAAGAAGTGAACTCGTTGATGTATATGGTGTATCCCTCAACTTATTCAGGATTTCCGAATGGTGCTCTTCATTTATTTGTAAATAGGGTTTCAGGGAAGATGCATAGCTATGACCAGTGATCTTTATTAATTCTTATTCTTGAATGCCAATGCGAGTCATATTTGAAACTGCTGTGCATCGACTGGAGTGGTTTGTAAATTTCTGTTGTTTTGACGTCCAGACCAGTGCAGTTTGAAATGTTGGCAAACAAAGAAACAAATGCTAGGGTAGTGATAAAAATAAACAAATGCTAGGGACGCGATAAAATTAAACAAATGCTAGGGACGCGATAAAATTGTGTGACAAGCAGCCATGATTGGTTGAAAGACGTCCTTTCGTATCGTTTTATTGGTCAAAAGCAGTATGACGCAGTAAAAGTGTAATAGTCACTGTAATACATAATATTTCACGTAATGAATTAACAAAAAATTATTATAATTGCCCACATCTAACACTTTCCACACAAGTTAAATATTTAGAAATTATAATAGACCAGCATTTACGTTGGGATAAACAAATTGATTTCATGTGTACAAGTATAAAAAAGACAATTTATAAATTCATAATACTTCGAATTTTTTTTTCACTAAGGAGACATTGAGAATAATATTTTTTATCTTTAGTACAATAATTAATATATGGTATAATAAGTTGGGGTGGAGTAGCATCATCTGTACTTAATCCATAAATTTTATTACACAGAAGATTAATAAAAATTTGTCTAACTAAAAAAATAGATTACCCAACAAATTTAATTTATACAGATTTTAATGTATTAACTATTGAAGAAATTTATAAATATAGTTTACTAACTTACTACTACAGAAATCAAATAAAACATAAATCTAATCGACATGAATATTATCGTACTCGAAGACAAAAGTGTACTTTCCCATTAATTGAGCCTAAATGTCATACAAATGCAACTCTTAAACATGGTGCTAGTTTCGGCCCAAGACTTTATAATAAAATTACAAACCACTTTCCAAATTTGAAATATTTTAAAATTGAAGCTTTTAAAAAAGAAATTTATAAAATTATTCATGGTATATAATATTAACAAATGTGCATTTTTTTTACCTTTTATTTCTGTCGACTATATTCATGTTTTTATTGAATATCGCTGGCTTCTCTCGGATTGTTAATTTATATTAAATGTGTATTTTCTCTCTTTTTCTCTTTTTTTTTGGCTCTTGTGTGTTATCTATGGGTTTGATTTAAGTTACTTGCTGTATTTAGTAAACTGTCCTTGTAAATTTTATGTTATATTATTAACTAAGACCACACCGTACATGATCCTGGCTCTTACGGTAGTGGCTAGAAACATTTTTGTTTTATAAATTTAATTTGTACTCACTAGCTACCTAGTTAAATAAATAAATAAAATAAAATAAATATTTTTTCCCCTATGTACAAATAACGAAATCGTACCGAGAAATTGTTGAAATTACGATGACTATTTCGCTTATGTTACGTCCTTCCCGTAATCGTAAATGTTTATGGAAAATACTTAAAAACAATGGAATACCCCATCATCTTATCAGAAGTATACTAAGTTTACATACAAATAATAACATAATAGTAAGATTAAATTCAATTAGTAATGGAAATGAAGAAATAAATAAAGAAGTAAGGTAGGGCTGTCCTTTGTCCCCAATTTTATTCAAATTACAGATGGTTCCTTCCGATCTCTGGAAGCGAATTTTGAATGACGTCATGTGCGTCAGGAGTCACACTACAGTTGAATTATTGTGATGAGAAGTGACAGGCCAGTAGTGAGCGATTTCATAGAGTGCACGGTGTCTCACAGCAGCAATGCCCAAGAAAATCGAGACTTTTTGGGAGGGGTACATTATGACCATTTCCAATGTCAAGTGAAAATAAAAGAAGCCTGAAGAAACGTGGTTTCGTTATTTCCAAGAAAAGCATCTTCTGTGTAGTTAATAAGACTGGTAAAGCTCGGATAGGATTAATTTGTAGACCTATCATTATTTCAGGTGGTGCGGCTTGTGGCGGGGGTGAATTTGTTTCCTTTCACCCCCCCCCTCTCTGGAAATCACGTTCTTTTGCAAGCTCCTATGATTTTCACGTAACTGCAGTTAGCATTGGAAAGGGTCGTAATGTACCCCTCGCAAAAATGCTCGATTTTCTTGGGCATTGCTGCTGTGAGACGCTGTGTACCCTGACTATGAAACCACACTACTGGTCTGTCACCTGTCACCACAGTTCAGCTGTCGTGCGACTCCTAACGCCCACGACGTCACTCAAAATTCGTTTTAAGAGATCGGAAATAACCTTCCGTGTATATCGACGAAATTGTTAAACAATGGATGACTGAATTACAGACGAACTTCATAATAAAAGGGATAAAGGGGATTGATTTTATTACTATAATTTTTTGCAGATAACCAGATAATTATTTCCATATCTGAAAATGAACTACAAAAATCAATTTTTAAGCTTAATCAAACAGGTAAAAATTTAAATATGAAAATAGCAACATAAAAAAACGAAAGTAATGTCCTTTAGAAGTACACAGACGATAAAAATTTGTAATATAAAATAGAATCATTGAGCAAGTTAACCGCTTTAATCATTTAGGATGCCAGGTACCGTAGATTGAAAATAAAGACATCGACATAAAATTAAATAGATTTAAACAATATTGTGGAACATTGAAATGAACTTTAGTTAAGAAGGTAAGAAGAGAATCAATTCTGAAATTTTATAAAGTGATGACCATTTCACTTATATATTGGCTCTGAAAGTTGGACACTTAGGAAAGATCAAATAAGACGAATATACACTTCTGAAATGTGCAGAAGCAGGATACACCCTATTGAACACAAAGGAAACAATAAGAGCATTCGAACAGAACTAGAAGTAAATACTGTAATATAATAGATACAATAAAAAACAACAGAATTAATAGAAAAAAACATTTATTACGTATGGAAGAGGACAGACTGCCAAAGGTTATTTTTTTTCTCTCAGGGTAACATCCCTGTGCACCACGACCTGAGGTCTATTGTGCGCACCTGGGTTGAGTTGCAAGTCCACCGACCGCACTCACGCCGAGCCGACCTAACCGCTAACACCCTAACAACTAATCCCGCCATCCCTCCAAGTCCGGATATTATTCCATCCCCAATAGCCCCCCCACATTCCCCTCAAACGGTCTGAGGTATAGATCCTCTCTCTCGTCGAGAGGGGAGTGGGTTCCGCTGCTGGGTCACCAGCTACCACGCTTGACATATCCATGGAGGCCGCCCGAGAGTGTCAGCAGCTTCGAAGGACCGCCGCTGGCGCGATCTGAAAACCATGTAAGACAACCGAAATGACGAGGAAAGGATGATGAGGGAGTAAAGGAAGTGGCGAGAATGAGTGGGGTTCCATAAGGCTCATAAAGTTACCTGATATTCATCCATAGGAATGAGGGAAAAACACCAGGCAACTCATCCCAAGCGGGGAATCGAACCCCGGCCAGCTCGGTTAGGGAATGAAGACGCCACCACGAGACCACAGAGGTAGACTGCCAAAGGCTATACAACAATATACCTTACATAGATATAGAAATGTAGGACGACCTAAGATAAGATGGAGTGACCAACAATAATACTGGTAACTACAATTTGAAGGCGGAACCCTCGAAGCTGATGATGATGATGATGATACGTTCTCTTATTTTCTACCAATAACAGTAAAGAATACATCAGATATGAACCAGCCATAGCCGTGATTCTTCAGAAAATAAGCGCAACTTCAGGTTCATCTTTATCTTTTCGATCTCATCAGATCAAACTTCCCCGTCCATTCAACATTCGTAACTAAGACTCAGTATACACTGCAACATGGTAATGTGGTTAATTTATTGTTGAAGGAGATAATAAAGCTAACTGTCTATTATGTTCCTTTCAATTTCGCTATATACGACATTATGATATAAGACGTCATTTCAATGCTGTCCATGGTAAAGATTATAGGAAAAACAAGCTTGCAGGTACGAAATTACGCAAGATTATTGTTGTGTTACTTATTTTATGGAGTTTTGTTTTCATTTGGGATTTTTTAATTTCATTAATGACAAAATGGTTAAACAATTTGTTGGCAACAGTTTCATAAAAACATTATGGAAAAGTGATCGAGATTTATATACTAGTTATTGGCAATGGAAATGTATGTTAACATGAAAAATGTTGCAGTTCGTATAACTGCAATGTCTGTATCGACGTATTGTTGTCAACAGAATTTATGTGTTGACTCATCAATCTTATCCTAATTTATGTTTAGAGTGGTGATTTTTTTTTACAACATGAGTTTATGTACTATCCGCCACTGAAGCAAGTTTCTCCTTGAGAGCGATAAATGGACGTCAATCATGTGTAAACGTTTTGAAGTGAGATTGACGTCATACTTTTCCCTTAACTGAGTATGGCATATCTGGTTTAAAACATATGCTCATTTTATGAATTGTATTTAGATTCTAGTGTTTCCGCCCCATTATCGAAATGATCCTATTAAATGTCATTCGAAGATCTGAGCTTTCTAAAAAAATTCTGGAGCTGTGTACTACACGTAGCTTTAGAATTTACCAATAATATCAGATCCGCTCGTATGATAAACACTGGAGCGTTTTTATAAAACCAGACTTACTCTTTGTTCTTCAAAAAGCCAAACTTGAACTCTCCTACATTTGAAAGATATCGATCACAAAAGATCAATAAGTTGATAACGCGTCGTAAAATAAAAGAAGAGGTGTTGTTGTGTAGCTGTCAGAAACAGTTCGTGGACTATCACAGAGTAAAAAGTGGAAGTTTTGCTGCTGTAGTGTTGGCAATATTGATCGGAGACAAGAAGGCTAACGAGACATTGATAGACCGTTATCAGAGAGGCATTCCTTCAAAGCTTTGTAGTTAAGCACGTCTCTCTGTGTATTACTACCGCACCCTCTAGCTTACACAATATTTCATGTCAGTGACGTAAAACTCTGCTTACGTTACCTGCATGATTATGCCACGCGAATGTTTGCCATGTGACAAGGCGCATGAATGTAAGGGCGGGTGTCACAACGGTTACTAGGCAAGCTGTCTGCCTTCATAGAATTCGAAATGATCACTCATGAATGAATTACCAGCGACTCTGTCACTAAACGCCCTACATTGTGGCCGAAACAGTGTTATATTTGGCTACAAATCAAGTGGACGCGAGTTTGATTTCCGTCACGGATGATCACATTTATCTCTATCACAGGGACAGTATGTATCCTATGTGTCATAACTGTAGTTTGTTGTCTGGTAAACTAATCTTAGGACATGCTAATAACAGTCTAAGTTTGTCAGAGTTCCTGGACTTCTAGTTCTTAATGTTGTATTTAGGATAAATGCCCCACGTTCCTTTAAGTTTGGTACAGTTTACAGCAGTAAAATTTTTGGAAATATTCAACATTTTTTCCCTCCATTACTGTATTTTGTACAAAAATGAAAATTGATATGTGTAAAATACTGTCCTTCTGCTATATGAAAAAGATATTTTTAGAATTTAAAAAGATTATTTATATATATTTTTTTTTCTCAAAATTCAAATTTTGGCAATTCACTGTGCAATGATGAACCTTTACCTTCGTAACTCATAAACTTGTTAACTTTTTCATGTTCTCTCTCTTTTACTTTACTGCTGAAACTCATGTTTACAATATCATGCTCTTTCAACTGCATTCCTTAATAAATAATATATATTTTTTTATTTTGTGTTAGAAGAAAATACTGATATTTGACCATTTTTTAAAAAGAATTTATTTTTTATCAGACAATCTACCAAAGATAGAGAAGTAATCTTGCATCATATTGTAGATATGGCATGCATAAATACACACAAATTTAATCACAGAATGTTGGATAGTTTTTTAGTTATGTGGGAAACGCTTCATCACTGCACAGTGAACTGAATTTTGAAAAAAAAAATGTAAATATTTTTTTTAGATTATAAAACTATTTTTTTTTTCATATAGCAGAATGACAGTGTTTTACACATACTTATTTTCATTATTGTACAAGATGCAGTAATGGAGAAACAAAATGTTGAATATTTCCAAAATTTTACTGCTGTAAGCTGTACCTAACCTCTCAAGGCAGGCTTTGCAAAGCGACCCTATGTAAGTCACGAGAATCCTCACCTATACTCTCAGAGTTCGAAGCCAGTTGGAGTCTTTAATTGCTTATTCTTCTGTGGCTCATATAGGAATTGTTATTGGTGGATTAATAACTTTGAATTATTGAGAATTTTGCGGATCACATATTTTAATAATTGCTCATGTTTTATGTTCTTCTGGTTTATTTTGTAACCCGAGCACAATTGTGGTTAGTAGAATGTTCGGCTCCACCAAACAAAACCTCTTACAAAACAGGCGAAAATGTATAAAAGATATTTTCAATATCAGTGGGAAGAACAGTAATTGTTTATACAGGAAAATGGTAGTCCATTATGTCTTTATGCCTGAAAAGATTTTGAAATATCAGTATCAGCCGGACTTTATCACATTTCAAAATTAAATTGGAAAATTTTGTCTTAGTTAATGTTTTTTAGGTATTGCTAGAAGTATTGATTTGTGTTTTTTTTTCTTTTTCTTGTTTAATCTAGATTAAAATTACAAGTTTCTTGTTTATGTTAGTTAATTAGTTAGGATACAACCTGTGTATATTTTTGTGTGGCTTTACTTTGTTTATAGTGTTTTCTCTCTCTCTCGCTTTCTCTCTCTCTCTCTCTCTCTATTTCTTGTGTAGCTTTACTTTGTATATGGTGTATTTTTTCTGTTTATTTCTATTATTGTATTTGTATTCCTAGTGTTGTGGAAGAGAAGGCCTGGTGGCCTTAACTACACCAGAATAAATAAATAAATAAATAAATATATATATATATATATATATATATATATATATATATTAGTCGACATTATGAAAGATACCATGAATATGAATATCGGCACATTATTGGGCACGAAAGACATGATTTGCTTCAGAGATTAAAAAACAGCTGGAGAAACAAAGGTAAGTTTGTTGTTGTGTAATCATTTATATTATTATTATTATTATTATTATTATTATTATTATTATTATTATTATTATTATTATTATCTGTTGTCTCGTGACGTCCGAGTATCACATGTCACTCTAATTTTTAACTGCAGTAAGTTGCATTCCGTGTTCAAAAGAATTATCTTCGTTTGAGTCAACAAGTTATCCAACCATAGTACATCCCAGGAATACAGAACTTGAGAACATTGGGGTGGAAGCATGGGGAAAGAGTTTGTTCCCCCTCTACAATCCCCCGGCCTTGAATTACGTATCTGTGACGTCCGCAAGCACACTGAATACATATTTTCTCTTCCCCTACCATATCCAATGACGTGTGAGGTGAAAGGAAGCGATGAGTCACGTGTTCCGGCTTGTGACGTGTGCACAATTGAAGCACAGTTTTGGTAACCATATATCCCATAGAGTTGAAGATATAGTCTAAGATCTCAAACGTCAACAAAGAGAGGAAGCTAATGAGTTCATATGTTATTCGATCGCCCTCAATGAAAGTAGCGATATACGTGGTATTACCGAAGTAGCCATCTTTATTCGGAAAGTTAACGGAAACCCTGAAGTTACAGAAGATTTTTAATTAGATATGTTACGACGCTTTATCAACACCTATGGTCATCTTATGCTCATTCTTAAAAAATAAGTTGCGCATATTATTGGTAATAACTCACTTATTAATTTTATACAAAGTTAAGATTATCTTCTAAGAAGTTCAAACTTTGGTCTGATGAATAAGATTTAATTAAAAAAACAATCACATTATTAAGTTAGATAGTTTCAGAACTATCATCGTTTAAATTTAGCAGTTTATCGTAAAATCAAATAAGGGATGAAACCTACCTGGGCTCTAAGTATGCAATATGATATCAAATTTAAAACTGACAAAATATTTGGCACTAAGAGAGATGAAGTTACAGAAGAATAAAGTTACACAACACAGAACTGTATGCATTATATTATTCTTCACCTAATATAATTAGGAACATTAAATGCTGATGTTTGAGATGGACAGGGCATGTAGCACGCATGGGCGAATTCGGAAATTCATATAGAGTGTTAGTTAGAAGACTTGAGGGAAAAGGACCTTTGGGAGACCGAGACGTAGGTGGGAGGATAATGTTAAAATGAATTTGAGGGAAGTTGGATGTGACAGTAGAGACTGGATTAATCTTGATTAATCTGGATTATGTGAGGGCGCCAACGGAAATCCGGATTCTCTAAAAGCCATTTGTAAGTAACTTGGTTCTCTGCCTCTTAGCATTTTCGGTACAGCAATTAATAACGCACAGAGGATGAGAATTTTTTTTATGATAAGAAAACTTTCTCAAGTCATTGAAAGTAAAACAGATCGCTGGACCAAATTTCCAGCCACAGCAGATTCTCGATTCCCTTCACGACGATTGAGTTATCTCAGTGAATTATTTTCATTGATTTTTATAGGAACAAAAGACGATTACACCTTTGTTACAAAAGTGTTTGTTTGCAGTTAGTATCTACAGTACCTACATTCTTTCTGTCATTGGATATGATGATGGTCAAGGTCTTCTACAACCTATAGTCGCTGACGAAAGTAAGAACTCAATTCCAACATTCTCTATTATTCATCTGCATCATAGTAGTTGCTCATTTAAATGAGTAGTCTCTTATTTACTCATTATAAATTTCTCGTGAGTATTTTCTTCTATTTATACATCTCGCCCATGATAACGGAATGAAGTAATGTTGACGGAATAATTCTATGTCAATACTTATAGCCTATCGGAGAAATCGGAGAACCCCGGGGGCAATCGAAACTGATATACACCACAGAACCCATGTCACTATGTATTTTCAATGATCGCTTGCATGACACACTAATTGTCTAGAATCTAGATCTTGCAGCCACTGAAGAAGTAGTAATCTTACGATAGTTACCTTTTCGTAAGCCATTTTTTGGCATAAACGAAGAAGTATAAAAATCTATGAAGACCAATTCACTTCGTACGCCCAGCAAAATATTGCCGTATGTCGAAAATCACAAACCACTTTCGTAAATAATTCGCCACACTGTTTTATTGTGACGAGGTATGAAATTTTAATAATAAGATAATGAATTTTATTATTAAAGTTTTTGGTACCTTGTTTATTAAAATATTTTACAGCAGTATTTTACTACGAAATAGCATATTTCTACAAATACTAATTTTTCGAATTAGGATACTGCATTACTGGGAGGGAGTACTATTTATTTAAAAATGCTAATCATAGATGAAAATAAAAGCCATGGTGGCCAGCAGAGTCTTGAGATACGTTAATACACAACCACTATTGACGGTAATGGAAAATAATTATGTTTTGTTAGAGCGACATTGTAGTTCAAAACTGAAATCCATTGCCCAGTTGTGGTTTTTCCTGTTTATTGTAGTGAAAAAAAAATTGTAATTTGATTGCTGCAATAAATTTAACACAATATGGGAGAAATGATATATTTGTTTCATAAACTAACTGAAATTAAGAGACATAACGACGAGAAATTTTTCACAGAAGAATTAATCACTCATTCTGTTGGAAATATGACAGATACCAATGTTAATTTAATAGAGCATCGCCAAGTACTACTCTTTTGTATGGAGATTTGTTACGCGTGACTGAATTCCGAATTCAAAGGAAGATTTGCTTTCGAATGGAAAGGGAGAAATTTGTTGAAGTCTTGGACTACTAAAACACTCTTAGGGGTCTTTTGTTACTTGCCTCAATTCCCTGTAGCAGAAGTGTTCCGTTCATGAAGTGAAGGTGCGTTTGAAAACATAAGCATTCAACAGCTCTATTCGTAAACTGATTGACATTTCAGAGTTTAGATTCTCTCTTACATTAATGGCTGTATTAGCTAGATTCATTCAGTCATTCAGTCATTCATTCATTCATTCATACATTAACTTATCATCATCATCATCATCATCATCCTTCATGAATTAGGCCTCTGTAGACCTGTTTCGGCCCCATCTAGCAGTCTTCTTAAAGGTCTTCCTGGTCGACGATGTCCTCTAGGTTTATACTGCATCATAATTTTTGGGATTCTTGAATTTTCCATTCTTCTTACATGATATAGCCAATTGAATTTGTTTATACGGAAGCGAGATTTGGACATAATTAACTTATTGTCTATTTTATTTAACAGGATGAAGGCCACTAGGTATTCTCTTCAATCCTACCTGATAGCACACAAAAAATACGAAAATAAAATCATGCACATTACAGCAAGTCGATTTTAATAGCAACGTGATCAAAAGACAGCATTAACATCACCTATATAACTAACACAACTACAAGAAAAACAATAGAGAGAAAGAATCAATAACAGCGGCAGCAGTGGTAGTAGTAGTAGTAGTAGTAGTAGTAGTAGTAGTAGTAGTAGTAGTAGTAGTAGTAGTAGTAGTAGTAGTAGTAGTAGTGTTAATAATAATAGCAATAAAAGTATTAATAATAATAATTTTTTATTCTGCCATATGGCCTTCTCTTACACTCTATCAGGTCAAAAAGTATACAAGCAGTGATAATTTAACAAAAAGTTAAAGAACAGAATACTAACATATTACAAAAAATAATAATAGCATAACTAAATCGGCACTAAACAACATGAAAATAATACCATAATAGAAAAAATGAAAGTGAAATAAATTGGAATATAATAAAAGGCAACTCATTTAGTACAAATAGTTAATATGGAAAACGTAAGGAAAAATATAAAAAAAAACGGAATGTAATAAAATAATAATAAAAAAGAAGAAAAGAAATACGAAAATTAAGTAAAATCCAAAATAGAAAAAGGTATGATAATAAATTCACCCGGTGATCAAGGGAACAAAAATGGGGAAATAACATTAATAATAACATAATAATAACATAATAATAATCAGGGAAAGGATTTATATGTAAATACATATTTACTTATAAAGCTAATATAATTTATATTTTGCATTATCTTTATGTTTCACAATGTGTAGGGTTGAAAAATCCTGCTTTTATTTTCCATATTTTTCCATATTTTAGAGTTTAGTACATATTTTCGTTAATTTCCATATATTTTCCATATTTCATATAAAACAGTCCATATTATATTAGGTTTAACAATAAAACAAAACAAAATTCCATTAACTTTTAAAAATACATTTCAACAATAGAGATTTAAACACATGTTCAGTAATCCCTTTAACATCAGAGTTATTTGAAAATTAGCAGTCCTATCAACAATGGGAAAGTAAGTTACAAAACTGTATTAATTTAATTTAAAATTTTTAACAGGCTTCAGTTGTGCAGCTCAACAGTTAAATGCCAGTCAGAGTACACATAGGTTCAGTTTTGTAAATCATACTATAAAGACGGTAAATATGCCAAAAGTACGTCATTCAGTCAATTTAAAATCAAAACTAACAAGTTACATTTCAGAATTTAAAGAAGATGGTTTATCAACTGACAATAAAATATTATTTTGTAATTTGTGTCAGTGTGCAGTATCATCTACACAAAAGTTCCTGGTGCAACAACACATTACAACTAGTAAACATCAGGCCAACAAACAACTAAATTCCAAGCAGAGACAATTGTTTTTAACACAACCAACAACATCGAATGTAAGATCTGAGTTTAACATCGACCTGTGCCGTTCTCTCATCTCTGCTGATATTCCTCTCTACAAACTAAAGAATAAGGTCTTCAGGGAATTCCTTGAAAAATATACTCAACATACAATCCCGGATGAGTCAACACTTAGGAAGACGTATGCTCCATCCATCTACGATGAGACAATACAGAAGATAAGAGATGAAATTAAAGATAGTTCAATTTGGGTTTCCATTGATGAGACTCCCGACAAAGAAGGTAGACTTGTTGGTAATGTAGTTATCGGTTTGTTAAGTGAACAATATTCTGAACGAATTCTTTTACATTGTGATGTTCTAAAAAAGTGCAATAACAAAACTATAGTTAAACTGTTCAACGAAGCTATGGGTATCCTGTGGCCAAAGGGTATTATGTACGATAATGTGTTATTCTTTATTAGCGATGCTGCCCCTTATATGGTCAAAGCTGGACAAGCATTATCTGTTGTATATCCTAAATTGACTCATTTTACTTGTGTGGCGCATGCATTTCATCGTGTGGCAGAAGTGGTCAGAGACAATTTCCCTAAAGTAGATTTGTTGATTTCATCAGTGAAAAAAGTATTTCTCAAAGCTCCCAGTAGAGTTAACGTGTTGAAAGAAATGTACCCTGAAATTCCATTGCCACCAAAGCCAATTTTAACTAGATGGGGTACATGGCTAGAAGCAGTTGAATATTATGCCGAACATATAGACTCTATTAACAATGTTCTCCTTGCATTGGACTCTGAAGATGCAGTCTCAATTGATACTGCGAAAACAGTTACCTGTGACATAAGTATGAAGAATGACTTAGCTCACATTCAGCATACATTTTCATGCATCATAAAAACGCTCAAAAGTCTCCAAAATAGGCACCTTTCACTATCTGAAAGTTTTGAAATTATAAATAGTACTGTGGAACAACTGAATCGTGATAGAGGTAAAGTTGCAGATGCAGTAAGAGCTAAGGTGGACACTGTACTTTCAAAAAACCCTGGATATGAAGAACTACAAAAGGTTGTTGCTGTGATGAGTGGTGAATCAACAGTGAAGATTAACTTGGACTTATCCCCAGCAGACATTGTGAAATTGAATTATGTACCAGTTACTTCTTGTGACGTCGAACGCTCTTTTAGTCAGTATAAATCTATCCTCAGAGACAATAGAAGAAGATTCACTTTTCAGCACTTGAAAGAAATGTTTGTAACCTATTGTTATGGTAACAGACAATAAAAATTGTGTTTTGTTGAAACTACATTGGAAGATAAGGTACGTCCATTATATTTTTTGTTTAGTTTGATTAAAATGTACCAATATTTAACGTACATAGTCATTTTTTTATAATTTTAAGTCCATATTTAATTCCATATTTTGGTAAAAATCCATATTTAATTCCATATTTTGGTAAAAATAACTACATATATATTTACATATTTCATATATTTTTAGTCCATATAAATCCGTTCCCTGATAATAATAATAATAATAATAATAATAATAATAATAATAATAATAACAGTAATAATGACAGTGACAATAACATTAACAGTGACAATAACATTAACAATAACAATAATAATAACTAATAATAATAGGCTAATAATAATAATAGTAATAATGACAATAATAACATTAACAGTAAAAAAGGTAAAGGTATCCCCGTAACATGCCATGAAGGCACTTGGGGGGCATGGAGGTAGAGCCCCATGCTTTCCATGACCTCGGCACTAGAATGAGGTGGTGTGATCGGCACCACGCTCTAACCGCCTTTTACCCCCGGGAAAGACCCGGTACTCAATTTTATAGGAGGCTGAGTGAACTTCGGGGCCGTTCTGAAAGTTTGGCAACGAGAAAAAATCCTGTCATCACCTGGGATCGAACCCCGGACCTTTCAGTCCGTAGCCAGCTGCTCTACCAACTGAGCTACCCGGCCGCCAATAATAACAGTAACAATAATAATAATAATAATAATAATAATAATAATAATAATAATAATAATAATAATAAGAACAGTAACAATAATAATAATAATTTCTTCATTGATTCATTTACTAATATTTATTGTGCTGTACAACAGCCTGGGATCAATAACAATTTTAGCACAAGATTAACAGTGAAACAAGGAATTACAAAAATAGTTCATAAAAATAATTATTAAAATTAGAGACAATACAAATAAACAATAATGACAAAATTAATAGATAAATGCAAAATACATTGTACAGAACAGCTCAAAAACAACACAAATGATACAACAAACTTTTCTGTTGATTTTGGAGTTCGTCATTTTTTTCCGGTTATTATGTACTTATTTAAGTTGTGTTAACTCTCACTAGTGGCTTTATATTTTATTTTATCCTCTTAGTATTTATTTTATTATTGTAAATATTTTGTTTTATCACTATTATTATTATTATTATTATTATTGAATTATTTTTTTATTACAAACTTTGTATCATTTGTCACGATTATTCTATTATTATTATTATTATTATTATTATTATTATTATTATTATTATTATTATTATTTCTATCATCATCAATATTATTTGATCCCTGTAAAATTTATGTAGACTACTGGACTGTACCCGAGCACGAGCATATGCTCATTTCGGGTATCTATACATATGCATTCATTTCAAATGTAAATTGTAAATAAATTTAAATTTGAATTTGAATTTTTGAATTTGAATGAATTGAAATGAATGTGATTTTGATGTGTATAGTTAATATAAAAATAACCACACAACATTAAACGGATCAGGCATTTTAATTTCTATCGAAACGCATTCATTAATGAATTCTAAATCATATAATTGAATTCTGATATTGTGCCACAGTCTCTGATACGGTTAGAGAAAGAATTCCAGTGTCAAGGAAACAATATACAGAAAGATGACGAGGAGTAGGATGTTATGTTTAAGGAATAAGCTGAAGACATGTTCCGGGTTCGAGGTTTCAATACCTGGACAAAGTACCGTGGGTTCAGGTCACGGTTAAGGGTCGAAAATGCCTTGAATGTGGCTTCCTTTAAATGAAAAATAATGTTTTCAAACCGGATGCTAGATAAGTGGGAGTGGAGATGTGGTTCGATGGCCATTTCGTGAAACTAACAGAATACTACAAAGTGTCCCATAAATATATACACTCTTTAATAACTCATACCTAACACACTTTTTAATATTTTTTCAGGTATAACTGCTTAAAATAATGGCTGAAATCAGACTAAACTTTGAGGAAAGAAAATTCATTCTAAAGTGCTAATGGAAGACTGAGAACTTAAGTGAAGTTTAGAATGGAGTTTCAACGAGATGCACCAACGCGACTCACAATTGCTCGTTTGCTAGATAAGTTTGAGGATGAAGGAACTGTTCAGAATATCCAGAAGAACAATTCCGGAAGACCACGAACATCCACCAGCCCCACAAGAGAAAGAGAAGACATCGAAAGGTTTCAGCAATCTCCTAGAAAATCTGTTCGGCAAGCGACTCGTGAGACAGGACTTTCAAAGTCGAGTGTCCATCGTGTTTTGAAGCGTGCTCAATGGAAAAGTTTTATTCCTAGATTAGTCCAAGCTCTCAATGAAGATGATCATGACCGTAGAATTGAATTTTCGTGTGCGGTACCAAGCAAAATGTGCGGAGGACAATCAATTTCTATACAAGATTGTTAGGAGTGATGAGGCCACGTGTAAGTTAAATGGCTCAATTAATCGTGATAATTGCACGTACTGGGCTGCTAAAAATCCTCATGTGACAGTGGAACACCATGTGAACTTACCAGTATGGTGTGGTTTGTCAGCATTTGGTTTAATTGTACCTTTCCTTTTTGATGGTACCTTGACTGGTGCAATTTACCTCGACTTGCTACAAGAATCCGCCATACCAAGAAATGTTTAGGAATTACCATCTCGACGTGAGGGCCTATCTTAACGGCCACCTACAAAACAGATGGATACAACGAAGAGGTAGTACCGAGTACTCCCTCGCTCACCGGATTTCATTCCAATGGACTTTTTTCTTTGGGGACATGTCAAAAACAATGTTTATAGCACAAAACCAGCTACAGTCGATGAGTTGAGAGCAGCCATTGAAAGAGAATGTGCCCAAATACCAATCGAAATGACTAGGTACGTTTTGGATTCCATCGGTCAGCGTTATCAGCTGTGCCTGAACCACAATGGCCAACAATTTGAATACTTTCAATAAGTGGCTGGTTTCTACATTGGTTCACATTATTTTTAATTTTGAAACTTTTCTGTATCATAATAATTCTTAACGTTATAGCCATTCGAAGAGTGTATACATTTTATTGAGACACCCTGTATTTAATAATTTAATTAATTTATTTAATCTGGCAGAGCTAAGGCCAGTAGGCCTTCTCTTTCAATAAGTAGCTGGTTTATGCATTGGTTCAAACTATTTTTAATTTTGAAACTTTTCTGCATCATAATAATTCTTAACGTTATAGTCATTCAAAGAGTGTACACATTATATTGGGACACCCTGTATTTAATAATTTAATTTATTTATTTAATCTGGCATTGAATAAGCAGTCGCGGACAACCGATGAGGGGTGGTCCTCCAGCTTGGGGGTTGGGCGAAGGGCTAACAACCCATCACTGTAAAAACAGCTTGTTACGAATCCTTCAAATAATGCATATAGAGTGTTAGTTGGGAGGCCGGAGGGAAAAAGACCTTTAGGGAGGCCGAGACGTAGATGGGAAGATAATATTAAAATGGATTTGAGGGAGGTGGGATATGATGATAGAGAATGGATTAATCTTGCCCAGGATAGGGACAAATTGCGGGCTTATGTGAGGGCGGCAATGCACCTCCGGGTTCCTTAAAAGCCAGTAAGTAAGTAAGTAAGTAAGTAAGTAAGTAGGGGAGAGTCGGGTAGTATCGGACATCGGGTAATATCGGACAGTGAGTTTCTTTTTCATCTACCACACGATGATAGTACCTGATTGACATGGTTATGTTTCTGTGATGTCGCATAGAGAAACGTAACCATGTCATTCAGGTACTACCATATGGTGGTAGATGAAAGAAACGCACTGTCCGATACTACTCGATGTCCGATACTACCCGACTTTCCCCTAAAATAAGTAAGTAAGTAATTTATTTAATCTGGCAGAGCTAAGGCCAGTAGGCCTTCTCTTTTGGGAGAGGATAAACGATACAACATTGTATGATTTACAACATGATACAGAATCTAAATTGTCCTGAAAAGCAACGTATAAAGGCAAATTATGTGTCAATACTTTTTATGCATGTTTTATTATATCGGCTGTATTGTACTCGCTATCTCACGTAAACACATGTAGACATGTGCGCCTTTGTTTTGTTGTGATCCTGCGGAGTTAACCAGAACGCGTATCGTCCAGGCTATTAATACGATAGCCAGGTGATCCTCAGAAGAAGTGTATCGATCTATTGATACCTCACCTTTCAGCACAACCAGTTTCCACTTTATTAAGTGCGTACCAGGGGAGGCAGACGCGGGTGGAACGGAATCACAGACGGAAAAGGTCGGGTCAACCCTTTAACATTGTCACGCGCTTCGCAGAAAATGTCAAAGCCTTTCAGGAAAATGTCTCCGGCAAAGGACATACACTCAGTCCTCCATTGTTCTCTTCCCCTAACCTAACCCGATCCAAGTATCTTGTAAACTTCCTTGGCAGTCCTTAAGTATGTCTTTGCAGTAAAGAAGTGCCCCACCAACCCCTTTGCCCTTCGTTGAATCGATTTCGCGTTCAGGGGTTTAACCTTAAGGAATGAGCCGTGGGGGGGGGGGTGAGGGTAAGAGTGTTCCATACTTGCCAAGCAAAAAGGTTTTTGGGTCCATTATTCCAGGAGTCGAGTGGGAAGTCTTTGCTTGTTAAACTCCTTGGGTGTGAAATGAAATCGTTTCTAATGACGACGACATTCACTTGTCTGACAAATGTGAACGAGGCAGATGGTTATCTCTACGACTTAGGAGAACGTGCTGTTACCTGGTGTGCATATATCGAATCTTGTCTCAATTTCACTCTAATGTAATTTTCGATGGAGACGAAACTGTGCATGTGAAGTCATTATGTCTACCTGTCTAACTGGTTGCCCGTCTCTATTTATTTAGTTTATAAGAATTTCCTCTCTCTCTTGCTCTATAAATTTTTGATAGTACTGCTATTCAACAAGTAGAGAACATTCATAGATTTTATTTTTCCCCCGAATATGGATTCGTTCAATAAAAAAGTAACAAATCCATAACGTAACTGATATATTTTGGAGAACTTCAGAGGACGCAGATTATTCGATTGACTATCACAACACCACATGATTTACGCAGCATTCTTAAAAGAATTAAAATTTTCTTCGCTTCGTATTTTTTCCCCCCTCGCTGTTATTTATACTCGCTTTAACATCTTTGGAAATACCGCGAGCTAATCTTTTTGGGTGAAATCCGAAGGCCTGTGTACTATTGTTGAGACTGGTTCTATTGTTGTGTACTAGATGGCGACTGTATATGTATTACTGATTTGTTATGAATATGATTTCGGTGATGTATACGGCCGATAATATTCAGGGATGTTGTGGCCCGGATTTCCTGGCATTTGCATTACGGTTGAGGGAAAACCCTGAAAAACCTCAATCAGGAAATTCAACCCAACCTGGAATCGAACCCGGGCCCTCTGCGTAAGAGACCAGAATGCTGACTACTACCGCTATATTAACTCATCATCATCATCATCATCATCATCATCATCATCATCATCATCATTATCTTCGTCAAACTTGGTTAACCCCTTACCCTGTGTACAAAATTATAATGTGATAAATTTCTCTGTGCTCAAGTAATTTAAAATAAAATAACTATTAGGTCTTTAAAATATGTAACGGTATGCGTGTGAATGTTTCGTTTCGTTGTAATCCCACAGAATGTGATATTGACAAGTTCGATTTCCGAAGTGACGATTTTATAAGTTTCGATTCTCCGCGCATGCGCGGTCTCCAGCTGGATGGTAGGTTATGGAAGGTCGTTCTGAACGCTCTTCGGGGGGCGAAACAGGAGGTTGGAGTGGTGACAAGTATTAAGTATCGTAGATCCTTAATTTTAGAGTTGGTAAATTTTGGACATGGCAAAATTTGGTTTAACCATTGGCTTTACTTATCTAAATTCGAAACTGGTAATCTCACGGTATTTGCATTGGTGATAAACCTTTGCTCTGATAATAACTGTACATCGGGAAATACACCTGCCAGGAATAACAATAAGTTATATTGAATTCCGATTTGATCTGATGTTAATGATTGAAGTTGGTCGTTAATATGCATGAAGGGATGATAACGAATCCTAAATCTTAAAGAAGTACTGTGGAATTCTGAATGTAAATTATAACTTATTGCTGAGTTTATTATGTCGGGCATTTCTTTCCAAAATACAGGTAGAACTTAATTTTAAATTATTGTTGAATTTAAATGAGAGTCATATTGCTTAAATTCTGATGTTGGGTCTTTCGCTTTTATTAAATATGAATGAAGGATGTAAATTAAAAATTATTGTTAGAGCGCATATGAATTATATTGTTCAAATGGATTTCTGATGTTGGGTTGCATCTTTGAAATATAAGTTTTCACATTTGGTTACGTTGAGACTGGTTCATTCCTCTACCAACCTGCTAAAGTATTACACCTACTTTTACTTCCTTGTAATATATTCAAATATTAAAATTGCTTAGTGATGTAGGCCTACAGGTAATGTATATTACGCATGTTAATTTCTATTTGCAAGAGACCTATAAATTCTGAGAAAGAAAATGTTTAAATATAATAAAATTATACTAGCGAAAGCTGCACCTCTCGCTTAAAATATGTAATTTTTACTCTAAAGTAACCAGAAACATACCTACCGCTAGTTATGTCGAGGGAAAAATACTCCATTTTATTCGTTTGGTTCACAATAAAATAGTACTTTTTACTCCATTTTAATTGTATTTTTGGTTCCAGAGGAAATACTTGACATTTTTAAAAATACTCTTATTTCATTTCCAGATTTACTGAACCACTGGTCCATGGAAAGAACTGTTCTTTAATGGATGAAAGGTCTAAGGGTCGCCTCTGATTGTAGGGGTCTTCACTTTAACCTATACGTTGAAGGTCGCAAGTTTTACGACGAAGGGTTTCAAGCAAAAGGCGACTATCCCACAAAACTGACAGAATTAAGATCTTCGGAAAACGTATTATGTGTCATTCTCGTGTTAGTTTTACATTACCTCGTTAACATGCTTTAGCCTGTTATCGGCCATCTTCAGAACCGGTTGTTGCTGGTCTTGGCGCCTTTTGTCTATATTTCCTGGGGGGAGTATGTTTGTGTAGTGTAATGTGAAGTCAAAGAATGTGTTCTGAAGTTGAGTTGAATTTCATTTGGATGTGTTTTTGAGTGTCTATATATTTCGTATTGTTCTAGTGTGTTTAGTTTCTGGCTTTTTGGTTGAATGTGCAGAATTTCCATGTCTCTGTATGAGTGATTAGCATTTGTGATGTGTTCTGCATATGGCAGTTTTGTTATGGCTGTGATGTGTTCTTTGTAACGTGTTTGAAATGATCTGCCTGTCTCCTCCTATGTAGAAGTTGTTGCAGATGTTGCATTTGAGTTTTTATACACCTGTGTGGCTGTATTTAGTTGTTTGTGTTTGTGTGTTGAGATGCTTTTGTAGAATTGATATTTTTGTGTTAATTGTTTCTTCAGACAATCTATGCTGTGAAATTTGAAAACCGTGCTATCAAAAAGGAGTGCGTTATGTGTCAGTGAAAATTTTTAAATAGCCTCCCTATGGAAATAAAAAAATGAAACTCAAACCATAAGATTATTTAGGGTCAAATTAAAGAAGCACCTAATTTCTCACGCCTTCTATTCTGTAGGTGAATTCATGACATTCAACAACACTTCATGAATATTTCTGTCTTGTATTAAGTATTGATACTATTAAGTGTTGGACTAGGAGACTGTATTGTAAAACTGTTCTATATACATTTAAACTAGACTGTGACTATAATTAAGACTTTACAGTACTATTAAGATTTTTTTTTTTTCGTTTGACATGTTCCATATTCCAGCTATGAAGCAATGTACAAATACCATGGAATGTAAATAAATACAATACAATACCCGAATTCAGAGACTGTACATTAAATTCTGTTTTTTTTTCTCTTTCTGCGTATTGCTGTAGGTGGCGCATTCTATCCCATCTGCATTGCTGCTTCATTAATATTGATATCAAAATAACTGGGACATAATTGAAGAGAGTCTTTTTTCTCTTTCCAAAGTAATATAAGCTCATCTGTATATTACGTAACACAGACAGACACTTCCGGAGTATTAACTTTTGATTATTTAAAAGCTACCTACTCTTGCTATTCGCTATCGATCAGTATCTGAAGATAGAACCGGCAGCTTTTAACGCAGTGCTTCTCTGATTCCATTAGCAATATTGATGAGGGTTAGATGAATTCCATCGCGAACTATGTTGTTAATGGATGATTGTGAAGCTGTCTATTTATTTTAGTTGTTCACACGAGCAAAATTATACAAAATATTGTTCAATACAGGTAAACAGACATCACTTGACTATAGAACAGAAAATACTGATACTGAATTATGCTGAATATACTTATACTATTATTACAGGAGAGAATGTGCAACTTATCATGGGATGTCTGTCTGTCTGTCTGTCTGTCTGTCTGTCTGTCTGTCTGTCTGTCTATCTATCTACCTACCTATCTATCTATCCATCTACCTACCTATCTACCTACCTACCTACCTACCTACCTACCTATCTACCTATCTAGTCCACACCTGTGGAGTAACGGTCAGCGCGTCTGGCCGCGAAACCAGGTGGCCCGGGTTCGAATCCCGGTCGGGGCAAGTTACCTGGTTGAGGTAATACGAGCAAATGCTGGGTAACTTTCGGTGTTGGACCCCGGATTCACTTCACCGGCATTATCACCTTCATCTCATTCAGACGCTAAATAACCTAGATGTTGATACAGCGTCGTAAAATAACCCAATAAAATAAAAAAAATCTACCTACCTATCTATTTATTTATTTATTTATTTTATTGCTAATAAGTTTGAAATGTATACAAGTTAATACAATGTAAGATAAACTAGCCCATTCCTGAATGAGTAAAACTCGTGCTCAGGAGTGGATTCCAATTCAGACAAAAATAAAATTAAAATTGAGAGTGAATACAGATTAAAAAGTGTTTAATATGTTTAAATCCAAACTATAAGTCCGATACAATTTTTTATTAACTTGGAGAAGATTTGTGGTTAAAATTATATTAGAATAAAATTTGTTTAATAATCTGGGTCCTTGATTCATACTATGATAAAAAGCTGCACTGGTTCAGACAAACGCAGAGAATTCATATTTTTAGTTCTATATTTATGTATATACCTTCCAAAGTTATTCAGATTTTTGTGAAAATATTTTAATAAAATAAAATAATAAATTTGTTTAATGTCGAAAACTTTGAAATGTTTAAACAACAATTCAGTTGAGTAATCTTTCTGCTTTTTAAACATATTTTTAATACCTTTTCTGTAGTAAAATTAACCGATAAAGGTTGGATTTGTAAGTTCCACCCCAACCTATAATACCATACATAAATATACTGTAGAATGAAATAATGCTAAATAAATTATACGTAAACAGTTAATTGACAAAATATTTCTTAGAACAACAAAGTAATATAATAAAATAATTTAATGTTTTACGTAATTTATTACAAATAGAATGAATATGATTATTTCATTTTAAATGATTATCAATAATTATACCCAAGTATATAACATCATTAACTTCATTAATAAGTGAACAATTGCAATTTATATCGGAATAGTCAAAATTATGCATTTTAATTTTTAGTGTACCGGTAGATGAAATTTGTTTATTACCTTTATTATTTAAAGAACATGGGATACCTATTGTTTTATCTTTATTAATTACAAGTGAATTTAAATCGAACCATTTTTTGATAAACTTTAAACCGCAATTTGCATTATAATAAGCATCAGTCCAAGTTTTTCCACTAAAAAGTAAAACAGTAAATACCGAATACAAGATATATTAGGACATAATTACAAATAAGTCATCTGTCATAAAAGAAAATATGCTGTTCAAAGAACAAAGTTTTAGAAAGATTAGATTCGACATTGATAGTGTATTCTCCAAAAGCCAGGCGACTCAGAAGAACAGTGGATACAATTACAACATCCAAACTTGCAGACTTCATTGACTTTAATAAAGCGTTCGATATTGTTAACCGTTGAAGATTATAGGAAATACTGACATCTAAGGAAATTCCAGACCTCTTAATAAGAGCAGTACTAGTTTTACATACCAGTAATATTAGAATTAAAATTAAATAGAAATAACATGAGATATTAGACAAGAGTGATATTTTTATCACTTGTTTTATTAATTTATAAATTTCACTAGGTCAAAAGAAGTTGGCTATTAATTATATGAAAACCGTTTTTAACCGAACTAACACGCCTCTAAACACATTAGCATTTATCCGATGATGAGGCCATATTAGCAAACCACATTGAGAGCCCTGTTTAAATTTAACTGTATTGCAAAAAATATAACCTTCAAATATCTACGAAAAAGACTAAAGTGATAGGTTTTAAAGGAATAGCGCTACTAACTATAAAAATAATTGCTGATAATGAAAATGTGGAGTAAATGAACTGTTTCAATTACTTAGGATGCCTGAAATCTTATGAAATAATTGTGTATACATAAAACCCTCTCAATTCCAAAAGTAAAAGCGACAGACCATCTCCTTGCTTTAGCATGCAGTGAATTGGAAAAGCATCAGACAGAAACTGGCCTATACGCATTCTGCTGTAAGTTTCACTGAGACACATTTTAATTAATCGAACTAGTTTCTTGGGAATACCAAATTCAATAAGAATGTTACATAAAATTTCTCTCTTAATCGAGTCATATACTTTTTGAAATCTATGAATAACTGATGTACTGTACCCTTATAGTCCCATTTTTTCCTCCAATATCCGTCGAATACAAAAAATCTGATCAATAGTCGATCTATTACGCCTAAAACCACACTGATGATCCAAATATTTGGCAATGAATACATAATATTATTTTTATGAATGTTCTATTTGGGGTTTAATGAAAGTTCTGTTACGACAGAAGATTCTTTCCAGGAAAGTCACATGCGTCACATTATAGGAGATGCCTAATGCGATTTCCATAAAACGAGAATATTTAATATTCTCAGATCAAAACAAGAAATTATGCCTCATAAATATTGGTCTTAAAATTAAATTTTGTATGAAACAAAGAGCTTTGAAGTTGGTATTGTAAGAACAGCATATCTTCTAATGTGAGCACTTTGCTAGTTTCTTAGTGGGAAATGCAATAAACAAAAAGGTAACAAGGTGTGCAGTCATTTAGCCTCTGCCATAAACAGTATACCTAATAAGAACAGCAAAGAGCTCATATTGAAGATATGCTGTTCTTATAATACCAATATCAAAGTCCTGTTTCATACGAAGCTTAATTTTAGGATCTATGTTTATTGTTTCGATGAATAATACGAGCTGTCAGAATATTGATTGTTTTAGTATCATAGTCCCCAAAATAAAAAATATAATCCAGTATCTGAAGATATAGCCTATCTATGGGAACTCTCGTCTTGAAAGAGGCCATACCACATCGCAAAGTCATCTACGCATATAGTACACAATATTCACGACAAATACATTTTTCATAACGCGTTAAAACTCTTAGAATAATGTTCTAGTAACATATTATCTCAAGACTTGAACGTTCATCTTTATCCTAGCTGTCAGCAACAGAAGTTTGTTACATTTGGGTTAAAATTCATTACTGATGGTGATTTAAACTAGAGTTCAATAGTGAAGTGACAAAAAATTACACCAACACACATGACACAGCATTGTTAACTTAGAAGAAGAAAATTATCAACACTTTCAGTTCCCTTCACAATTTATACTAGACCGACAAATACTGTAGTCGTCAGCAGTCTATAACCGTGGAAACGGCTAGGATTTAACGAAGCAGCTTTTTTTAAAAACAAATGACATCCGATTAAAGTGTCAAAGGCAGCAAAATAAAAGAACGGAGTGAGCGCGAGATAAGTTATTTTCCTTTCGTGTGATTGGAGCCCAGCCACCGCACGGATGGGTGACCGAGCAGAATAACAGAGAAGAACTTGAATAAACACTTTTTTATTACTTTGTACCTAGGTGAGAGAGATATGTGCATGCACGTATCAAAGGATTCTCCATTATGGGGAGGAACAAGGGAAGGTGTGCACCTCGGAATGCCAATTGTATGACGTCACAAACACAATCGTTTCTAAAAACAAGTGAGGGCGATAAAAATACAGTAGCAGGCGGGACACGTCTATTGTAGCGGCTTGTTGTGACGTCAGCGGCGTGGTGACGTCGGCCGTCTCCCGCGTCACGATAATTGGTTTTTATTTCGCTGTGTATCGCCCAGCCAGCAGGCCCCCCACGTCCAAGCTCCCGCCCCGCAACAAATCTGCCCATTGTGTCAACTGGGAATTTGCAACAATGCTGGCACGTCCGTATTTCCTAAGTTAGCTCCAAATTATTTCTGTCGCCTTTCAATTATTAGGAAAATATTGTTACATGTATCAATCTGTATTCGTTGCTACGCATACGTTCTTAGCAAGAAAATATTAGGGATCATTTTGTTTCAAATCAAGAACAGATGAATTCGTCTTGTAAATATAGAAATATCGGATAGATAAGATAGGAACTTAACGAAATTAATAAGAACTCATAATCAATTTTATAAAATATAAAATGTAAAAACCAAAATCAGTGTGATGAAGATATCTCATTAATGATCGGTTAAATTTGTTAAATTATAACTACATATTACACTAATCAGGCTAAATAGGCTATTAGTGTTATGAAATTATGCAAGGTATTTTATTTCATAATATTTATAGTCTACTTACAAGGAGAGCTCACTAAGTGATAATGGATTTTCACAACGATTTTTCTCCCATACGTTCCATAAGAAACCTCCCTACAAGTTGCTACATCCAGAAAAGGCTTAGGCTTCGGTATATGATTTCTCAAAATAATCCCTTGACACTCATACAAGTTTCATATCTCCATTGCCATCGTGAAGAAGAAAATTTTAAGGTTCCAAATATTTATGCATTCCCCTCAAAATCAGGGAAGATTACGAAAACTCACTTCTTCAAGCTGTTTCAAGAAGTATATTTTCCATCTGTCAGCGACCATTGCATTCTTTGGTAGACGTGTGGTCTAGTTACTGAGGTAGACAGACTATAGAAAGAATAACTCCTGAAGGTAAAACCACAGTCTAGTATATACAGTCGCGAAGCTCAATACGTAGTAAATATGCAAACATTAGATAGTTGCTCACCACTAGGATCGCTAATATCGCCTAATTACAGGCAATGCAAAATAGAACCGTCACAGTCTATTGTTTCTAGCGCCCTCAAAACTCAAGCTTCGTGACTGTATACAGTAGACTGTGGTAAAACGGTGGAAGTGCTAATAATTCCAAAGCACACAGCTCCGATTATTCAGTCTCTTGAGGTTTATGGCTTTAGGTCTGAGAACAATATTTCATTCGAAAGTTCTCTGATAGTGTTTTGTTACTTAATACGTATATTATATTGCAACAGAGAAGTAATGTGATAAAATTGTAGTGCTTAACATATAATCGGCTTTCATCTCCTAGATATGTGAATATGTTGAAATACGGCTGACATAAAGTCGGATACTTTGACAACAAACCCGGTAAATTTGTCACTTCTGTAGAACTCAGTTTTCACGTTTATGTACAGAACTGCTCCAAAGCTGTGAGAAACTTATTTTTATGAAATGTTCATGGTACAAAGTTCCGCTGTGTTTTGAGAATTTTTACAACGATTTTCACTACTGTGATCAGTTCAGTGAATAATTTCAGGTGTGCTTACATTTCCTTATCATTTATTCATAGACTATTCTATAGTCAATTTCATGAATATTGCATATGGGTAGCTACCTGGTATATCATTTTCATAACATATATTATTTAAGGAGATTCTAACAGTTCGGTATGCCTCTAGATGAGATTTAATGCCTGATATGTCTAACACATAGCACTGTTTGCATTAGCTGTTACAGCTCTGGATTGAAGAATTTCAAAAAATCTTATCTCTAAAACTAGGCTTTCTCTGGAAGTACAAACCTATAGGGAGGTTTATTTCTAATTGAACGTATGGGAGAAAAATTGTTGTGAAAATCCATTATCACTTGTTAGCCTGATTAGTGTAATATGTAGCTAATCGGCGATGTATGCAATGGAGAGGGAAAGAAACTAGCCACCCTATCCCACCCTAGTTGTCTCAGAAGTGGTGCCATATTTGTATCACTTGTGAGGTTCAGACCTGTCTTCGGACAGTTCACTCAACAACAACAACAACGTTTTCACTTTACAGTGTTAATATTGAAATATTATAGTATTTACCTTACTGACTAATTATGGCGTGAACTATATGCCATTTAACGATTGCTACTCGCCTTCAGCTAAAGTTCCTTCTACAACAATGTTTAACATACATTTATAATATGGAATATGGGTTAAATTAAACAAGTTTATAAAACACTTTCTTACGATTTGAACGATATTTTTGTTAATATTATTATTAGTCTTCGATTTTGCGTTATAAAGAAGAGTTATTGTATCTTATATTATGGCAACGCGCATGCGTTCTAAGAGCGGAAATCCTAAGGTCAAATGACGACCTGTTTCACTCAGCAAAGCTAATACATTGCAATGACTGAGGCTGATCAGCCTTCTCCATCTCGTATTGCTAACCACAAGAAAGAAAAAACATACTTATGTAAGATTGGTTATTAATCATCTTTGAGAATATTACGGATTGTTTTCTTAGTTCAATGAAAGTCTTTCTCTCTCGTGTTTAAATCTTGTCTGCAGTATATCAGCTGGGTAGCACATGCAAACGCGGAATAATACTTTTCAGTTTTATGTCTACTTCAGTCCAAGGGCGCCCACAGGAGGTAGCCAGTTAGATTTTTATTTTTTTACACTTTTTTTATTTTTCTCTACGTGCTCGATACATGTTTCCTCAAACCCTCGGTAAACAATTCAACAAAAACGAGTGCTTTAAACTATGAATGCGTGCGCAAGGTAATTTAGATTTCAGAACTGACTTTTTTTCATGTTCAATTTTCTCTATCCTCGTCCATCCATTTCCTATAATTTTCTAACCATTTTGCTACCACTGAGAGTGGATCCTGCGGGCGCCCTTACTTCAGTCTAGCTGGAATGAGAGTAGTGGGGTTATGCGTTTTCTTCTGGTTTCTTTACGCTGGTGTCTTGTTGAGGATATATAGGTAGAGATAGGGTTGTGTTCATGATTGGTAGCGTAATGTTGTGTCGAAAGTAAGAACGCGTGATGTGTATTAATACAGGGTGATTCAAAACCTCTGCGACAAACTGAGGGGTGATAGATATAACAATAAGGAACCATTTTTGTTAAACAACCTATGTCTTTTGACTCGTCGTTTCGAAGTTACCGTTGAAAATGTTCTTGCGCGGGCGTACGTTAATGTATGCGAATGTGTGCACCCCTGTTTGTTTGTTGAGATGTTTGTAAGAGACGAGAAGGGTTGTTGTTGCTTGTTTACTTTTAAAGTTCAATACTTTTTCCTTTCAGTTCAGTGTAATCATCAATTGAGAATGGATGTCTACGCGGTCTTCCACCAATGCGCTGGGCACGAAGAGACCCATCGTCTCGAAGGCGCTGATTAAGTTGTGTGGTGAGGGTGATTTATGTTTTGAAACTGTTGTTGGTACATGTGGAGAGCTCTTCTTGCGTTTCCGCGAGCCTCCCCATAACACATTACCATGTTCGGCAACTCGGGAAAAGTGAAGACATCCATTCTCAATTGATGATTAGACTGAACTGAAAAGAAAAAGTATTGAACATTAAATGTAAACAAACAACAACAACCTTCTCGTCTCTCACAAACATCTCAACAAACAAACAGGGGTGTACACATTCGCATACTTTGACGTACGCCCTCGCGAAAAACATTTTCAACGGTAACTTCGAAACGACGCGTCAAAAGACATAGGTTGTTTAACAAAAAGGGTTCCTTATTGTTAGATCTATCACCCCTCAGAGTTTGTCGCAGAGGTTTTGAATCACCCTGTATATCGATACAATAATAAGATAAAGTAGAAATTCAAATAAGTTGTAGTTTCGTCAATCTGCTCTACTTTGGACTTTGGTGTAAGTTATCCTTCACTAGGAAGTAGAAGAGCTACTCAAGTAGTATCAGAACTGAATATTATATTCTATTTTTGTATATTATTTTTGACAGATTTTTTCTTGAGCTATGCCGTTCGTACTGTAAGTGCCGAATACAACTTCAGGATTAACTCACTTCGCCGATTCCATTAAAAGTGTGTTGTCATTTTTAAGAATCGACGTATGTTTCTTTTTCTTGTAAGACTGTAATCAAAGACATCTTTGGTTATTCTAATGTCTGGCATAGGCTGGATAATTATAATCTTTTCAATTTATTCTGTGTTTTTTAATTGTAGCTGCAATTGGTTGTACATTCATTTTAGTTTAGATATCAATATTTCCTCTATGGTCTAATATTATGTATCCTACAACAGGATGAATAAATCTCATTTCTTACTATTTAATCCGTTGTCTCATTGATTGGTTTCTTCCGAGGTTTTCCCCAGCTGTCGGACTGATGCCGGATGGTATATGTCGAGTCCTCGGCCTCACTTCATTTCACCCCCTTTGGTCTGATTACCTGGTTGGGTTTTTCCGAGGTTTTTCCCAACTATAAGGCAAATGTCAGGAAATCTTTTGGCGAATCCTCGGGCCTCACCTCATCTCACTACAGCTCGCAAAAATATTGTAGAAAATTGTAAAAAAAAATTGTAAAAATTATTTAAAAATTGTAAAAATTGTAATTGTAATCTTGTAAAATTTTCACTTGTTCCACATCTTAAAGCTTCATTGCTAATGTAAGATGTATGGAATATAATAAATGAAATGAAATAAAAATGAAATGGACTGACGTTAAGGCCTAACTTTCCCATCCATAGCGCCAATTTTATGGATTTAAACAATTTTAGCAACCATTAATACTCAAATAAAACAGAAAACAAATATGTACATAGAATATAGTTGACAAAGTCGGCCTCGGTGGCGTAGTTAGTTATAGCGCTGGCCTTCTGTGTTCGGGGCTGCGGGTTCGATCCCGGCCCAGGTCGATGGTATTTAAGTGTGTTTAAATGCGTAGGCTCATGTCAGTACATTTACTGGCATGTAAAAGAACTGCTGCGGGTCAAAATTCCGGCACACCGGCGACGCTGATATAACCTCTGCAGTTGCGAGCGTCGTTAAATAAAATTTCATAGTTGACAAATCAGCATGAAACACAGTGGGTGAGAATGAAAATACGACGTCAGTAGTTAGTAAATCCGAACGCCAAACTCGGTGACTTAGTTTTTTCCCCCATAATTACTGTATCTTTCTCCTATTTCAATCAGTCTCTCCCAAGGCACATAAAGTTCTACAGCGCACTATTTATCTTTCATTAACTGAATAAGGCCCGGAATGGAGAATCTGAAATTGTCGGAAAACTTCACAACGTCTATCTCAACTTTAACTTCATAAAAGTTAAAGATTTCTAAGAAGTCGTATCCACACTTTACATGTAGGACTATCGCCCCAGTCTAAGGCAATTAAACACAAGTCTCTAACAATTACTGACGCCTAAGAAAAATTCCTGTCTTAATATTCGCATTACAATTCTGTAACATGGAAGAATTTCAATGAAGGGAATTCGAACTTACTATTTTAACATAAATAGAACTTGATTTTTTTGTTTCTTTGAGTTCTGTACAATTACTGATTACAATAGAGTCATATAGGCTCATCAATGTTGCTATGTTACGTTAATATAATCTGTTTTTATATTATAATTACTAGAATAATAAATCGTGTGAAATTAAATTACATCACAATAGTACAATTATATCGTTATACTAGTAATACCATTATTACAGAAGGATTAAAATTAGATTTTCAGCACGTATACAGCATAGTAATTTTAATACAGTGTGATCGAAAAGTCCCTCCGCAGCTCTATTAGTTCTAGTAATCCTAGGATACAATCCTGTAGAAAGTTGGCACTGCCCCATTCATTCCGGTTTGACAACCTCACACCCCCAGTCTATCATATGCTCAGCGGCCAGTGCTGCCACTTGAGTTCTCTACCAAATACACTTGAATTCTCTGCCTAGTGGATTCTCGGCTACACGAGCACTGCGGAGAGACTTCTGGATCGCACTGTACTTTATCAGTAATATATATTTTAGATATAAAAATGAGTACTGCTACAAAATTGGAGTGATATTAGTACCATCGACATTGTTTCTACATTTCCATAGTTATGGAAAGTTAGGCTAAATTCATAGTAACAAGAATAAGTCCATCGAATTCGCACTTGTAGGACCAAGAACATTATTTTCTGGTATGATTTTGCAAGAAAAAAATACATTAACTCACTCAAGAACAAGCTGAATTTATGTTTATCGATTTAATTTGCCATAGCGACAGTAACTTGTGTGACTCCATTAAGTTTATATCAATGTATTATTACATTTTAAACATAAAAAATCACATATATTTTTACCATTTTTTCATTTTACCATGGATCCCGAAACGGGAATAGCTGTAATTGCTGTTTATTTACTGTATTATATTTTTCATATCAACAATAGTGAAATAATTGAAAGAGATGTTATGAACCAATATTATTGTAATGTTTCTTTTTTGTGACCTTTCCTGTTCCCGTTTATAATTTGAATTTTGTATTCGCTCTGTGTGTTTTATGCTTTGTCCAAGGACATTGTCCCGTTATTGGGACTGAGAGTCTTTCTAAATAAATATTTTTCTATAAATCTACTTCTTAACAACTTTCAAACCTTTGATTGCTTTATGTTTATTTACAAACGCTTTAACATATGCGGTCACATCGCGTGTTCAGGATCTATGGGTATACAAGTATGCCGTTGTTACTATTGTTGACTTCCCATTTATAGGTTATTATGTGTTTTAAAATGGCTCATTTTCGTGTAACTGATTTTATATTTTGATTAATGTTAATGATATTAGTGATTGAAGCGGTGATGAATTATGGTATGTAAATTTCCAATCCGGCATTTGCCTTTGTGACCGAGGGAAACAATGAAATCCCCAGTCAGATTGGCCGACCACAGGGTTTGAATCCAGGACCTCCCGACTGCATCTGAACCAACTCGCTCGGTATTTGTGTACTTATGTAGAAATATATTCATCAACAATATTACTGTTGCGAGGATACGAAATTGTACAAATACCTTGATAAGAGAATCGACATTAAGTTAATTTCATATGCATTACTAATTGCAACCAAACCATAAAGTCACTCTTGTCTTATCGAATTAGTGATATCTATGTAAACTACATGTATTGGTTGCTAAATACGAAATCGTGTTGATACTAAACAATGAGAAGAAACTCGCTGATGCACTGAATGTTGTGTAGCAACATATACCTATTATTAGTTCGAACCAGAGTGTGAATTAACAGGGGGATTTCCCCCTTATTGGAAAGTTATCCCCCCCTCTCATAAATTCATATTAACATCCCTGTCAGGGATAACTTCTATCCCTCTCACAAAAAACAATTGTTTTAATACGAGTACATGTACTTCATAAAGTATAAAGTAAGCAAAGAAAATAATATTGATGTATTATCATCACCGGCAAGCTGACAACAATCAATAACTTAGGAATTACACGTCTTATCTTAAGCCTGCTCATGGATATTATTATTTTATTATTATGATCAAGATAATAATTTAATGTATGGTATTCTCTATCTAGGATTCTATGCCCTCTCATCAGAAATCTTAATTCGCACCCTGGTTTGAAGTAAAACGTACTACAAGGTCACAAACACAATCGAGACAACCACAAAGAACTAGAAACTGAATGCATATTAAAAAGAAACAGACGTGTATATATATATATATATATATATATATATATATATATATATATATATATACAGAGTGTTCCGCTTATAAGTATAACAAAAGAAATAGCTATAACTTCTGAATTAATACAAGTATATAGTTGAAACCAACTGCTACAAAGAATGAAAACTGGGAATTTTTGTTATCTTATGTTCCATAAACCTCAACATGGCTTCCATTGGTGGCACGGGAAATATCCAACCGGTATTCAACCTCGACCCAAGTGTTATGAAGCATCTATGGTGTAACATTGTTGACAGCAGCATAAATTCTTTCTTGTAAGTCTGCCAAATCACGTACTGGCGTCCTGTAGACCTGGTCCTTAACAAACCCCCACAGGAAAAAATCAGGTGGTGTTAGATCTGGTGATCTGGCAGGCCATGTGATGTACGGTGATCCTCTTCCGATCCATCTTGCAGGGAATTGTTCGTCTAAGAATGTGCGAACCATGTTGGCAAAGTGTGGTGGAGCCCCATCTTGCTGGAAAATTGCTCCATCTGGGAGTTGTGGCACAGCATACAGTTGCAACATATCCAGGTACGTGTTTGCAGTGACTGTCTTTTCAGCAAAGAAATAGGGACCAATGATTCTGTCACGCATGATCCCACACCAAACATTCCATTTAGGGGAATCCCGTTGGTGTTCAATTACGACACTTGGATTTTCCGACCCCCAGATGCGACAATTGTGTCGGTTTACTTTTCCACTGACGTGGAAGGTTGCCTCATCTGAGAAACAGACTCGAGTTAGAAATGTGTCGTCATCGTCCACTTTATCCAACATTGTTTCTGCAAAGCGTTTTCGTTCCAGTTTATCATTCGGCGTAATCATCTGATGAAGTTGCAGCTTGTACGCTCGCAAACGCAATCTTTTATGGAGCACTGTATGCACTGTTGTTGGTGGGATGTTCAACTGCACACTAGCCTGTCGAATGGATTTCCGCGGGCTTCTCTGAAATGCCTCGCGAATGCGTTCGACATTTTCGTCAGACACTTTACGCTTGGAATGTTTACCTGCATTAGACAACAAACTTCCTGTTTCTCTGAGCTGCCTATCCCATTTCATTATTGAGACGTACGTCGGTACAGCTTCCCTCGGTCTAAGATTGTACTGACGGCGAAACAAGCGCTGTACACGAATTATGGATCTATGTTCTGCTAATGACAGCACACAAAAGGCTTTCTGCTGTGGCGTCCACATGCTGACTGACTAAAGATACGATACGAATTCTCTTATTTAATGATCTGCGCATGCGTGAGTCTTCTAAAAATAAGTAACAACAATGGATTAAAACTTCCCAATTTCCTCTTTACAATGGTACCAATCTTAACCCATTTGCATGCATTGTTATGAAATTATAACTATTTCTTTTATTATACTTATAAGCGGAACACGGTGTATATATATATATATATATATATATATATATATATATATATATATTAGTAATTGAGTACAACATTTAAGGAGAATGGATAGTGACAGAATTCCACGGTTAATTCTCAAATAATAAGCCATGCGGTAGAAATCAACAGAGTCCTCTGAAGAAATTCAGAATGAGGACGAAATGCGTTACACGGTCCAACTTCATGACCCTTTGGTAGTGATGGTGATGGTGATGATAATGATGATGATTATGATTAGGTAGAATTGAACTTCAAAATCAAACATGTATGTTATTTTTCTTTAAAGTAACATTTCTTGACTCGGTATAGACATCTAACCAATTTAAGAATAGACTAAGGAAATATTTTTTTAACAATTCTCTTTAAAAAATGTAGCTGTTACAAGTTTCTCAGTGTTTAATGATTATAAGTATCACAGAATAAATATTTAAATTATTATTATTATTATTATTATTATTATTATTATTATTTCTTACCAATGTCTCACTAACATTACTTATCTAAGTTTCATTATTTACTTTTACTTTCATTATTCACTTTCACGTTGTTTTACGGTCTAAATATTAATTAAATAATTATGTAACCAATTGCATTCAATTATAATTTAGAGTCTAACCGGGCGGAAGAGAAGGCCTACTGGCCTTAGCTCTGCCAGATTAAATAAATTATTTATTATTATTATTATTATTATTATTATTATTATTATTATTATTATTATTATTATTATGGCTGGGAGAATTCACATAAAAATGTTAGTAACAGGCAACAATTGGTTATTATTGTTATTTTTGGTTGGTTATTTAACGACACTTTATCAACTACTAGGTAATTTAGCGTCGATGGGATTTCTGATAGCAGGATGGTATTTGACGAGATGAGGCCGAGAATTTCCCACAGATTACCTGGCATTTGCCTTACGGTTGGAGAAAACATGAAAAAAATCCAACCAGGTAATCTGCTCAAGCGGGAATCGAACCCACGCCAGAGCGCAACTCCGGATCGAAAAGCAAGCGCCTCAACCGACTGAGCGACGCCGGTGGCTATTATTATTATTATTATTATTATTATTATTATTATTATTATTATTATTATTATCACTATCACTGATAAGTTCAGTTGAGCTCAGACTATTAAATTCTGCTAGGCTATTACCACAATAATTAATTCTGGATTCAGGCAGGGTAACATTCTATTCACTAAAAACTGTCATAACAATCCAGTGTAATTATTGTCCTACAAGAAACACAGTAGCAAGTAGTAAACTTCCGTTTTTATTGCTAAACGCCTAGGAGATGCACTTGAGCGACTGTTTCCCGCAAGAAGTAGTGCCTAGTAATAATTTTACAGTTACCATGGTGACATTTTTAAAGCAAAGTGCGATGCGGTTAAGCCTATTTACAAGGAGGTGCAATATTTCATTCCCATGGGCGTGCTTTCTTTTTTTCCCTCCCTTTTTATCTAAACTTATATAAAAAGGCGTGCAAATTTATTGTGCAACCACTACGGCGTAAGTGAGGCAGAGCAGGATTTATTCCTCGGAATAAAAAGGTACCACGCACCCCTCCAAGAAATCTTCTCCATATTTCTAAGCAAGTTTAACCTTGTTCTGGGAGAGGATCTGTATGCTACAATAAGTTCCGCGCATAGAAGTGACATATGGAGGGAATTCTGTATACGTACCCCACTGCTAGATACATTCGTTGTCATTATGTTAGCAGCAGTGTGTAAAGAAAGTGTGTGCTAGTCTGAATTGTCTAACGGATTACAGGCTAATTCTTACTTATTTCTCATGCTGGAGTAGGCCTAGTAATTACAAAAATAGTTACATACCGGTACTTCACAAAAATATCTCATTTTGATGTTCTCTGAACATACCTGTATTTTCAAATTTATGTTAAAATAAAGAAATAATTATATTTAAAAACTCCAAAGAAGCAGATCTAAATTGAAACAAAAGTTCAAAATATTTAAAAATAAACTATTTGCGATGTTTCACTGCAGCGAAGGAATTAAACATTTTCATTCTGAATGATTAGTTGGAAAAGAAGAAAAATTGTTGATAATTTCCAGTTTCATGAACTGTTAGATATTACAAAACATTTTTAGGACATCTACGTTATTTAAATTTAGGTACAGTTTTTGAGAAAGAATTTCAGGTACTATTAATTTTTTCCACCTCACTATGAGAAAAGTTGTATATTATTAAACTAAAAGAAAGGATAATAACAATAATAATAATAATAATAATAATAATAATAATAATAATAATAATAATGGTGATTATTATTTTCGCCATTATTTTTATTATATATTTTTATTGCTATTCGATTATTATTATTATTATTATTATTATTATTATTATTATATTATTATTATTATTAATATTAACGCTAGATTATATATACATATAATTGAAGAGTTCGCGGGAAGAACGATGAATGTCACAGTTTTGTTAAGGTTGATATCATTATCTAATTCAATGGATCACTGCAAAATTTAATGTTGTTCTGATGAAAAATGGTAAAAAGGAGAATTATCACCACGAATACAGTAATCCTTTCCTTTATTTTCTATAGAAACAGCACTGCATCTTGCAGTTACAGACTCAATTAGATCATTATCTAATCCTTAACATAAATGTGACATTCATCGTTTTTCCCGCGAACTCTTCAATTATATCCACTTTGAAGATTAAAAGTACCTAGATCTCTTTGAAAGCAGATACATTATACACGCTGTCTAAAATCTCAGCATTACACGTCTTCATTACAGTTTCTGAACTTGTAAGAATCTTGGTCTAATATTTTGAGATATTTTTACCAAACTACCTACATTTGCACTTAAAGTGGGCATATACCTTCGAAATTCGAAAGAAATATTTTAATCCTCTTCGTTGAATGGACTTTCCTCGAATGGTGAAAAAATATGTAAACATATCTCATACATTTCGAGTTATGACCTAAAACATGAGAATGTATCAATTGAATTGGCCATTAAAATACGGACAAAACTTCTCAACTTCGGTTAAGTTTGCGCTCATTTCCTGTAATTTCATCTTCCCAAAACGGTTTCCCTCATTACTTCCACATTTTTAGATAAACAGCTTGTGACATTGTTTATACAAGTGTACTTTATACTCGAGAACAAATTCTACCTTTAGGACTGTTTCATCATTCCAAGTTCATTTTCCTTCAACAACGCTTTATGTAAAAAGTTACATTTTAGAATTCATGACAAATGTATGTATGCATATATATATGTATGCATATATATATATATATATATATATATATATATATATATATATATATATATATATATATATATATATTCAACTGATACTGACAGGATTTGTTGACACACTCATTATGAATAAAACGGAGAAGAGAGGAAGGAATATTAAGTATTAAGAAATATTCAGAATTATACAAGATATCAGAGCAACAAGTTTTAACTGAGCAAATTGCTATCCCCAATTAAAAATATAAATGACCTGAACAACAAATGATTATTTTTTTGCATTCTAAGAATTGTTTATTAATCTAAAAGTATTGTGTAATCACTAATCTAAATATGAACACAAAATTAATTCAAGGTATATAAAAATTAAATTTTGAATTTTAATAAATTTGCATTAATCAAAGATATACATAAACCCATTAAATTTTTAACTTCCTACTTTTCTATTTCGGATACTCTGAAAATATACAAAAACCTCAATATAATAATTCTACTTACAACTTTTGCTGATTTGCACCCGTGAGTCTCGGAACCAACAGCTAGTATGACGATCGTTAAACTGCCCAGTACGGCTACTTCAGCTGAAAGGACACTTACAAGTTATGGGTACCATTAACGAAACCTTGTGTAAGCGAAAGGAGGAAGAAACATCTTCGTGTATTATGCTCGAGTACTCAGAATTGTTTGGAGTCAGGTGGAAATATCTTTGAAAGTGTCCTTTGGATCCTGGGGATTTCCAGAGAATTAAACTAGGCCATTAATACAAGTTATAATTATCTATTTACATTGCATGAATGGGACGAACAATTATCCACGTTAATAGCAGGAACCGTTCTTCATAAGGAGAAACAAAGGCTGTCTTCTTAGGCAGAAAGTAGATTGAACCTATTCCATTTGACTAAAATAATTTATCGGTCTTTTAGAGAGCTTTGTGGAACTCTAAATAGTCAACTCTAGAAGTTCGATTGCATTTCGTTCGCTAGTTGTCCGTCCTAAGATATAACATGCAATGTATGTGATTTTATTATGTTCTAGCTTTGAGATAAACAGTTGCCACACATACTGTTTTTACCTGCTTCGCTCGTTCATTTTTCATATTGACTCTGCTGTTCTAGCCGCCGAAAATACCCGTTTCAGTGTTCTAAATCTATCCTCATACATATTATACGGAGTGAACCGTAAGTAACGTCATTACTCATAGATGTCGCTAATACTGACAAGCGTAGACTACTTAGTCCGTCAAAGTCAACCCAGAGAGCAGCACAGGCGCTAGATACACATTGCACTCGTAATGTATGAATGATGATAATGAATATTGTTGGGAACCGAAGTACCCAGGAACACTTCTGTGTTGTCGGACCACGAATTTGTCAAATACAAGTTATGTATTATTACACTGCAATTATACAAACAACCGGTGACAGTGGTACCGTAACTTAATTACACACAATAAAAATAATACACTATACAAATAAAATAATAATACAAATTGCAGAATAATCCTTCGAAGAGGTGGAAAAATTCAAATATCTTGAAGCAATAATAACAAATATAAAGGACACTCGGAAGGAAATTACACGCAGAATAAATATGGGAAATGCCTGTTATTATTCGGTTGAGAAGCTTTTGTCATCTAGTCTGCTGTCAAAAAATCTGAAAGTTAGAATTTATAAAACTGTTACCTTACCGGTTGTTCTGTATGGTTGTGAAACTTGGACTCTCAGTTTGAGAGAGGAACAGAGATTAAGGGTGTTAGAGAATAAGGTTCTTAGGAAAATATTTAGGGCTAAGAGGGATGAAGTTATAGGAGAATAGAGAAAGTTACACAACGCAGAACTGCACGCATTGTATTCTTCACCTGACATAATTAGGAATATTAAATCCAGACGTTTGAGATGGGCGGGACATGTAGAACGTGTGGGCGAATCCAGAAATGCATATAGAGTGTTAGTTGTGAGACCGGAGGAAAAAATATCTTTGGGGAGGCCGAGACGTAGATGGGAGGATAATATTAAAATGGATTTGAGGGAGGTGGGATATGATGATAGAGACTGGATTAATCTTGTACAGGATAGGGACCGATGGCGGCCTTATGTGGGGGCGGAAATGAACCTGCGGGTTCCTTAAAACAATTTGTAAGTAATGCAAATAATACACAATAATTACATTAATAATAATAGCCTACTGAAAATAACCTAATTATTAAGTGAACCTAATTGTCTATTACTGCCTCTGAGTCTGTATGTGTAAAATGCTCCAATAAATACTAATTTTCTATTACAACCCACATATGTATAAGCCCTACATAAGTACATGAATATAAACTCAGAATGGATCATGAGGATTTGAACCCGGGTCCCTCATCTTATAAGACCACATACGTGGTACATGGATCCAAATGTTGAACTCTGCATAAAGATTCAATATGAAGAGAACTAGGAATCTTTAAACTCAACAATAATCTGAAGACTAGAAAAAATTGGTATGAGCATGTTTGAAGACTAATTTACAAAATATTGAACTATTTCTTGAAGGATGGGGAAGTCAAGGATGACTTGCCAAAGCAGTGGTGTCACGAAACCATCATGGCAACTTATGATTTTGAACTTATTCGCTTCGCCGCGTGCTTTGCCTTAAAAGATGGCATATAGGGTAAAGGTTGGTAAATTGTGATACGAGTAATAAATGATAGTTCTTTTTGACAATTTATTACAATTTTACTGAGCGAGAGAAGGACGTGTTTTGTGCATAAACTTGTCCATGAACATTATCTTAATACGATGACGCAAAAAACTGATCTTCTCGCTCAGTAAAATTGTAATAAATTCTCAAAAAGAACTATCACAATATTACTCGTATCACAATATTACCAACCTTTACCCTAACTGTACGATTACTTAGAGCTCAAGCAGGGATGTAGAAATTATATTCTTCTAAGAGGAAACAGTATGTAATTAGTTTATACTGTTTCACAAGACATTGAAAAAAAGAAACGAATACTGGTACGTCAATACATATACAAACAAAATGGAAAACAAAAAGATAATTCTTTCCTAAGCTTTCATTTCATTGCTCACCTATTGCTATATCAATGTGTATAATGTCAAAACACATTTTCTTAAATTACAAGAATTCATTTTTCTCACTTGAAGGACCTGTTGCAGACGTTTGATATTTATTTTTAGACATAACATTCAGTATAGCAGGTAATATTAGGTTAAAAATTGCATTCCTTAAAACTGAACGTAATTTTTTTTAAATTCCATAGTCTAAATTTGTTATGTTTCATGAAAGAAAAAATTATTACCACTGTACATGCTGCCGAACATTAATAACACGTCTGAAACAAATTAAAGTAATTGAGGATATTGTGATGACTTCAATGCTCTTTAGTGTTTAGCATAGAGCGTATTCTGAATCTCAGGGCTGAACAATATGATGGCATCACGGTGTTCCGAATTTCAACAATGAAGTCACTGATGCTCCATCGGTGTCGCACCGGTCCCATCAGCTTGCAGAGGTGGTGGTAGTATCCATCAGTGAATCTGATTGGTTTTTATATAGGGCGGGAATTAGCAGACGAATGACATTTGTACGTTGTGTCATGGCGATATGATCTGCTTTGATTCTGCTGCATTGTTTGTAGTGAGCACAACGTAAAAAAAAAAAAAAAAAAAAAAAAAAACATGTTAATGGCTTATGAGCGAAGATGTCAACGGACCAGTTATTGCTACTGGTTCAAGAAATAAATTGTATATGCTCTCTTTTCTTTGAACGATATGACAGTACGGAAATTTCGCAAAATCTTGCTAGCGTAGCACTGACACCAACTTGTACAGCCGCCATGATATCCATCGAACCTTCCAGCAGTTGTTTTCCTATTTCGCTGCAGCGTGACGTCATTGTCCACCGGTTCGGTGAGATTCGGCATAAGCTGACAGGCTTGCAGAAGTGGGCTCTAATTGTGACGTACGTCATAAGGAGGAATAGTCACTCATTCCTTCCTTCCATCCCCGCGTCATTGACATGGTAGGGAAAGGGATTTGTATTCAGTGTCTGTGTTAGGCCCGTTACACAGTCATCCGCATGCTACGCGCTACGGACTACGGATCCGTAGCAAAATGCCTTACATATATGGGAGCTTACACAGTTCTGCGTACTGTAAGCATCCGTAGGATCCATACGGACGTCCCGCTACGCGCTACGGACTACGGAGAACAGTTGAATACCTTGGACAAGTGCGGGCTTACACAGTCATGCGTACTACGCATAGCGTAGCGGCATAATAAGCAGTGAAATTCATGTTTGAAAGCATTATGATTTTTGATACGCAGCTTTTATTAGTCAATTAGATAGAAGACAATGTTTCTGGGATTCTTTTTGTGAATAATACAAAAATAGAGGCATCGGGTAGAATTTGTGGCGTGATATGTGTGACATTATATTGAAAAATTTTGCAGAAATAGACAATAACACACAATGAAATGCAGGTGAGTGATGAAGATGAGAGAAGACATGGCAGAAGTTCCAGAAAAAAAAAAATCTTCCGTTGAGGATAACTTAGTTATGTTATATAAAACCAAAGAGATGAAAAAGGATGAGGCTCGTTCTTTCCTCATTTCAATATTACCAGCTGTTTGGATATTTTTCGGAAGTAGAAACTACATTATTGTATGGAAGTGCTAAACACAGTCTTGCGAATACAAAACATGAACCATCCCCTTTTATTCCGTCCTTCCCATTCACATCACTTACTTAGTCTGTTCATTTGCCATTTTTTGTTGGGCTAATATTCAGAAAAATCGTACATCAAAATATACAAATATCAGTTCACATTGTCACACTGGAAACATTTCCCAAACAGAACAATAGTCTTCCTTGATGTCAATTCTCCCATCTCCATCAACCTCCAACGATACTCTTTCACTCACAAGAATTTACCAAAGCATTATGGGCATCAAACTACGGTATATAGTATATACAAAACCTCTTATCTATAAAATAAGTTAAGGAATATTTAATTAAGAGTACCTAGTCAATATAAATATTTCCTCAGTGTATTTAAAACAGATTTAATCTAAATCAGTGGTTCTCAACCGGGAAGGGGGTGGGGGTTCAGCCCTTAGGGATACCGACCAACTGGTAGTGGGGTGCAATGAAAAAAATAATGGTGGTAATAATAATAATAATAATAATAATAATAATAATAATAATAACAACAACAACATAACATAATTTTAAAAGTTGTTCTTTGAAAACTTTATTATCTGACAATTTTACATTAAATTATAACAAGCTAATTAAGTTTTTTCTTTTTGAATTGATACCAAATTTCATATTACTACTTTGTATATTCTGCATTCTACTGCATACCAGGGAGCCGCACTAAAGTAATGTGAGGAAAAAAGGAGCCTCAAAATAAAAAAGGTTGAGTAACACTACTGCAGTCCACTGCTGTGGAGTAATGGTCTGCACGTCTGCCTATGAAATGAGCGGGCCCGGGTTCAGATCCTGGTTGGGGGTTTTCCGGGGTTTTCCCTCAACTAATTGAAGCAGAATTGCTAGGTAACTTTCACCGTTGGACCTCGGACTCATTTCGCCATTCATTCACATATCATCATTATTATTGTTTTGTGTATTATTATTGTATTGTGTGTAAAATTGTATATGTGCTGTAAAATTGTATTGTGTATTGTAAATTTTATTGTGTATTGGTTATCATTTTATTGTGTATTGTTAATATTGTATATACCACTGCCACCGGGTGCTTGCCCACTTGCAGTGCAAATAAATACATACATCATCATCATCATCATCATCATCATCATCATCATCATCATCCATACACGGTGCAGCTTGTTGTACTTATATAAGAGCGCGGCAGTTCGGCTACCCAGTCATTCACAAGAATAGAGTGGTAAGCACAATAAGCCTCAGGCTGCAGTGTAAGCCTTCGGGTCCCTCCCCCGTACAAGAGAAAGGAAAAACATTACAGTACATTCTACACAATCTACACCTTAGACTTAGAGGCCTGCACTAAAATAAAGGAAATGAGAAAGGTTGAGAAACTCTGATCTATATAGATTATAACAAAAAGTAATTGATGGTTTAGTAATTTTTTATAATGAACAAGAAGAAATAAAATGTCGATTATAAATAATTCATTCATTTGAGTAATTTTTATCACCTTAATATGTTAACAGCAAACCGCTCGGTAGGGGATAATTATGTAGATCTACTTCAAGCTGCATTTATTGTAATTTTTTCAAATTTTTCATCAAACGATTGAATAAACTTGCGAAATTAGTTAAAGGAACTTTCTTTCGGTCTCGCGCAAGTCACTATGTAGATTTATAAAAGCTTCCTTCAGGATTATTAGAATTAGTAGCGGGTGAACACAATATTGTCTATTATGCACTCTTTTTAATACAAATAATGTGCAGCCAAAAGCCTCCTTGAACCACGCTCATTTTGAAAGAAACAAGCCGTCTGGTATAATTAATCTGCTACGGATTTGCTACGCGTGACTGTGAAAGCAAACTGTCTACGGATCCGTAGTGTGTACTGCGTAGCATACGGCTGACTGTGTAACGGACCTTATATGATTACGTACGGATCACAGAGACGTCATCCAACGCCGGTGGACAGCGGACGGGGAACTACATGCTTTCATCCCTCTCTTGCCAGTTCAGCATCCCTGGTTTAGCATGAGATCGAGAGAGACACTGTATTCTCTTATCACGTCTATTGTAAGACTGCAGGTAGGAGAGGGGCAGCAGGGAAGGTAAGAGTTGAACGCGTGATGTTGCTGGAACGAAATTGAAACACAACACGTAGTAGAACGAGATGACTTGGCTGTGCTACAGGATGGACCTATCAACTATAATTTGGAACCGGAACACATCATTTTGTGTTGTATTGTATAGCCTATCTTTACATTTCACGGTATTCGTACATCGCTTCAGAACTAGAATATGGAACATGTCAAATAGTAGCCTACTACAAAGTCATAATTCATAGTCAATCTAAAGTCTTATATAACTTGATTACACGACTTTCAACGCTATAGCACTTTGGAAAACGTATTATGTCTCTTTCACGTGTTAAATTTTATGTTACAACGTAACATGTTTCGGCCTGCTATTGGCCATCATCAGAACTCTGATGGTCAATAGCAGGCCGAAACATGTTAACTAGGTAACATCAAATTTAACACGTGAAAGACACATAATACGTTTTCCAAACTAAAGTCTTAATTCATAGTAAATCTAGTTGAAATATGTACAGAGGGTTTTACAATTACCAGTACAATACAAAAGGCTGGTATCGATAAATATTCCTGCAGTGTTGTTGAATGTCATACATTCATCTACAGGATAGAAGACATGAGAAATTAGGTATTTGGCCCTAAATTATATTGTTATGAGTTAGATTAAACCGTATTATTATAGGGAGGCTTTACAATTTTTACTGCCAAATAACGCACTGCTTTCTGGTAGCACGATAGACATCCCGATGGAGTATGAGAGTCATTTTTAACGAGTATTTATACTATGAACTATTGAATTAGTTACAAAGTTTTCACGATTACGTAAGAGGAAGTTTATTAATGAAAAAATCTTATTCATCCACGGCTTGTCATGTCTCTGGAAAAGGTTCACAAACCCCACAGTGATATGGCCACTTCTCTGTGCAATGTTGTGTAAATATTCATCAATTCAATAATTGAAATTCCTGTCCAGGCTGTTTTCCGCATTTCCCAGTGTAATTACATGACCTTCTTTATCAAGATCTTTAGCAAGCGCAGATAGGTCCCCTACAACATTTGGAAGAGATACGTGAGGTTTGAAAAAGCTTGTGACAACACATTTCTCACCCAATGAAGCTTGGAGCCGTTGACTTATTTCTCTGCCATGAATAGCTGCATAACAAAAGTACTGGTCTAATACCTGATGCATTATGACGACAACCGGCTTAAATCTGCTTTAAGAAACAAGAAGTAGGCTAAGTATCCTTATAAGATTTCAGAAATTAGTGGACATGATAGTCTTCAGGTACTAATAAGTCAACTAATGAGTGGTCAGGAGACTTGGTCTGAAGTTTGAGAAAAACAGAATAGGCTTACCACAAGAACTTCAATATACGGAAAAGCTAAATGTGGGAGCTCCTACTTTTCTTATAACAAAAGTGGTATGAAATTTAAAAAACTAGTGGATGTGGAGAGGGTTTTGTTGACTGTGCCTCTCGTGGGTATGCAACACCGAATACATTTTTGACGTGGTCACATAACCTCCAGGGTTGTATCAATATGCATGGCGGGACGGACTTCAAATAAAACAAGAACATGGGACAGAAATTGCGCTCTGCAAAACCATTACAGACTTCAAACAACAGCTCAAATTGACAGCGCATCGGCGTTCTATCATGTGGTCAGGACCTCGACGCCGGGCTGGATCTGTTCATTAGCCGGAGCGCTCCACTTTTTTATCCGTTCTGCGACCTACAGTGCGTCCCAGAACACCGTTCCTAAATTTCCTTTGCAGATCACTTCACATATGAATTACATCAAATTAAGTGAATTCGCAGTATAATTTGCTGTATGATTTGAAAATCACTAAGCAAACTATTTGATGTTCCAAGATAATAGATAGGCCTCTACTCAATATTCAAGTTTAGTGTATGGGTTGAAGAATCTCATGCTGAAATTCATGTGTATATCACATATACTGCCTAGAATAATTGACTTTCAGATTCATTCATTCATAGTCACAGTGACCAAGGGCAGGTCTTTCGCTTAAAAATCAGCATTCTCCAGTCTTTCCTATTTCTGCCTTCCTCTTTCTCTCCTCATATAATACATATATATTAATGTCGTCGTCGACGTCATCATCATCAACATCATCATCATCATCATCATATCTTTTTCTCCCCCGAACTCTTCTCCCGTTCACCATTCCTTCAATTATTATTATTATTATCATCATAATTATTATCATTATCCTTTCTGTTAGTAATGTACAACTTTTCTCATAGTGAGGTGGAAAAAATTAAGAGTACCTGCAATGCTTTGCTAAAAGCTTTTCTTCCTATGGCCATGGTCTTCGTCTTGTTGGCATTTATCTTCATTCCATACTGCTCACAGCTATCATTTAGCGCCAGGAGTATATTCTTTAGTATCATCTCCTCTTCTGCTAACAACGCCATATCATCAAGAAAATCGTATACACTTTATTCTTCTGTCCTACTATCACTCCTTTCATGTTCTGAAAACAGTTCTTCACTAAATCGTCCAAATATGTGTTGAACAGAATAGGTGATAAAGAGTATCCTTGTCGTACTCCTCTTCTGACATTTCTTCTCCTATCCTTGACTGACTCGTTTCATGTAAAGGTTACTGAACAGCCTCCTCTCTTTCCAATCCACGCCAATTTCCTTTAGGATCCTCGTCAGTTTATTCCAATCCACTCTGTCAAACGCCTTTTCTAAGTCTACAAATACTACATACGCTTCTTCATTCTTTTCTAGGTATTTTTCGCTGATTGTTAATTCAGACGAATTGCATCTGTCATACCTTTCCCCTTCCTGAAGCCAAACTGCTCTTCTTCTAACTGTTCTTCCATCTTATAAACGTCAATTCAGTATTCGCAGAAGAATCTTCGCCGAGTACGATATCAGACTGATAGTCTTGAACTCGTTACATTTCTTGGCATTATTTTTCTTCGGTATTGGAAGCAAGACTGTCTCCGTGAAATCTTCAGGCCAGTCGTCTTTCTCATATATTTCGTTGCATAATGATAGAATTTCCTTCTTGTCTTCAGTCAAGCATTTCACTAATTCTATGGGGATTCCATCAACTCCTGTTGCTTTCCCATTCTCCACTTCCCTAAGCACTAGTTCAACTTCTTCCCTCAAAACAGCATATCCTTCTTCGTCGTCTGATGCGGTTTCTTCGTCTTCTATAGCCAAGTCATCTGAACTATTCTCTGTCTCACAACTCTTCTACATATTTCGTCCATCTATTCACTATTTCTGGTCTGTCAGTTATTTAATATGCGATATTTACTAAATTCTTCTATTAGAGTGAAATTAAAATGTCGGAAGTCACATTAACCTATGTCAAAGAAAAGAGAATATTTATGGCTCTAAAGTCTTGAGTTTCAATACAAATAATTTTCTACTTTCTTATACAAACCGTGTCGTACATATACAGCGTCTGAGAAATTCTATTCCTGAATGGAGCACTTCAAATAAAACTGATTAGTATTGTCTCCTCTATGTAAAAATTTGGAAATTGCTCAGTGGAGCTACTCGTATATAAATGGCCTAAGGCAGGGATGTGCTCTCAAGAGCTCCCACTACTTTTCCTTAAGAGCGATGATTGCACATTATCTTGCTGAAAATTGAATCTTGTTGGATTTGTATTGCTTGTAGAATGAGCACGTAATATAGGCGCTTTGACATCCCTGGCCCAAGGGGGAGTGGTTTCTTACACACCACCACTAGTCCTCTAAATTTTAATTCAGCTGTGACGTCAATGACATAATTAGAGAGAATTTTTCATAGATAGAGTAATTGAGTTTAAGGTAAATAATTATTTCAGTAAAATGTATCATTGTACTTAAGTGTATGGGTACGTGAATATTTTTGAAAAAAAAAAAAGAAAGTTTGTGTTAAAAATTACGGAGTTTTCTGAATTCAATGATATATAGTTTGTGTAGTTTATTTGCTTATTTATGATATTTAAATGGACATGTTCTAATGCAAGGCATTCATTTTTTACTTTAAATTAATTTTCCAAAATTTTGCAATTTTTCCACACATTATTTCATAACTCCACAACCATTAGAGATAGAATACTGAAATTTTGTGCTCTGTTTTCACATCCATTTGTGTAAAATGCAGACTACAATAATGTTCATATTTTTTAAATAAAATTTAGTCACAAAACATTATGTAAACTTTAATACACTTCATATAGGAAATAAAAAAAATAATTATATTAAAATTAACAATTCTACGTTTCTGAGGCTAGTCAAGTTAAGGGTTTCATAGACATTTATTTGAATATACAATTTCTTGAATCCTATTTTACCCGAAAGTATATTAGAGTTATAGTTATAGGACTGACAGTTTATATTATTACAATGAGAATTCATTTGACGTGAGTAACCCAGTCTTGCTACTTGAAATTAACAAATATCTACTACATTAATTTCAATTAATTACAAGTTCTTAAATATATTACATATAAAATTACAAAACTGTTTATAACATGTTTTTTCCGAACACATTTAATAACGATTTGTCATATACAGTAACTTCTCTCTCATCCGGACAGTAGGGTAGGTAATTATTATTGGCAACTCACAGTACAGTACGTACCTTCTTCCTCCCAATCATGTACTTTCTTCCTCCCCCCAATTGCAACCCCGTTATGCGCGTGTGTGTGTGTGTGTGTGTATGTGTGTGTGGAAGAAGTTCACCATGCTTTCCAAGATATTTACTGATAAACGCTCGAAGTTTATTTATTCTTTAAAAGACAAACTGGATATTTTGAAGCGGCTGCATGAAGGGGAAACTATTTCTGGTATCCCAAAAAGTACAATTCATGACTGGAAGCGTAATCGGGCTGCATTGGAAGAATATTGTGCATCCACGAGCTCTAATGACAAGCGCCGTACATTGAAGCAGCCTAGTGTTTTCAAATACGACAAGGGACTGTTTCTATGGTTTCAAGAACAAAGAAGGAAAGGTACTCCAATATCTGGCTCGATTATGAAAGAGAAAGCGCTTGATATCCTTGAAACATGGAGGCGATAATTTATCTGCTAGTGATGGGTGGTTGTCAATGTGGAGGAAGAAGTATGGTGTTCGTCCGCTTGGAATTTGTGGAGAGAGGATGTCGTCTGATACCGTTGCAGCTGAAGAATATAAAACTACATTCCGAGATTTGGTGACTAAACTAGAATTATCTCCCCAGCAGATATACAATTGTGACGAAACCGGTTTAAATATAAAATGTTTACCGAAAAGGACTTTAGAATCTACATCATACAAAACTACACCTGGTTTCAAAATCCAAAAAGAACGTGTGACTGTATTAGCTTGCTCCAACGCATCAGGGGCAAATAAACTTCCCTTGATGTTAATTGGGAAATCTGCTAAGCCTAGACCATTGAAAAATTTTATGCATGATCTACCTGTCTATTATAGGCTCCAGAAAAAAAAGGCTGGATGACCTCTGAGCTCTTTAAAGAGTGGTTCCATCGCAACTTGTTCCCTCCGTAGTTAAATATTCCTCAACAAATGGATTGTCCCCCAAAGCGATCTTGCTAATTGACAATGCTCCATCATATGCATCAGAAACGGAACTAATCTCAGGAGAAATTAGAACTGTTTCTCTACCCCCAAATTGCACTGCTGTGAGACAGCCTATGGATCAGGGAGTTTCATAGAATTTCAAATGTCTTTATGAACAAAAGTTAACCAAACATCTTGTTTAAGCTGATGAAGACTCCATACACGTTCAGCTCAAAAAGATAATGATGAAAGATGTAATTTACTGGGCGTTGGAATTTAGTATCACGCGCTGTGATTATACAGTCGTGGAAGTGTCTTTTACCGAACGACAATGTTATGAATGCATCAGACGATGATGGCAACTTGGGAGAAATTTCACATGCCGAAGGTTACTCAGCACTACAGACGGCTCTAGCTTATTTGCAACAGCACAGCTTCAGCCGAAGAACTCCAAACAGTAAACCGTTGGCAAGATCACGCTGCTTCTCATTGTTAAACGTGAGACTCTGTCGTTACGTTACACATTTCGTTTAAATATCACAAAGGAATAATTATTTTATTTTATACACAAAGTTACTGCAGTGAGTTGTGAAATTTTCTTTTCATTCAGTTTTATTTACTGACGAACGAAGAATATTGTTATTCTCTGGCACAGAGAACATTTATTTTGTGATAGAAGTTTTCTTCCTTTAGTTTTGTAAAGAGCATACTGTATATGTTTCACGGGGCTCAAGCACAGCAATCTATTCTGCAGGATAATCTAATTTGCCTGTTTAGTTTTAGTAAAAAATAAGTTATTATTGTATGCACAATAAATGCTGTATATTGTATGCAAGTATTCCTTACATTATAATTGGTTACCATGTAACCTAATGAAGTTCATTTTGCATTGTAGAAATGCGTAATTTTCTCGAAATTTATTTCCAGAAAATTCATGCTTTTTTATTTTCTTTTTCAGATGGAGAGCTTTGAGTTTATTCTGATTGTGTATATAACATGTTTAAGAATATACTGATTGTAACTACTGTAATCGGTGATTTAATTACTGTATTATTCAAATGTTCACAAATATTTTCTTATCACATTTATTCATATCAATTATGCAGGCGATGGAGGGATAGTTAACTAAGTTCCGTGCCGTCTTGCAGTAAGACGTGGCTTGTGAAATCACGTGAATGCCGGACGACGAAGCGGACGGACGACATAGCACCGGATCACAGAGAATTTACTGTATTACATTATAAAAATGTAAATGTCCAACCAAAATAAATCTTCTGCTTTCGAATACTGGACAATGAAACAAAAGGTGATCCACAGTTTGCTGTTTAGAACGATTTATAGACATTTAAAATCTATTGGCCTTGGTAAGGTTTGAACTCGTGAACTTGAAGTTCAACGGCCGTAACAGCAAAACCAATGAGGAAGAATGCATATTGTAAAACTAGAAAAAAAAAGCCTTCGATCGGATGCGTGTAAGAAAAGAATTACGGTGTAAATGTGAGAAAATGCGATACAGGTATCGTGTGTATGTGTCATATGTACGGTGGGGATATTTCATTCTAACCCGAGGTAAAAATTAAAACTTGGTACGACCAATAAATACCTGCACACAAACTTAAATTACCATAACAACATGTAAATTAATACCAATTACACAAGATTCTGTATTTTATCGCAGCTTATCTTTAGAGTACAATTTGCAACATGACCGCAGAAGGGTAAGGGGTTGAGAAGGGGGTAATTTGAGTATAATAGGGCACACAACAGTGAGACCAGAACAATGATGTGATATCAAAGCTATATGGAAACGCTTGAACCTTGTAACCGAGTTTGAACGTTATTTCGTTGTATAAAAATAGACAAACCCTTCCAACCCCCTGATTCGCATTCTGGAACAACCATATCCATCTGTAACTACCCCACGTTTTTTCAATGGTCGGCAATATCGTAAACAAAGTAGCATCGACTGCAGCCAACCAAAAATGCACTTAAAACGAATTTTAAAGCTCCCTTTTGTTTATTTATCACAGCATAGTTAAGTCATTTTGGATATAAAAGCTGGTACCAACCGCCCCCAATATTGCTCCACGGGGGAGGGGTGGAGTAGTGTAGTATCGCCAATGACCTCAAATTTAACCGATTCGCACCAGAAAATATTCCAACCACAACAATCGTTTTACAACCCAGTATTCATTCCAAACCAAACAATCAGGAGTTCGATTCGGGGCTCGGTAGTTTAAAAAAATAGTGCATCCAACGTTGTTCACTACTCAAATAGGATCCCACCAAAGGAAACTAGAGTTTCTGGATAATATCCAGCATATATAATATATGCTATGAAATAAAAGATATAAAATTCAGTTATGGAATGGGTTTCTAAGGAATATTTCAGTTTACCTCAGTTTTGCTATTTCAGCATTTCTTAGTTTTGCCATTTCACATACAGAGCGCAAAGGTGGTACGCTTAGGCGTTTACATTTATACTATATAACACCATATATTACCAGAAAAGCCAAATGTGTTTGTAATACCGTATTTACCCGCGTAATGGACGCACTCCAATTTTTCGCGTTAAAATTAAAAAAAATATCCCCGCGTAATAGTCGCATAGAGGAATGTGAATCTGTGACAAATGATAGCAGTGATGCTGAATCTGACAGGGAATGAGGTAAGACTAGTGTTAATAATAACAATAAAGTGTCTTGTCTTATTGTCGCTGCAGTCATTGTTACAAGTTATCATCTGTTTATACAATTATTGCTAACTATCGATCGTCTTAAGTACGACGGGATCGATAGGCTATATAAATTAGTCGCTGCTCATATGTGGTTCGTATTCTATCGATTATTTTAACATTCGAGCTGGCGCACCTATAATACGTGTTTTTTTTTTTTTTCACTAAAATTTTTTTCTTCGCATGAAAGACGCACCTTAGTTTTTTGTTACGAAAATTAAAAAAAAGTGCGTTTATTACACGGGTAAATATGGTAATTTATTAATTTAACAGTCTACCCCAATATTTTGGGTTTGCCTGGGACACAAAATAGGGCACAATAAAATTAAAAAAAATTGTATACTCAGATTTCAAACAAAAAAGATTAAGACATAGGCTAAGAAAAATAGAACCTAGTACAATTTAAATTGAGTTTACACCATAGAGAAGGTGGCGAAATATCGCTATAGAAAATTTTATTATGATGGTGACGATTGCATCTTGAAGATCTCTCTTCAGATTGTATTTTTCTCTCCTCTTTACAAAGCTTTTCGGAATGGTGCCTCTCGCTCCGAAGAAGAGACCGGTAACTGTGATTTTTTCAATGTTGTATTTCGCTGATAGGTACTGAATCGTTGTTTATCCAGAAATACATAAGTAGTATTCGCTATTATAGAGTAGAACAGATTTATATGGTACTATTAATTTTTCATCTGATCCATTATCTCTGAGGCGCTGATGGACTTTTGTAAATGTACGACTTTCGAGGTGTCTTCGATCAGAATGTGTTTCTTGGTACAAGCGTGCAGCCTGCCGTGCATTGTCGTTAGCCCTACCATACATGAAATGCATATCCGTATACTCTTCGTTACTGTAAGGTTCCATTGTCACTACAGTACAGCACAACTGGCAGTCCTCAGACAGGTGACGTGACTGAGACTGAACAGTATCCATCCTATACGTTCTACGTGTATGGTTTGATTACAACTTCACTTCTCGGCAATGTCCAGTTTTGTACACAAAGAGCATAAGACCGCTTCTAGTGCGCAAGGAGTAAACCATACAATGTTACAATGACGTCAGTGGCGGCTTGTAATCATGCATTTGAAATTTTCTTGAAAACTGCGTGCTACCAATTTTGATACACCCTGTATAATTTCACCATTGCTTCACACTTTCAGGTCAGTTTTTTTGATTGGCAGCACTGACATCACATTTAACACATGAAAACTGTCTACTGTCTGAAGTCTATCTTCTAGTGAATGATACTGATAATAATAAGTACCAACATAAATATGCAGTTCAAAGACCATTTCTTGTAGACAAACTTAAATTCTCACATTTTATGAAGTTACTGTGGTCTTACGTACGATAATTTATTTTGTGAAAACTGTTCAAATATATAGAAATCTAATAAGATTTAAAACTGCTAGACCCGAGTAATTTTTACTCATGGTACGAGTTTTTACACCACGTCGAGGAACACGACAAAAGAGTGACAGAAAGGAAAAAAAAACTCCCATTACATTGCTTAAACTTTTTTCAATTGGCTAATTTTATTACCGTTTACCTCTTCAGTCCAACAGATGGCACTGCTAGCTAACATTTTTATTTCCTCTTTTATTTTTTACAAAAAGTAATTACTTCCTATCTCAATTAAATTTCTGAGCTTGTGGGATCAAAGAATTGTTTGTGATATAAAAATGACAAACGGCAGAGCAAAGAGCTTGAACTCTTATCTGGCACAGAAGTGAACTTTAGGTATCTACAGGCATGAAATGAAATTGCTTCCCTCCGTGTCATTTTCGTTGATACTCGTACATTCGAAAGGTTTTCCATCATCTTCGCTGAAGTTTCAATTCAATATTATAACACAAGGTTTGATTCCCACGTGAAACTATATTAGGATGAGTAAAATCGAGACTGTGGCTCAGTAGTTTCCTTCCATTCTGCTAGTTTGTTTCCAGATATTTCTGCTAAAAAGAACAGTTAACTGAGCTTATTTGTAATAAAAATCTGCCGGATCTATATATTCAAAGGCAGGAGTACCTATTATAGGCTACAAATGCAAAACAATTTTTTCCTTCCACTAGAATATAATTATGGGGGGTGTATGAAATGTTGAATAAAAAAGTCGATTTTTTTATATTAAGCTCATAATTTAGTTTGATATGTTACGTATACCTCAAGTTTCATATCTACATTCGAACTAAAAATGTGTGTAAAAATTATTTTTGTTTCCCCATGCATAGAGAAACCCACCTTGGAGTGCAGAATTGGAGTTTCCCCCTCCTCAATTTGGACTGAAAAGCATTGAGAACGTTCTGCTGAGGATAGCTGTAGAAACATGATATTGGCGCACTTCCTGTTTATGAATAATTTCAAGGAAAAATTGTTCCGGAGCCGGGTATCGATCCCGGGACCCTTCGCTTAGCGCGCGAACGCTCTACCGACTGGACTACCCCAGGAACTATACATGACACCGTCACAATTTTTCCTTTTTTTATATCCACACAACTCAAATGAGCTGACAACACGCCAGAACTAAACTATGAGTGGACACAATACTGTGTGACTTAATTTGTGGCTTTCTGTTAACGTACCTCCAGGAAAAATTGTGACGGTGTCGTGTATAGTTCCTGGGGTAGGTCAGTCGGTAGAGCGTTCGCGCGCTAAGCGAAGGGTCCCGGGATCAACACCCGGCTCCGTAATAATTTTTCCTTGAAATTATTCAAACCTGCTTTACAGGGAGCTACTACCTGAAAGCCAGATTTGTCTTCCTGTTTATGTTAAAAATAAAGGCGCAAACACATGTCAAATTTTCATATATAGGTATTGATTTAGTAAGAACTTTCTTTCTGCATTTGCCGTAACTTAAACTATTTAGCCAAACAGGAAGTAAATCAAATTATTGATAAAGAGAATGTAAAAAAATATTCATATATAAACCGTATATAAGGAACATTTTCTTCTAAACTATTGCAGCTATTTATATTAAATTTGGGGCAGTTCTTTCAAACACTACATTGGACATTCCTGTGAATCAGTTTTCACCTAAGTTGTTGAGAGTGAAAATATTCAGTCTTACAATTTTGAAAAAAAAAAATATATACAGGGTGATTCAGTGACTATGTTACAAACTCTTAGGGATGATAGAGAAGACAATTATGAACAACTTTCATATAGGAACCTATGTCCGGAAACATTCCGTTTGTAGTTACAAACCTAGATATGTTAGTCAGTGTAACCAGCTAGAATCGAACTCAAGGCCATCCTTTTGAAGTTTTGTTGCAAACGACCCGTTCCTGCAAACGTTGGTGATTTCTCATAAATATGGTAAAAGTTAGTTGGCATCGTAAATGATATTTTGACTGATTACACCTTGCAACTTTTCTTCCATTGCCTTTTGCTCTTCTATAAATGAAATGCATATCAGCAAGTTCCGAGGAAATTTGCAAGATTTAATCAGTCAAAATATCGTTTACGGTGCTAACTAGCTTATACCATGTTTATGAGAAATCACCAACGTTTGCAGGAACGGGTCGTCTGCAACAAAACTTCAAAAGGATGGCCTTGAGTTCGATTCTAGCTGGTTACACTGACTAACATATCTAGGTTTGTAACTATCAAACGAAATTATTTCGGACATAGGTTCCTATATGATAGTTGCTCATAATTATCTTCTCTATCATCCCTAAGTGTTTGTAACATAGTCACTGAATCATCCTGTATATACAGTAGTGGCAAAAAAACCGGACCTACCCTTGTAGCTGTTTTCAGAGCCTTGTTCACTCCAGAGTACGATAGACTGGTAACTAAGACTTTTGTGGCACGAATCCTGCCTGGGAAGGAAACTTTTTTTGTTCCTTATTCAAATTTATTCCCAATACTTTTCTATTGCTGGTAAAATTCAAGTTCTGGGAATAATAAGTTAAGTAAGTAGTAAAATATCGCTCCAATTGGAAAGTATTGGGAATAAATTTGAATAAGGAACAAAAAAAATTTCCTTCCCAGGCAGGATTCGAACCACGAAAGTCTTAGTTACCAGTCTATCGTGCTCTGGAGTGATCAAGGCTCTGAAATCAGCTACAAGGGTCGGTCCGGTTTGGAGCAAAAGTTCCTTATGGCTTTAATGGTTTCACAAAAAATTAATTTGCATAATTAATTATGTAAATTATAGATCTTTTTTTTTTTCAAAATTATAAGACACATTCCTTAAATATTTATTTCTGTGTGTGCAAAATTTGGAAATTCTATCTTGAAAATAACTTCAGTTACAAAAATTTGTATCATCAGAACTTCGCATACTTCTCCTATGATCTTAGTATATTATACATTACGGAAGAGAAACGCATGATTTTTTCCCGAGATACTCGTTCATGAATGTAGCCCGATGGATTAATCCCGGCAAGGGTTACAAAGGTACCGAGGGAAAAATTGTGTTTCGATCCCGTGGTGTATACAGAGTGAAAGTGAAATAACCCTGGAGATTTTCAGAGAGAAAGCTCATGTTGTGTGTAACAAATATGTGTAATACCATATTGATGGGAAGTCCATAATTTTCTCAGAAAAAAAGTTTTTTTTTTATGTTTAACACCGGTAACTATAACGTGTAGGATTGTGATTTTTGTCCATATCGATAGAAAATCTAATAATGAATCATTTATCCCTCTGACGTATTTCCATAGCGTGGACGGTTTTCGTGTAAATTTAATTTAAAAACAACTAATTTCAAGCCACTGAACAATGTAACCATATTGCGACGTTGTAGTCAGAGAGGGAGGTTCGCGTAGCGAACAAATTTGAGTTCGTTGACCTCTTACATCTGAAGAAAGAGGACTGTGTTAGCAGCGATGTTGCCAGACTGCTGAAACTTCCAACTCAATTTTCAAAATAACTGTGCATTTAATCACAAAACGTAGTAAGATTTTCTTTAATTTAAGTATACCCTACTGTTCCTTTCAATCTGCAGGATTATTTCATTTCCACCCTGTATATTATTTTTTCCTCAACCGGAAATATAAATTGTCAGATTTAATTTCTGAAATTCCTTTTATTGGATTTTGCTGAGGCAATTTTATTGGGCACATTAAGCATAGATGCAAAAGAAATGTTACAGCAACGATGATTTATGTTTCATTGTTAATATTTCTCTACCTTTGGAAGATAAATATTACTTTCTTTTCCTACAGAGGAAATGTTGAGCATTCCAGTTCCTGATTGTGGGGTTAACAAAAGAAAAGTTACACAAAATTATGAAAGTAATTTAATTCATGGTAAATCTCTACATTTGTATCTGATAGTAACATCCAAGTCTTCTGTACACTGAATTAGGGGTGTTCACAGAGTTGCCAGACGTTCTGGATTTCCCGGGATTGTTCTGGATTTTAATGGTGTGTCCTATGCCCTGTATTGAGTTACATTTGTCCCGGAATGTCAAAATAATTGGACAAATAAGAATTTTTTGCTAATTTCTATAGAATTATTTTTAAAATTCCTCATTTATTTTTTCAAGACCCTTCCCAACTTATGTTCAGCGTCGTCGTCAATGCTGCCTGGCGCCGCCTCTCGGATTGTATTCAAATAAACACGATAACAACGCTGCTCTGCAGCAAAAATGATGTTTTCGAATGAATGCGTCTTCCTAAACGGATTTTTCGCGCTGAATTCAACGGCGCAATCCATTTTTTTTCTATCACGTCAGGTTTTCGAAAAAATCAAGAATTTGTGTCTCGTAAAAGTCCCGTTTATACACCATTGCAGGGATGGAGAGTATCTAGCGTTAAAATGTGATTACATCTTTGTATGTGGTCTGGCAACAGTAATTCTTAGTTACTTATTCTAGATCTAGACCGGTGATGTCAAAGCAAGCGCATTTTTCTGACCTTGACGTCGTGCGCGGGCAGCAGACGCTAAGTATGGAAGGAGGAAGGGTTGTGTATATGAATAAGCAACCTGTTGGATTAAGAAAACAGTGGTGCACAAACTTCAAACGGAACGTGAAATTTTATGTCGTTATTTTTATATGGCTTCTTTCTCTTTAATATTATCTATATTGTCTTTAGAACAAAAGTACTAACACTGATTTCTTAACATTGCACTTGAATTTTAAATCTTAATAACATAATAGAGAGTTAAGAAGGAATATTCACTTAAATTCCATAGTAGTACAATATTATACTGTATTAAGTGGATGAAACACATCATTCTTAAAGAAAGTGATATTCCAAAGAAAGAGATTGAGTATGACATGATAAGTTGGAATTTATATTGATGGTATCTTTAGCCTTACACAAGTAATCAATAAACTAATCAAAACAATATTACAGTACAAAGCAAAGTTACCTAGGTACTGCATCTGTTTTAAGTGTAACTAATATTACATAACAAACCCTTATCGCATTATGCTTTTAAGGTGATATTTGTAAGCAACTTCCTATCATCAGAATATTAAATTATTTTCTCGAAATCTGCTGAAGGTATAGAGGTGGCATTTTTACAACACATGGGCACGTATCTTTTGCTTATGATGTAACAGTAGTTGCTTTGTTAATTCATTTCCTTACAAACAATTTCCATTCGAATATTTTCAAAAATTTCAATACACTATCTTCAGTAATACGTATATACGGTATATTAGATTTATGAAAACATTCTGTAAGGCTACTAAATAAATAGGCCTATACCTGAAAATTTCACTTTCCTATACGAAAAGTTGAGAAAATATTTCTTTTGAATTAAAAAATCAAACTTATGAAAAATGAGCATTAAAATTAAAACTTACATTCTTATAATGCACTTATACTTCTCAGGCAAATCTAAAAATTAACATGGATACAGTTTAATAAGTTCTCTTCTCTTTATCTATTGAATCAGTGCTGGCCATCCCTGAATATAGCTTGACCAAGCGGCATATACCACCTCTTTGGTCTGTCTCTTTCCTTTCCGCTGTAAAGCGCTCAGGCTCTCCTGGACTCTAAAACGCGCGCTTGCTCCTATGGGCATCAATTGACATGCGTGATATAGACTATTACTTCGAAAGAATCATATCCCTCATTTACGATAAGAGAGGCACAACTCAAAAATTTTCATTTTTGAGATTCTTACAAAAATGAACTCCAAAAGTAGTATATTTTTATCATGAATAACGACAAGTACATGATTATATTATTTTCCCACCAGATAGCAGATGTGTCTTTATCAGGCTGTTTTAATCTGGCAAAATCTTTGCAATAACAACGTCTTAATTTTAGTTGTTACGAAGCGTTCATATTGAAATGTTTAAATCTTTTCATGAAGAGTAACAGAATTTGTGTTATGTCTTTTCATTGACAATTTTTTTCAGCAACAACGAATTATTCTGTGTTGTGTCTTTATTTTAGATAAGTAACAAAGAATTATTTAACTTCCTTTATAACCAGTAAGCTTAAATCTAATGTTGTGACGGTATTTATGATTAAAATTATGTTAATTTAATAATTATTTTGCATTATGCCTATCTATTTGAAAAGTGTAATAACGTTTCATCTTCTCATTTTCTAATAGGGTTCGTAATGTTTTTACAGGGAAATAAGTCAATTACGTTCCCATTTAATTCTAAAGCTGGCAAAACAGAAATTTTTAGAAAATGAGAATGTCTAGTAGCCTGTTACTCAAACACAACCCGAAGATTTGTTCAATAATGTACAGCTATGTAACATTAATAATGATCTGCCCTGTTATTTACAGAAAGTAAGCAGGTCAGTGTAAATGATGCTGATCCTAATTATGAATATATTCATAGCAAAGAAAAAGTTTGTGTCAAACTAGCCCAACTTCAGCCTGACTGTTCCTGAAGTCAGATTGCTACTTGTTGTTTTTTAAAAACACTTTGGATATCACTGACAGAGTAATTCGCAAGGAGTGGAGAAGAAGACTGAAATGCCTATGGTTATGGAAGATAGACGTGAAAACACGGAAAGCACAAACACATGGAAGAAACCATCAAAGCTGGGGTTCATGACTTCATTAATAAAATGCCTAAGATACCAAATCATTAACTTACACCGTGCACGTTCTACTAGAGAATTTATACAGTAGATGGAAATAAAACCATAGCTGAGATCGAGACTATGTTGCTGAATGTCAGACTAAAGAATCTGCTTATTGCAATTACATAATGTTTTACCGCATCTTCACAGAAAATTTAAATTTGCCATTTCATAAGCCTAAAAAGGTCAATGTCAATTATGCGTAGCACACAGAAATTCTACTGGTGAGGACAAAGTAGTATTTAAAAGATAATACGATGAGCATTTAGTTCAGAAGGAACTATCTAGAAAGAAAAAGAAAAATGACAAAGAAAATAAGGAGACAAATACTATGGTTGTTTTTTATGATTTTCAGGCTGTATTTCAATGTCCTAAAGGCAATATTTCAGTCTCTTACTACAAGTCTAAGTTGGATGTTTTTAATTAACATGTTTTGATTTGAAAACAACTGATGTCACCTGTTTCATTTGGAATGAGGGAGAAGCAGAAATAGGTACCTGTATCCTTAACTTCTTGGAAGAAAAATAAAAAAAATGTCGACTGAAAACATAAACATAATTTTCTATCATGATAATTGCGGAGGACAGCAGAACAACAGATTCATGATCCTTCTGTACATGTTTGCTGTAACCAAATTCAAATCTGATATCCATTATCCATAAATTATTGATAACTGGACACACTCAGAATGAAGGTGATAGTGTCCAGTCAATGATCAAGAGAGAAGTAAAACGCCTGTACAAAAATGTCCTATTTATACTCCGCATCAGTTTGTCTCTATTGTTCAAGCTGCAAAGAAAACAGGACTGCTCTACAAAACCAAGGAAATGTCCCAATGAGCTTATAATGAAAAAACAGGTATAAGTGAGAGGAAAAAGGCAGATTTACTAGATCTGATTACACGTAATCACATTCCAAGCTTCTATAAAGAATTGTTTAAATTTCTGAAAGTGTGAAGAGCTGTTATGAACTGTATTGAAAGTGTTCTGCTATAGTTTATGTTTACTGGGCAATTTTATTCCCAAAATAATTTTATGTAAACAATTTCAGATTTTGTATAATGCTTTCTCAATCTAGACTGTTGCTAGTATATTATTTTTTAAACATAATTCAGAGTCCTGTATTTAAAATAGTCTTTATAATTATGCGGTAAGCAGAAAGTATAATTTTCATAAACACTTATTACATTCACTTGTCAATACAGCAACAGCTTTGTTACAATTTAAATTTTTTTTAATGAATGTCACAGAGATCCTTATGATATGATTGTGTAATGACGTGCCAATAAATTATTCCATTGTATTACTTTATCAAAAAAATACTTTTCTAAAGCCACAATAATTGTAGAATTGCAATAATTGTACAATTATTGTACAGCAGGTAAAAATTCTTACTGTCACAACTAAAACAGACATATATATTGCTTTAAAAAAGAACGACACAACTTAAAAAAAATTGTTGAAATTATTGAAATTAATGAGTAGTTATGGTACTATACGCTGTAACACTATAAATATAATCCATGTGCAAAATTGCATTCCATTTGGGAAAAGCATGTGCCTACAATTTGATTTTTAAGAATATGAGAAATTTAAAATGCTTCTCCTGTAAAATTAACACTTTTTGAGTCGTGTCACTCTTATCGCAAATGAGCGATATGTAAGTTTGCAGTTCCTAATACAGTATGTGTGAAGTACTCCGCGTATGGGTAGGTTTTATCAACCTTTTACTGGGACTACAAATGAGATACACAGAAATGCCTTGTTTCCTGTGCGAATGGGGTAGTCGAGACAGACAACATCACTGGCAAAGGAGAGAGTAGCCAACCAGAGGACTCTTGACACCCGGAACAAAGACTGTTATGAATGTGGTCCTTGTGGGACCCACAACATTTCTTCTCCCACCACTTCATATAAAATTGGGTATCATGAGCCAGTTTGTATGTGCTCTAGATAAGGACAGTGAGTGTTATATGTACATAATATGTAGTGTTTACCACAGAATGACCCTAGATAAGCTGAAAGCAGGTGTTTTTACTGGACCTCAGATCAGGAAATTAATGTGTGACCCCAATTTTGAGGATACAGTGAGCCAAACAGAAAAGCAAGCCTGATAGAGCTACAAAGATATTGTAAAAAAACTTCCTATGGAACAGAATAAGTTCAGCTTACAAAAGCATTGTGAATAACATGTTAGAAAATTTGAGAAAACTAGGTTGTAACATGAGTTTGAAGTTACACTTCCTACGTTGACTATTTTCCAGACATATGTCTTGTATTTTACAGCGAGGAACAGGATGAACGTTTCCACCAGGATATGAAAGACAAGGAAAGAAGATACCATGGTGGTTGGACTGTTAACATGATGGCAGACTACTGTTGGTCCCTGAAGAGGGAAAATATTTATCATGTATAGGGAAGAAGTTCAAAAAGAAGAAATTTTCTGCCTGTAAAGTAATGTTAGATCACTATAAATAGTATCAATTGTCTGTAGTTCTTGTGAAATGAACGTACATTGTATTTACAATTACATAATTCATAATTATAATATACACCAGTCCCGCGCCGTGGCGTCGTGGTCTAAGGCATCCTGCCTAGGACTCGCGTTACGGAATGCGCGCTGGTTCGAGTCCTCATGGGGGAAGAAATTTTCTCATGAAATTTCGGCCAGTGTATGGGACCGGTGCCCACCCAGCATCGTGATGCGCTTGGGGAGCTACGATAGGTAGCGAAAATCCGGTTCAGCAAACCAGCTATAACGGCTGTGTGGATCATCGTGCTAACCACACGATACCTCCATTCTGGTTGGATGATCGTCCACCTCTGCTTCGGCATGTGAACGTGAGGCCAGCAGCCGGCTGGTCGGACTTGGCCCTTCAGGGCTGTAGCGCCATGGATTTACTTTTTACTTTTAATATACACCACGTTTTTAAGCATGACAATGATCTTATAGAAGGGTATAAATATATACCGGCAATGGTTCAATATGCAAATTTTGCTTTCATTTGTTTTAAAAAAACTGGACGTGATAGAAGAAAACTGCTTACATATTTGGAATCAGAACTCCAAAATTAGGGGAAAACGATATTCAAAACCAAAACATAAAAAAAAAACAAAAAAAATTCAAAATGCAGAGCGGTGAATTATTAATACTATAGGATGTATTAAATATTATACAGCATCTTTACTCTCTGCTCTCTTTGAAATTTTATTTATTATTGATAGAATTGAAACACTTTATCACGCATTTTTTCTGTATAGATCAAGATGTACATTTCTCTAGACTTTATCAATAATTCAATATTAAATTTCATAATCTAGCAAATACTTACTGACTTTTAAGGAACCCGGAGGTTCATTGCCGCCCTCACATAAGCCCGCCATTGGTTCCTATCCTGAGCAAGATTAATCCAGTTTCTATCATCATATCCCACCTCCCTCAAATCCATTTTAATAGTATCTCCCGATCTACGTCTCGGCCTCCCCAAGGGTCTTTTTCCCTCCGGCCTCCCAACTAACACTCTATATGCATTTCTGGATTCGTCCATACGTGCCCAACTCAAACGTCTGGATTTAATGTTCCTAATTATGTCAGGTGAAGAATACAATGCCATAATCTAGCAAATCTTCTTCTTCTTCTTTCCCTTAGTTTAATCTATCCCTTTTAGGTTCTAATTACACGACCCACGCCACACGGGCCTTACAGGGCCGCGACCTGTCGGGAGAGGAATTAATCTATGGATCACATACATACTTTTTTGACCACACAAGGACATGGAGGGCCTCCCCGGATGAGCGATCAGCTCAATGCCAGGGCCACCTCCGATATAACACAAACATTTAAGACATTACACAGCATTCACTCACACATATGAAAGGATTAAGGGAAGGATCGCCGTCCATGGCCGGACTTTCAAGAGGAAATAACTGAGGAAACCATGAAAAATCTCAGTTAGGATTGCCGGCCCCTGGGATCGAACCCCGGACCTCCCGAATGCAAGGCCAGCCCTCTACCATGCCGCTAGCCCGCTCGCTATCTAGCAAATATGTAATCAAATGTGCAATCACGTTAAAGTAGGAACGCAGTATCATCACCTGTCCTGGATTCCTGACGAGAGATCTGGCAACTTTGGGTGTTTGGAGAAAATAGTTTGAAGACTCCTATTCTAGGCCCATGCAAACATTAAAAACCATTTTACTTCTTAAAAGCTACTAACATAATACTATCAAAACAATTAAAACACTAATAAATCCTTAATAATGGGTTGAGATATAATAATATCAGATCCTAATCATTGAGTTCAACTTTTCAACATAAGGTCTATACAGAAATATAGAGATATTCATAGCAACAAATAAATGTTTAAATCCTTCAATCAAAATTACAGGAGTTAAGAGTATTCTACATTTCTTAACCTACGGTGTAGGCTACATATAGTACGATAACTGTTATATAATTTTTACATCTCGTCGGATGGCACGTTTTAGGAAATCTGTTGCACAAAGTAGATTATATCTGCTATTACGCTATATTATTACCCTCGTAAGTTATTCGAGGCTGAGAATTAAAAGAAACTCGACCTAAGGGACGTTTTAACGCCTTTATGAAACTTCATTTAAAAGGCGTACGTGCATTCCACAAGGCATCAAAAAGTTGAATAACGTGTGGCGAAAAAGAAAAACCAGAGGAGCACCACTGGAGAATTATTCGTGCCGGAATGTTTATACCTCAGCCAGCTGAATCTCGTGTTCAGAGATAAGGGGTCTCGAGGGGTGAGAGAGAGAGAGAGTTTATGTACCTCCACGTGGAGGGGTTGTCCCTGCTTCCTTACACGTATGAGCAACAGAAACACTCGACGAGTTCTAGCGAGTCTGCCCGATGGACTGCAAAATTTAATGTTGTCGAAGCACCAAGTCGACCTCGATGAAGGACATGGAAGATGGTCAAAGGCTACAAATTTGTACAGATTGTATCACAATGAATGACATATATTTCAGGGATAAATTCAGGATTTAAAACGGTGGAGGTTCACATGAATACAGAGTGTTAGGAAAAGAACTGAGTACTTTTTTACTAACGCAGGACAAAGGAAGGAACAAATCCTTAAGGTATTTCGAAACATAGCTATAGTCCATCCAAAGTAAGATCCGCTCTCAACATCAATACGTATTTCTTCGTACACGTGTTCGATTAACCATTCTCCAACATATTACGTTACAGCGTATTGATTTCATATTCATACGCTTCTGTTCACAATTAAGAATACTGCATCTAAATAATAAATTAATGACGCATATTAAACAAAATATCTCAGCTATGTACTAGACTTTTATAACTGTTTATTTATTCGACAAACACAATATTAATCGATAGAGTCTACCATATTATTTTGTTATGCATTGTCATTATAAATTTTCATTTGTCAATAATACACATCAATCTTATGGACAATTTCATATGATGAGACATTCTCATACATTATTAAAAAAATAAGAAATATAAATATAATATAAATTAAGCAAAAACAATTCCTGTAAAAAAAATATATTAAAAGTTAAAAACTAATACTTTTCTTACGCCAGTCATGTCAACTGATGCCCAAAGGTGCAAGCGATCGCTTTAGAGTTCAGAAGAGCCTGAGCGCTTAACAACGAAAAAGAAAGAGACAGACAAAAGAGGTAGTATATGCCGCTTGGTCGAACTATATACAGAGATGGCCAGCACTGATTCAATGGATAAAGGGAAGAGAACTTATTAAAATTCTATCCGTGTTAATTTTTATATTTGTCTGAGAAGTGTAAGTGCATTAAAAGAATGTAAGTTTTTATTTTAATGCTCATTTTTCACAAGCTTGCTTTTTTATTCAAAAGGAATATTTTCTCAACTTGTGTCCAGAAAAGTGAAATTTTGAGATATGTTTATTTAGTAGCCTTATAGGTACTGAAACAATGTTTTCGTAAATCTAATATATCGAAAATACAAAGTCATTACTGAAGATAGTTTATTAAAATTTTTGAAAAATTTAGCATGGAAAATGTTTGTAAGGAAATAAATTCACAAAGAAACTACTGTTACATCATAAACAACAGATATGTGCCCATGTGTTGTAAAAATGTCAGCTTTATAGCTTCAGCAGATTTGGAAAAAATAATTTAATATTCTGATGATAGGAAGATGCGCACCAATTTCAACTTAAAAGCATAATGCGATAAGAGTTTTGTTATGTAATATTAGTTACAGTTAAAACATATACCTAGGTAACTTTTCTTTGTACTATAATATTTTTTCGATTGGTTTATTGATTACTTTTATAAGGCTAAAGATACCATCAATATCATTTCCAACTTATCACGTCATACTCAATCTCTTTCTTCGGAATATCTTTTTTTATTAATAATGTGTTTCATTCACTTAGTAAAGTATAGTTGACTACTATGGAATTTATGTGAATATTTCTTTTTAACTCTTTATTATGTTATTAACGTTTAAAAAACAACTGCAATATTAAGAAATTGGTGTTAGTACTTTTGTTTTACAGACAATATACAAAATATCGAACAGAAAGAAGCCATATAAAAATAACGACATAAAATTTCACATTCCGTTTGAAGTTTCCACATCACTGCTTTCTTAATCCAACAGGTTGCTTATTCATATACATAATCCTTCCTTCTTCCATACCTAGCGCTTGATGCCCGCGCACGACGTCAGGGTCAGAAAAATGCGCTTGCTTTGACATCACTGTCTTACGCCCTGAGTATTTCTGATAGTACAGGGCTTCTATTATACAGGCTGTCCAGAAATTAAATATCGATTTTGTAGAAATAGGGCGTTTAGGAGTATAATATATTTAGGTATGTGTAGCTTTGCAGCAACTTATTGATTTGAATAATAACAGATCCAAATAGTTATAATCCGATCACGTTCCGCCACTGGTGTCGTCTTGTGTATAAACAGAAATTCAAATAAGGAAGTAAGCGTAAATGGTGTCGGTTAATCAAACAAAAAGCACGTTCCTCTCCTATTCCCCATGCCTGTCGTATGGTGACATTCCAACGAAATTTCGTCACCAATTCCATGAAGCTGGGCCCACATACGAAACACTTCTCACCCTGGTGAACAAGTTTAAGTGTACTTGAACAGTCACAACGGAGCCCGTACAAGGACGTCCATCATTCCCTGAAGCGCCATCAGGTTATCCATCGAACTTAGTCCAAAATCAGTGTGGCGTTTTTTAAGGGAATTGAACATTCAGCATTCGATGGTGCATAGGTGTTGCGTTTCACGCTGAAGAAGAAGCCGTAGCAATGAAGAGTAGACGAAGTGTGGGGTGCTCGTAAAAGGTCGGACCGATCATTCGTATTTTGCTAACAGCAGCACCAAGTTCAACTTTTATATCATGAAGACGAATTTCTTGTACACGACGTGGATTTTCAGAACACCAACAGTGAGTTTTTTTTTTATTGTTTACATGACCTGTCAGGTTGAACCACGCCTCGTATAAAAACAACACGAGCTGTGAGTCGATTAATCCTTCAACCTTCGATAAAAAAAAAAGCCAAGCACTTTGTATTCTCTTCACTGTTCTTAAACATAATATTTTAATTATTGTGAGGCTAAATATCGTATATACCGGTAGAACAAATGAATGAGAAACAGTGTCAATGTTTTTCCCGATACGTCTGTTTAGCCGAAGGAGGACGACATTCCCAGTATCTTCTATAGTGTACAATTTTATTATACGTTTTAAGTAGTAGGTTTAACGAACGAGTGCCACCGGCTGAGACATGACCAGTCGCCGAGAAGCAAAAAACCGCGCCTGCGGTCAATACATATGCCTATCGTCGGTTTACAAGCAAAATACACGGAGTCAAAAATATTACTCTTGAGAAGAAGATGTTTTTCTTCTGACAAAACTGAATCCTCAGAATAATATTTTGGCTGGTTGTTTCACTCTAAGTATATTTCATTTTCCAATTCTCAGCTTATACATATTATGTACATTATATACGCATTTTTCTCAGTAGTAATATTTTTGACTTAATGTGTTTTGCTTGTAAACCGACGATATAACAGAAGCCATTTATATCAAGGGTGCTTCTAATTTTGGATTGATGAAGGTGGCAATCCTTTTTACGCATACAATTGTTCTATTGATAGCATAGATGCGAGTTTAGGTACCAATAAATTTCGAAGTAATATATATTGAATGAACAGTAATGTTTCTGTTTCCGTTCCAAGCCTATTTGCAGAGTACAGTCATTTCTGAATATGATTATTATTTTCAATGTTTGCTACGTATAGGTTGTAATATGTAAATTTTAAATATTTGATATGGATGCCTTTTGAATTTACAGCTTATAAAAATTTGAATGTATACCTATAAAAAATTTTATAGTTATTAAATTTTATCAACCCAAGTGGCAAGTATTTCTCTCTTAAAGCGTATGTTGTCTCCAATACCAACGCCTCTATTAGTTTTTCTTTTGTCATTCGATCCAAGTCATTTCATGAATCTTTTTGTGAACTACCTCGGAAATTAACATCTCTTTAAATTTTACTAGCCTTTCCTTTAAGTAGCCACGTCTCTTGCACATACGATTGATTGTATAATATGTCCCACTTCATTGAAAATGTAAATTCCGTAAATTTCTTGGGCACATTACACTTAATGTCTCTTCTTATCTTTCAATATTCTTCAAATTAAACCAAAACACCATTCGCTTTACCCAACTCTCTTCCTTTTTTCTTCGTCAAATGTTGGCGAAAACGTTCTTTCTACTTTTCTGTGCCTTCCTTAATGAAGTCGTGTATATTAATATGAGAGTACAGAGAGGTTGTGGTTTGTGCCACATAATTTTCGACGCTACACTGATTACCTATAAAATTTTCCGTTGTGACAATGTAATGTTTGGAAACAGGACTTATGATTGTAGACCTATATATAAAACTGAAGTTCACAATTAATTACCTCAGTCGTGACACACACACACACAAACTCGAACACACACACCCACACACTCGAGCATACACACGAACACGAACATGAACACACACGAATACAAATACACACCAAGACACACATATCTGGCATCGATTTCAACACAGATTCTATTATGTGGTTCAGGCATAGTCATAAACTAAAACAAGACAGCTGCTTTGTTTCCTTAAAACTATGCCAGAATAACATTTTGAATGAATAACAGGCTAGCAAGACCCACATACTGAATCCAAAAGTAAAGAATACACGAAGAAATCGGTGGTACTGCGTGTATCTCATGGTGCTGCTTTTCAAGCTACAAAATTACTATGATTTCAGTTTAAATAGTGTCGCATTTCATTTGCGAAACTGCCTGAACTTGTGCAAAGTGTCAGGAAAATAAATACGAGTACATGCTGATTACAACATTTGCATAAAGACTTTTTGAAATTAATTACTTCTAATTAGAAAGAGTTCTTTTATAATAACAAAATGAAGCATGAAACAGGAGGACTGTATTGATAGCATGCCAAATTTAATTTCACCGGGACTGAAAAATACTTAGATATAACATGTTAAATTATTACACTTCATTTAAACAATTAGAAAGATGTACTTAACAGTACTTCCCTTAACATCGTGAAATTCTTGAATTATGTTATAAAACGTGTGTTCGCAACACAAAAATTACATTTCAAAAAATGACGTGCCCTATAGCACTTCAGAAGACTACAAGCGGTCGTCGCAGATTATAATCCATTCATAACGGGTATCAAGTGAACAATTGATCAGGTGTACCACTTGAACATTTATTGTACAGAGGTTGGCAGTTATGATGGAAACCAGAAAGGTTGTCGCTCGGATTGCGGTAATTATTGTTGTTATATTAATTAGTACGTTTAAATAGCTTGATACTAATTAAACAGAGTTATGCAATGCTTAAAGCGTACAAACATGGAGTCCATATAGGATGATAATGAGTTTTGAAACATTAGGATAATGTAAACTTTCCTTCTATGTTACCGCTTTCACAAGTGTATTCAAAACATTACTTCACTATAAAACCAGGTACCTACATAGTAAAAGTAATGTATACAGTGCGCCAAAAAACTGTACAAAATTTGAAAGTTTCTGTCGTTGAAATAATGAATATTTTTTAATGTTCTTTATATAATGAAAAGAACAAGTTTTCTAGATTTAAAAAATATTTTACTTATATTTCTGCTTCCTTTCCCGTTCAATTTATACGGTGCAAATAAGACATTGCAATAAACTTTGTTTCCGAGATCAGTTTTAATTAACGTGTTAAGCTAACAAGGCGTAATTATTTTTATGGCAATTCAATCATGATGGAAAAATAAATTAAATATAGGGCTCAATACGACCACCATCATACTCCACAACTTTCTGTAGCTGTGTTCTCCAGCGTATAGATATTATACAGTATGGACACTTCGCGTCGGTATCTTTGATGTAGCAGGGCCAATTTCAATGACTTTCAAACCAGTTTGAGCGTGAGATTCTGCTTTCTCCCGGGAGTTGGCACTGACATCACATCAACTAGCAGTCGACACAGCGGAAATATAACATATACAATTAATACATCTAGGTACATTATGTACTCAAATAAGATAAATTGGACCGATGAAATAATAAATCCGTCATTAACTGTAATGTCTAGACTCTAGAGTTCCTTTATAATGAGAGTTGAGATGTTGACCCTCATGAGCAATTAAAATATGTAATGATTTGATAGCGCTGAAAATTGAAAAACAGAACTCTTATGAGAAGTAAAACCATATACCTATATTATATTGCATACAATATTAAACTAATTTGATACGTAATTTAATAATGTATATTATTTTATAATATAATTTATTATATATAAAATATAAACTATTATTGCAACTTATTTTTCACTGAGAAATAAGGAAAAGCTGTTAACTTAAATTTATTTGAAGCAAAGCGTTATTGGATTATGCAATAAGGTAGGCAATGTTTGGATCCTGTGTCTTAACTCTATTCTCAGTTATTATCTTAGCGTGTGCTCGATTACACTAACCTCTAGCGCTTGAAAGTGGAACTAAACGCCGGCGCACAGAGAAACAAAACACAGGAAAATTCGCTCAGTGTCCATTCTTTATAATTCCTATTCGCTGTGTTCTCCACTTGTCTATGGCAGAGAGATCTGTCACTGGTAAAGCTGGAGTCAGCAATCACGCATGCGCTGCTTTAAATAGAAGATGTCGCCAATGTTCTCCCGTTCATATGCAATCTTCTCTAGCTGACTCGGATTTAAATCCGGAGTACACGGTGGCCACAAATCTGGAGGACTGAAGCTTGGACAGTTTGTTTGAAGGTAGGTCATTGTTTTTACAGCTCGGTGACATGGCGCTCCATCTTGCATAAAATAATAATAATCTGGCATAGCATCCTAATTGTTTGGAAGCATTTTTCCGAGAACATCTTCACAGTAGATTTGGCTGTTGAGTTTAAGCTCAGTGGATATCAGGTCAGTTTTTCTTTCATATGAAATCCTGCAGAAACCATTACACTGCGACTAAAGTGTTATCTTTCACGAAGTACGTAATCTTTCGTGACATATCTGTTTTTTCCTGCAAACATTAGCAGAAACTTGTCATTCTGGATGCTTCTTAGTGACCCAATAGTGAATTTCGTTTCATCTGTGAACCAGATCTTCCTGATTTCTTCTCGGTGTCTGAATTTCGTTAGGAGTGTTCTTGCTCGTTCTCTTCTTTTCTGTAGAGTAACGTCTGACAGTTTCGTTATATGACACCTCTTAGAATGTTCAATTCCAAGTCTAGCTTACAGATACGCCTGACTGAACTGCGACTAATTCCTACTTGCCTCGACGCTTTCCTTGCACTCAGACTCGTTCTTGAGGCGTCATCTTCTGTGCATACTACATCATGAACTGTTGCAATATTATCTGGCGTACGAACCGTACGGGGCCTTCCACTTCCCAATTTTTTTCGATGCTCCCAGTAGTACGGACCTTCGTTATTAAGCGTTGAATCACTGCTTCCAAGGATATATTTTTCACAATGGAATTAGCACATAATTTTATTCATTCATTTATTTATTCTGGTAGACTGAAGACCATGAGGTCTTCTCATCCACACTACCAGAAGTGAAATATACATTGAAACAGTATCAAAAACAAAAGTAGTAAAACGTGAATGTTACTTATGTCCCGACCACTATAGGAGATATAGGCCAGTTTTACACTAATCCTAAACATATTTAGTATAACTTGTTGCTTGTGAGCCATCCCAAACCCCGACCTCCAACCCTAAGAGCGCCAGTCCTTATATACTCATCAGTTAAGGCCTACTGACAAATAAAAGCAATTGACAATAGATCTCAGTCATGACAACCTCATAAAATATCCTACCAATTAAATAATCGATCTTGCTACGTACAACATAATTATATTATATTATTATATTATTACCCATTTCAGCAAGTACTGACGACCACTGCAAAATACGATAATTTGGTCTAGGGAGCATTCTCTTTTGGCAAAAGGATGATTTATGTAACATGTCTCTAAATTAGTCTTTTAAATACCGGTACATTCTTTAATAAATCACTGAAAAACAAATGTGAATATAGGATGTGGAGTGAGTACGAAATTATTATTATTATTATTTTTTATATTTTGGCGCATCACTTTTACGTAAATAACGACAAATAAAAAATAACATGCCACATAACATTATTTTAAGAAACACAGGAAACAATCATGAATAATATTCACCATTCTTAATTATCGTGGGATAGAAAAAAAAGTATGGATTATAAATTACATACAAATGTGTGTAATAAACAATAAACAAACCATCTTCGATTAATCATTTCAAAACAACGTGAATATAGCGTGGATTGTGTCGGAATATAATTTCTTATATGCTGCTCCCAATGCGCATCATTGTTAACTTATAAAAACAAACGAAAATTAACATGACATATAAACACTATTCGAAGAAAGATAGGAGATATTAAGTAATATTCATCGTTCTTAATGATCTTTGGATGGAAAATAACAATGAGATATGTGTAAAATAGAAATTACATACAGGTGAGCATATGAAAAACAGTAAGTAGAATCATATTTGATTAATAAGCTCAAATTACTCCAGGTTTTCATGTAAGAGTGTCCTATATCTAACGATGTCTCCCACCAAATTACTTAATTTAAAAACAAAAAAATCGTGTTAGAAGATTGAATTTTTGTATTTTCTCTGAAACTTTCCAAATATTTGTAGGCAGTCTTTTACATTAGATTGCCGAAAATTGGTTTATAGCGCAACATTGGCAGTGATAAAAGTGTGAAATATTCGTTCAGTGGCTGGTGGATACTCTACATTGACCTAATAAAATTAAGTCATCATATTCAGATGGAGGCATAGCAAGGAGAGGCTCGCTTTGCGCGAAAAGTAGTGAGGATGAATTGTTTACCCATTATAAGTTAAAATTACGTACGATAGCATTCGAGGGTTAAGTATAGAAAGTTAATACAAGATTGGCATTATTCAAATGACACTAATAGGCCTACATAACAATATAATTTACAGGATATTCTTTTGCGCTCATATAGTGTAGGCCTATACCAGTCAGTCTATTTTCTCGGGCTCAAAAATAGTCCTTTCCTTGTCCTCTTAATAGCATATTTTGTTTTAATGGATTATCATTATCATTACTATTACTATTATCATTGGAGGATTGTCTATTATTCATAGCTTATTTCATTCCATTCATTAGGGTACGTACAGTTGGAGCAACGATAAACGATAAAAGAAACGATCTAGTGACGCTTTGGTATTATCAAAGAATCAAGTGTTCATATCGGAACAACGAGAACGGAAAGCGAACATTTTGATTTATCACTAGGAGATATTCTATGCATCCAATTAATGAAAGAAGATATATAGAAAGTATCAGCTGCTAAATTCAAGGTTAATATAACTTAAATACGTACAAAATAAAACCCGTTTCTCATCCCAAAGATAGTATAAATTCGTTGTGTTGTGATTGGTTCTTGTGATCAGATAACATAGGACGAATAAATACACAACTGATCAGTTTGTCAATATCTACAATAATTAATTTAATAAGCCGAAATAAAAATAAATCGACTAATATTCGGATATATTGATAACCACCGGTCATTATACAGATTAATATTCTCTTAATCAGAGATCATATGAACGACAAGAGTGAAGAAAATGGAATTTTTCTTTTTCGTCGCTTTTATCGTGTATCTTCGCATTTATCGTTACTCCTATATGCACACCTCAATGACAATGAGTGCTTCAATTCTCTCTGATATAGCATCGCTGCTTCTTTTATCGTTTATCGTCGCTCCAACGTACCCTTAGACGCACTTGAATCTTACAGAAGATTGTATTTATTCTAAATATTTTACCCTAATAACTCTTGCATAGAAGTTACAGACTACTTTTGCTATACATTTTCTAATATCTTGAACAGTTATAATTCTCTAGGTACTTTTAATACAATCAAGAGACAAATTGCACCATAAATAGATAAAATATCTAATCTGCTTCAATACTTTTCCATCAACTACGTGGTCATTTTAATTACTTTTAGGAATCTCTAAAAACGAGCGTGTTTAAAACGTTTTCTAGTCTATCAACAAACACAAGACTCTGCATTCAGTTACTGGACACAATTGCAGACTCCTGTGCGACCAGCTCCCTTAATTGCAAGGCCTTCTCCAGCACTTGAATGACAATCAGCCAAGAACAGTTGAAGGAAGGAGCTGGCTACAGTTATCGGACTAGTTAAAGTCTCTTACAAATTTCAAAGTAATCGCAACCGTTTCCATGGCGACCGTTAAGTTCGAATTAAAAGAACTGTAATGGATTCCATCAAATTAAGGTCTGCCCACTGCCGTGGCTGCATCCGTTCAGCGAGTACTTTCCTCTTAAGGGGGTGGGAAGGAGGTTAGGTCAGTCCATTTAAACAGGGAAGCATTCACGGAATTCACCCCTCCCTACAACTCCTCTTGAACCTTGTTCTTCACCCTCACGTAACTACCATTTTCCTCCTCCTCACAATTAGCATCCCCCAGAGAATGGGTGTTAGGTTTATCACCCCTCTACCCTCTATTTAAATAGCAGCAGTTCTCTTAAGTGCCCTAGAAAGTATGCAATACTGATAAAACCACCCCGACTATTCCACATTCTTACGAATCCGTGGACTGTGTTACGACATACTACAGGAAATACGAAACTACACTAAAATGTGCTACTAAGAGAGTCTGGCGTCATGAAATTATACATATATCCACTCTGTACGGATGTAAGATAGCATACGAGTCATAGTGCCATAGATTTCATGCACTTATATCAATTTTGCAGTCTTCTACACCAGCGTTTTCCAAATTATGCGCAACGGAATCAATTTGTAACTGTACAGAAAGCCATCAAATAATTTTTCCTTTTTTTTTTTTTTTTTGTTTGTTTAATTATTATGTTTTAAACAATGTGTGTATTTTCAGTAAAATATAAAGCAATGACTTTTTAGATAGGAACTAATTCGAAGCAATATATCATCATGATCATCATCATTATCCAAACAAGTATAATGCCCAAGGCTTGTTACATACTGTTACTGTCCATGCTTCACTTCTGTAGCATAGTATAGGGGCTTCTGGCGCTTTACACAGATATAAGCAAAAACCGCAAGAAAGTGGTTAGAGTGAATCAGCAAATAAAGGCGGCAGTATGCATTCAGATTAAGAAGTTCCAGAAACTATGCAATACCCTACATGTAGCAGATTTCATTAGTAATTGTGGTTGTTTGAAACTGAAATAAAAATATTTTTATAGTCATTGATTATACTTTCTGACGTCTGATATTGGGATACAAAATATTTCAGTTCTCAGGGGAAAATAACATAATAAATGGAGTGCTGAGGTATTTATTTTGGCATAGAGGTACCGCGAAAGTTTCTGATATACTAAGGTCCCCGTTGAAGAGAGATAACGCGAAATCTACATACTGTCAGGCAGCTTTAAAGGTTCTATCAGCATGTAAATATGAGTAAAAGCTGGTGTGGAAGTGTCGACAAGTCCTAAAGCAACTGACTATACACAACATATTATTCTTGACGTGAATGCTACGGAGTGAAGGCAAGAAAAAGTAGACTGCTTTGCGAAGGAAGGTGCAGAAAATTCTCTCCTCCTGAGCTCTTCTGCGGGACAAATAACACACCTACGAAAGGAACAAAATTTCATTCACTGGGAAAATATTCAAGAATTAAGACATAAATAAACTCATCAATCGCAAAAGAGAAAAAGGTCGAGTGTCGTGAAAATGACGTACATTCAATGCGTTCTTCCATCTTATTCCTTTTCTTTCGGGTTTCGCTGCAATATTTTCATTTACATATTTACGGCTAAATAGACGCTCGTCATTAATTTAACATAAAATAAGAATTTGTATATTCTAATCGTTACTAATACAATACTAATACAATGGGTGTTTGGGCGTTAAATTTATAATGTGTGTATGCATGCATGTATGTATGTATGTATGTATGTATGTATGTATGTATGTATGTATGTATGTATGTATGTATGTATGTATGTATGTATGTACAGTATGTATGTATGTACGTAAGTACGTGTGTATCTGTATATATGAATGATGCATACATGTACCTACAGTAGGTATGTGTTTATTAGTCAGCATTCTGAATACGGTTGGAACCTCATAAATGATACCAATAAGGCATCACTCATGAAGCAAGTAAGCCAAGAGAATATATTTAAAATAACCCTATATATACAGGGTATTATAAAAATATAACGAAGTTGAAAGAATATAATTTTTAAACAAGCAGAGCAATCAAAATGAATTTAAAGGCTATGAATGTGTGAAGAAATTAAATCAGTTCTTACGAGCTAAAACAAATGCTTCTATTTTGTTATGATGCAATTTTATTTATTAAGCTTCGAAAAATGAACAGAAGTTTGTCAGTTATTTGGCTAGATTATTACACAAATTTTCCAATTTGAGAAAATGATTTTAAATCTTCATACAGGAATTGACTTGGTGCAATGTTATTAATTTCCTAAAAACCTCATTGCCGATTTAAGGTAATTTCGGACATTACATCTAACAGACGGTCCTTACAGCCTACCATGTTTCCTTTCCGTGTATTCATGAAGAAATTTGGAGGAACTGATTCAGTTTACGATGAAATGACATTACTGATATTCAGGTCGCAGACGTTGTTTATGAAACCAAAATTAAACTAGAGAAAACCCGTTATAAGTCATCAGTGCCAATTTGTTGATCAAACGCTTGCAAATTGTCATACAGAATGTTTGGAAAATTGTAAGCAAACTTCAGAAAATGCATCATATTATAAATAATGTTTTTAATTGAACCAAGCTGATCATGAAGAGAGATACAATGTACTTGTTCAGATAGAAATTGAACCGGAATGGTTATCTGGAATACTGTGGACAGATGGCGCTCACTTAACTCTCAATAGTGGAAACAATACTCAATCTATGCTCACAGACTAAGTCCCATTCTTAGAATATTTCATAGCTGCTTATTTCATTCTAATCGGTCAATTTGTTTCGCAGTTTTGTATTAATTTCAACTATGTTAGTTACTCATAATAACTCTATACCGATATATTTAAATTCTATTAGTGGTTCATAATGTGACAAACAGTGTATTTAAACTGTCGTAAAACCTCGTTACATTAGTGTGAATTTCAATAGAAGAGAGATTTTCAATAAGCAAATGACAATTGTTTGAAAAAAAAAATATTTGCAATTTGTGATGTCAGCCTCTCTATTTCCATGTATTGTGGGTCCCTATCACCAAAGCATGGCGAGTCCTCAGGTTGTGGATAGAGACGGCCTCCAGAATGGAGGGTAGCAGCGAAAATATTGAATAAGCAGTTGTGGACAGTCCATAAGAGATGGTCCTCCAGATTGGGGGTTGGACGAAGGGTTAACAACCCATCACCGTAAAAAACACCTCGTTACGAAACCATATCTGGATTAATCTTGTACAGGAAGGGACCAATGGCGGGGTTATGTGAGGGCGGCAATGAACCTGCGGGTTCCTTAAAAGCCATTTGTAAGTATATAAGCGCCTCTATTCAGTTATTTAATATGAAAGAGTTACAACTTAAAATGTGCGTAACTGTGCGTGCGCTCGAAGTGTGTTAGCATTTGTGTGTCTGTAGAGCGAGCCAATGTATGTATGCTGTTATCGTACAGGGATTTTAACTGAAACACGAGGACCTAATACATAAAATCTTTTCATTATTTATATTTTAAGCTTTAATGACAACATGAAAATATTCAGATCTTTATTTCAGAATATCGAGAGAAATATACTTGAACATTATCTTGTTTAATGACGACTTGCATTTCTTCCAATGAGGTACGAAGATCTATTTTTGAACTACATCAAATTTGTGAAGGATATAACATGGAAATTTCAACAAGAAAAACGAAATTAATAGCTTTTCGAGGCAAAAATTCAGAACGAAATAATGTAACTAATGAGTGCAGAGAATACAACAATTTAGCGACTTCTAATACTAAGTGAATGATGATACTTACGATAAAGTTTGCTACATAGACAACAAATTACATAGTTTCAAATTATTTGTGGACCAATAAATCGAACCCTAAGAAATAAAACACGCAGAGAGACAAAAATAAAATTTTACAAAGTTATCGCCGATCCTGCGAATTGTGGAAAAATAAAAAAAAAAACAAGGAAATAAAATATAGGCCTCGGATATGAAATTTCTCAGACAAATTGAATGATACAAAACAACGTTACCAAAGAAACAATGACATCCGACAAGAATTGAACATCTATGAGAAGAATCACAAAATAAAGAGTTGTAAACAGAAATGAAAAGAATATTGAAGGACAATGCCAGACACAAGGCTGCCTAAACAAATATGTAAATAAAAAATGTAAGAAAAAATCTGAGTACAGGAGGAGACAGATAGCAGATATATAAGAGAGTATCTTTGAAGGCAAACATACTATTTTTTTGCCTGATCTGTGAAATGAAGAAATTGCACAAAATGTGTAATGAAGAAATAGGTATATGTAACACCTTGAAAACACAGTTTATTTTAAGCATCTCTGGTATCACGGATATAGTTGGATATTCTAAATTTTAAAATTCATACATAGTTTTGTGCCATGACAGGTCCCGACTCTTCAAGCCTCACTCATAGATATCGCTAATGTCGAGAAACGTGGATCACTTAGAAGCAAACATTCTGATGGGGGCAGATAAAAGAGTTAATTTTTTCTTTCAATATGTTAATAATGTCAAAACAAGTGCTTATAGAAATTTTGGCCACTCGACCGCAATTACGAAGATCGTAAAAAATAAGTTCGCCACAGGCCGTTAACAGAAAGAAAACACAATTTCACTAGAAAATTTTATTGGAATAGACACAGCAAGTTGCTGAACTATTTTTCAACATATTCCCAACTCGAATTGAGATATATTTGTCATATCATGGGATCGACAGAGAGGTGCAGACTATCAAACGCTGGTTCCGATCCAAAGCGGCTGACTTTTACGGCACAAGGATACAAAAATTGACCTCATGTTATAACAAATGTCTCAATTCCAGTGGGGGACATATTTACAAATAGCGCAACAATTTTTGTATCTGTTTCAATAAAGCTTTCCATGCAATAATTGTGCTTTTTTCTGTAAACGGCCAAGGGAAAATCACTTTCTGGACGGCACCATAAATGCAGTCGAGTGGGGAGAATTTGTATAAGCACTTCTTTTGACATTATTAACATTGTGGAAGAAAACAAAATATATTTTTTATCTGCCCCCATAAGAATGTGTGCTTGTTAGTTCGACAGAGGCTATCCATTATGCACTACAGTGTGGTGGGTTTAAATTTCCCTCTTAATGGATGTTGATGACAGTTGTTGGGATGTCATAGAGGAACCGGAGTACCCGATGTCTCCTCTTGTCCACGGACTTTCCCAGCACAAGTTATAAATTCAGGATCGATCAACCGAGGTTTGAACTCGTGCCCCCTGGCTTATAGCCCCAGCGCGCTAGCACCCAGCCATTGTATATTTTGTATTAAAATAACACACAGCAACCATGCCCTCTTTACAAAAGAAGTTATAACAATATGAGAAGAATAAATTTAATTCTAGAAATAATTCCTAACAGCATTATTACATCATATACTTTCATAAATACAGTAATATTCTCTCCGTTCCAAAACATGGCATAGTAACAAACAAAACTAGTTTGATTATTGCGCATGCGAGCACGAAATGTTGCGAGGTGTGCATTCTGTTCAGTAGTCAAGCGACTATCAAACAGTGCAGTTATGAATGTTTCTAGTCTTCTGTAGTGCATCAGACTATAATATTTAAATAGTTCATAATGAACAGAAATCAAATGGACACCTGCTGTTGTCGTTCCTGTTACATAAAAAGGAATACCAACCCAGTCAACTTTGAACAGAACATCTAAGGCACAACAGTCGTACAAAAACGGGTTATAATTTATTGCAATTTTATGTTAATTAGTCTCTCGCAAAACAAGGTTTGTTTCCTTCTTTTATTAATTTCACATCACACAGAATGAAATGTACTTCATTTATTTGTTTGTCTTATGTTAATTTATAAAACAAATAAGTATCTAGGAGATGTATTAAAGTTACATTATATTATTGAGAACTTTAACAAATATACAGGTGTCCCATTTATCTAGTGCACCTATTGTAACTTTTTTGTTTGTACAGGTATTAGAATTTTTGTTTTTGAGAGTTGTGTTAGAACGAGGGGCTAACATGAGTGTAGAGATTTGGAGCATGTAACTACATTATGGTACAAGATACACGTGATGTCATCAATTTCTCAAATAGCACCAATACTTTAATCATGTTACATTGATTACACACATTAAGACGAGTTCAAACATGTATCACAATGTCATCGTCCCAATCAATAACAACAAAATTCAAAATGAATGTCATCAGAATGTACCGTTTGTTGTGGTGCCCCATTCATCTTGTGCAATAACTTAGACAAAACTAAAGACGACTGACGTCCGTACACGTCATGTATTGTGTGTTTGCTGTCTTAACATATAAACAAACTACAACAACTGTCGACGCCACAATCCACGTACAGTGGCCTGCACGTTCTCCGGACCTTTCGCCACTCGACTACTTCCTGTGACGAACTGTAAAGGACAGTGTGTACCAGAACACTCTGACAACACCAGACGACATGTATCAAAGCATTCGATAGGCTTGTGTGTGTCCATTCAGCCAGCAAAATGCCGGGCAGTCAAACGGTCTTTCGGGGAACGCCTTCGAATGTGCATTAATGTGAACGGTTACCATTTGAGACATCTTCTGTGACTCTAAAAGTACAACATTATCACATTGGGAGTACACTTTTGTGTCGTTTTGTTGTTGTTATTGATTAGGAAGGTGACATTGTGATACATTTTTGAACTCGTCTTAATGTATGTAATCAATGTAAGATGATTAAAATATGTAGTGCTATTTGAAAAATTGATGACGTCACGTGTATCTTGTACCATAATGTAGTTACATCCACCAAATCCCCACACTCATGTTAGCCCCTCGTTCTAACATAACTGTCAAAAACAAAAATTCCAATACCTATCCAAACAAAAAAGTTATAATAGGTGCACAAGATAAATGGGACACTATATACTGTACCATATTTTGGCACGGAATAAATGACATCTTTCTATACCATATTTTGGAACAGAGGGAGTAATTGTTTCCAGACGACGTAATACTGTCATAATTTTAGTTCACAATTAATTTTTAAACTGTTTTTACATTTTGGAACTCTACTTTGGAACCTGGTATTTCAGGTAAACCGGTAGCCTACATGTGAAACATATCCAGATGGATTACAACTTCTCCCACTCCTGCTGTCAATCACACAATATTATTCCCTAAGCTGAGATTTCACAAGAAGTTCCAACTACCCGATATCTTACAACGGCCCTTTCCATGACAAATCCCATTAAATATCTTCGAGATAAAACTGCAGTTGTTCTGGTAAGATCCATAATCTCACTACGGTATAGTGGGACTTGTCAAACACTAAAACATCGAATCAAGGGAAAAAAAGAAAAGAGGGAAAACATAATCCGACTAAGATGGGGGCAGTGTGAGGGTTGGGGTTTGCTACACCTCATGCACCCCACTGACGTCACAACAATCACGCAAGCATCGTCCGTGGTCCTCCATGTTTTCCTTTGTCTGGATGGGCTCACCCCTGACGGGGTTTGATTAATGAGGCCTTGATATTAATTACTGGGTGCAAGGCCCGGCTCATGCAATCGCGACGAAGATGCTTTTCGTGAGGTCTTTATCTTCACAGTTACTAGGGCACGTGTTGTAAAAATAACCAGTAGTTCCGCTTGCTAAAATGATTAAAAATATCATCACCATCATCACAAGTCACCGTTATTGTTATCACATATGTCATCGTCATTACACATCTTCATCAGCAACGTCCTTCTCAGTTTTATCATTATTACTCTTCATTATCATTTTCATCAACAATATGATCTTTTTCAGTGTAATTCATAACCATCATCGTCTTCTCAATAAAATTATTCGCCTTCATGAATTTACGTCCTTTTGTCTGTTTGTACATCAGGAAAATCTGTTTTTCTACTTACGGGAAGTTCTACATCTCTTCTTCTTTTATGTGTATAATATACTCCAATAAGAGCGATGGTATTCTGTTAGGCTCCCATTCTTTGGATATGCTGGTACACTAGCTCCGACTGATCTCACCTAAAATTTTACGATCGATTAATCGAAATTTCTAACCACGGGACAGGTCAAAACCAAAGTTTATATACAAAAGGACAAACCTGGAGATAGTTCCAATAGTTATCAATATGTCACATATACCAAAACTCGATATAAAGAAAATAAAAGATTTAAAGAGCATCCTTATAGACCTAATAATATATTTTTCAATCTCTAGAATATTTAAATACAGGTACATAAACTAATATAGTCGAAAATATATTATAAGAATCAAATTATTATTTTTAATGTACTCTATATTTTGTTCAAATGTATATAGCATAGGCCTACACATATTTCCCACTGGATAATTGCTAACATATAGTTGTGATGAATGAACCGATTTGATAGACATAACCTTCTCCCCACGTTGCAGTTAAATTGTCAATCAGATCAAGATAAATAAACGATTCTTCTGAAGACGAAATATTTAGAATATCCTTAAGAGTTTCTTCCCTTGTCGCATTGTTCCGGGATGTTGCCAGCTTTCAAACCTAATGAATTATTTAGTAAAATAGTTGATTAGTAGGCTCCCATAAGTTGGGATGAGGTAAAATCCCGGAAAATTCTCAACCATGTAACTTTCCCCAACCAAGATTTGAACCCGGGCCCACTTGTTGCACGGTCAGACGTGCTAACCATTACTCCACAGCTGTGTACACGGAAAGATATTGCATAATGTGGTCTTACATTTAATAATTTGGAAAAAGTACTCTAGCTTTTTAACTAAAAGAATGTAGAATACATATGGGGTAGGTGAGATAAGAAGATAAAACAGCCCCTGAAATCCCGTAAGTGTAAGGGCCTCCTGTAACATCAGTTACAGCGTTAGTTCGATTACTGTCAATTGGCGAGGCAATCCAATTGAGATACTTGCCCGCTCTTCCTGCCTCAGGTTAATCTCTTTCCCTGCGTTTGTGCTTTCGGCTTTCATACTACATTCCACCTTCAACCTTCATATACTGTATGCTATACGTTTATCTATTATTCACATGCATTACCATATGAAGCACGGAGCAAATCCAAGGATGTAAACGATATAAACTTCCAAAAATTTCTGATGATCCTAACATAAATTACTGAACAAAAAAGTCTAATAAAATTGTTCTGTAACTTTTGTGGTTCCTCTAGAAGAGAATGTTACCTGTGAGTCTAATGTTTTTGAAAATTAGAGTAGACCGTCATTATTTACTTCGGTCGCCCCCCCCCTCCCTTGCTTAAAAAAGTCCCTTGTGCAGACGCTTGTATTTCCCTATTTTGACTATGCTGTCATTTTACTGGCTGACCTTTCCAGCGACAACAAAACGAAACCTCAACGTGCTCATAATTTGTGTGTACGTTTTGTAAGCAATGTTCGTAAATATGATCATATCACCCCATCCCTGGAAGCAATAGGTTGGCTTAAACTAGATGAGAAAAGAAATTTACATTCACTTCTCCTTCTCTTCGAAATCTTGAACTCTTCTATTCCTTCGTACCTGTTGTCTCGCTTCACTTACCTTTCTTCCCACCATAATCTGAACACACGCTCTCGCCATGAAACAATACTAACAATACCATCCCATACCACATCCTCATACTCATCCTCTTTCACAATAGCCCTGCCAAGACTCTGGAATTCGCTACCTGCTAGCATCAGGGACTGTCGAAATAAAATTGAATTCCAACGCAAACTTACTAGACACTTGGTCAGTAATTGATTTCTTGTAAATAGTTTCCTTAATCTATCACAAATATTTCAATATCCAGTAATTTCATCACTATACAATTTTGTTATTCTAGGTTTAATTTATAATTAAGTAAATATGAAATATTCTTTGTTTTTCTATGATAAACGATCTAGCTTTCGTTAGTCAAGGTAATCTTTTCGTACTTTGATTTTTATTGTAATTGTAATTGTAAATTTAATATTGTAATTTTATTTGTAATTGTAAATTTAATACTAATTGTAATTTTATTCTTTATATTATAGTTGTAATCCACTGATAGAGGGGCAGAGAAGGCCTGACGACCTTATTTCTACCAGGTTAAATAAATAAATATTAATACTACTAAATACTACATTGCAACTGTGGTGAAATTCGTGTTTACAAATCAATGTAATCTGTTGTGGTGGATAGCGTGTGTTGGACCAAAGGCCATTGCCAATAACAAGGCTTACGATCCGAGACAACTTAAGAATGAAGTGAAGTTAACAGCACAACGGAGTACAGATGTATTGAAGAGGCGCGGTGAGTTTTGTTTACCCGTGCGTCAGTGTACAATTAGGTTCGTGATCAGATGTACAGTACGAACTCCCTACGAAACGAACTCAGGCCATCCCAGTGCATTTTCAATTCATAGTGAACAGTTTTTTCGATCTATGTACTACATGGTTGTTCATTGTAAAGATAACGACTTCAATGTCGCCGAGGGACATGAAAACTTGTGAGGTATGTATCCTACTTCATTTTTCACCATCACTATATTGTCACATGCTTTCACCCCTCTCTCGCAAGTTCTGTATCCCTGATCATTGAGTAGGCTACCTTCTCCATGGAGGGTTCACGAATTGCACACACCGGCATAGCTACCTGGCTGTATCTATGAACAGAAAATATGAGAAAAGTTCTCATAACAAGCAGGCAATTTTAATAAAAACCCGACAGCTGTTAATACTATTGTTGAAGATACATGTTTCAAACGTTCAAATAACAATGGAAAATAAATATAAATTAAAAAAATGAATTTTCCGATCCTTTTTTTTAACAACGGACGAGGCTCCAAGGCTCATAAGTTTGCAATTTTTTTAATTACTGTTTTATGGAAATAACTTAAAAAATATTTCAGAGTTTGTCAGTTTACGGTCCAACTGCCAATAATTCTTTTTTTGAAAATTTGATTCTAAATACTTAATGAATTAATAATGAAATACTGAACCTGTGGGCCTTGGAGATCCCCCTGTTGGTATTTCTAGGGTAGTTCAGATCTGATGTGTGTCGCGAGTTCACAATAGCATCTATTTGCTATAAATATTATTTTCATAATTTACAACTTATGTCGTTTTCCTGATTAATCAAGGAGCCCAACTATGTCAAACTACTCACACATTGAAATTTATAATTATATTCAATCCCTATGTGGTTTGGTCGATTTACATTTTTTTTTTTTGGGCTGGAGATCATATATTTGGTCTTTTCTTGACTTCTTTGCTGAATTTTCCATGATGGTATGTCTAAATGCTTCCGTCAAAGCCGTTCTTGTTCTAGCGATAATGTCGAAATCATCTGCGTAGGCTAGAAGTTGGACTGATTTATAATAAATTATAATAGTTGTTTGTATCTCTGAGTCCCTTATAACATTCTTCTGTGCAATATTAAATAATAGACATGGAAGTACATCCCCCTGTCTTAAGTCACTTGTGGTTTGAAATTCGTCTGACATAACTGATTGAATCCTAACCGTAACACAAAATTAATTTATTCCAGCTTTTCATGCAATTTGTCCCACTGTGAGCTGTCCTTACTCCATTTCTTAAACATACAGTCATTCAACAGTTCATGAAACGAGTTCATAACTTTATATGTATCGGGTCAGTAGTTGTGAATGACAGACATTCAGACACAGTCTTGTAACGCAGATCTCAGCTTCTTTTCAAGAAATACATAACAAGGCAGTATAGTCGAATGGTGCAGGCAACCCTCTTGACATACCTGGCCTCACGTATATAGTCGAATTGCAAAGGTTGCCTCCATGCAAAGGGCTGCCATTTCCTCTTTGAAATGCAATTTTTTACGCGTATAACTTCTACAGAAACTCTATAGCTTCTCAATACATGCAATAGCATCATTACATTCGACACTCGTAAAACATAAATCTATAATTCAGGCACGAAGTTCAGTGATGATGCTTTGGCCTTGTATAAGTTATTACTGCATAATATAAAAGGATTTCTGACAAAATATTCAGCTCTTGATGAGGTTCTATCTGACATGTACAGGACACCATTTTATTTTTACTTAAATTTTTATTGTACCTGAGTTTTTTAATGTACTTCACTCCCACCCCCTCCACTAGTAAACTTCTAATGCAGTCAAAATCACCTTACGGTCATAGTAAATAGTACTCAGTTAGTGAGTATAGTATGTTCCAGAAATATGTTCGAGTTTTCCAGTGACGAAAGAACTTTCAATATTGACTCATATTTTCGTACAGGTACTGTCGTCCGTTTGCCTACGTCGCATTCCGATTTCCCCCACTCACTTCTGCTCGCCCCTCTGTAAAGGTTATTGGGAGAGCTGTCATAGCACTTTTCTGAAAACATTAATTTCTCTTAGGAATTGGACGTATACGTAATGTTATATAACAGTTTAAAGTAACTTAAATAAAAGGATCTCGTTTAGTAATTAACTGTCACGCGATTTCCTCTCTTTCTACGACCCTGCGACAAAACCACTTGGACAATAGAGAGCAATTCTGAGTAACTTTATCTTTTCGGATCGGACAGAAGTGAAGATTGAAGTTACAGTGCGTAAGGTACTTTTTTATAGACTAGGTACAGAATTATTTCAGCATGATTTACTAGTACGAAGAACGAAACTGGTAATTGGAATTAGGTACAATAGTGTATAGTGCGATAATATGCACAAAAAAACTGAAGTCTGTATCGAAATGAACGGCCACCATTTTCAAAAATGCGTTTAAATATCATATTATGATTATTTTTCAATTTAACCTCATTCTCTATATTGTACTCTTAAGTGCCGTAGACAGTATAATATACACTGCATAATGAATACGTCCGCATGGATAGCTCAGTTTGTGAGTAAACACACTCATTGTTAATACTATACTGTATTTTGATTAAACAAAAGCGTAATAAAAATTATCAATCTCAAAATCACGATATTTCCTAGTTTACGTAAATGAATGAACTATTTTTCTTCCCTCCTATATCTAGTAAAGTGATTTGTTTGTATTTTACGCTAGTATCATCTAACTCCTGTCGTGGAATGGAGTAGCAAACGGTGCTTCCGGTTCTCAACCGTTAATCCAAAGGTATAGTCAGGTGAATATTAGAAATGTTAGTACTGCCTGATACATCTAGTATCAGACAGTACATCTCACTTGACGATAAGTGTCAGAGGAAGCAGAACTGTTTGTATGCATCTGAAGTCTGATTAGTGTAATGGGTAACTAGTCAGCGATGTATGCAATGGAGGCGGAATGAAATGCTTAGTTGCCTCGTAAGTGGTGCCTTGTTGGTGTCACTTGTAAGGTTCAGACATGTTTTGGGCAGTTGTCTGAACAACAATGGTCTTAAGTATGAGTAAATTCTGTTCAAAATGTTATCCTCAATTTCTAATTCTCGACCCTACGGATAGAGTGGTCCTTTTCACACAGTTATTTAACCATGTTTCATCAGCACTTATCATATGACCACTAATGACATTTAACCCTAATGTAACGACAGCCGGTGACATAGGCGTTGAGATATAATTTATGAATAAGTAACGAACGCAACGACGGCACAATTATAGAAATAAATTATAACAAAATTACTGATTACAATGTACTCCTGAAAGTTTAGCCAGCGTATCCAATAAGCTAGGCTGCCACGCGCTGCAGCCTCTCTTCTTGTTTGCCTCGCGGTTTTGTTTTTTATATATCGGCAAGAATGCAAAGCAACATGAGCCACCACTTTGTGCGCGGCAATTGAGGTAGTAACAACGGGATGCTTTATAACATCTGTACCAACGAACAGTCAACACGAAGATAGTTAATCACTGCGACACACCTTTGATCGCACTCAAAAACCGACTGGAATTTGCTCACGGGTGAGGCAGCCCCACACCATTGCGAGACATGGTATCCATTGAGCGCAGCAAGCGTTATGAGGCGGTCTGGCTTCGTGAATAAGCGCTTTTACGTGTTATCTTCTTCTTCCATCAGCAATACTAGTATTGGCCTATTCCATCCATATGTAAACACGTCTTACCAGCTTGCTCTTGATCTGTCTACATTTCTGTACCCTCTGGAATTATAGTTTAATTCCATAGCAACCATTTTTGGTATAGTCTTCATCCACTCTTTGCACACAGAGTGACCGTAAGTAATGTCATTAATTTCATGACGGTAATTTTTATAAATATAATTTTGTTCGTTTTTGCTTCGTTTTCGAGATACAAATTGTTTTATATGAAACATTTCATAGCGTCTTTGGGAAATAAATTTAAGTAATTCTCTACATCAGACCTGCAGAACTGTAGCTCCTCAGAGCGATTGCCTTTTTATACCTTCTACCCCACCCACCTTTTCTACCAGTGAGGTCATGACGTTCTAGTTGCGCTCAGCTATATCCTAGATCATATATCTAACAGATAAGTCATCGCTATGTTAAAATCGTTTGCACTTTGAAGAGAACCTCCAGGATCGCCACCGTCCGCAGTAAACAAACACGAGATGGCAGTACAGTCGCTAATGCAATTCAAATGGGAATTATGACGTGACTCCTTATGTAACAACTACATGGCAGCGTAGTAAACCTGACAAAAGTTGTTAACTTAAAAACCTATAAGGCCGATCTATCTATATATTATATGATCTAGGGCTATATCAACATTCATCCTAGCGGCAGCAGGTACACAATGCGCGTACTGCAGTTGGAAGAGAACTGAAACATGGCAAAATTGTCTGATCTCGCTAGCCTGAGATACTGACAAGCGTGTAACGACTAACTTACATCACCTTAAATGTAACAATTTGATACAGGTTTTGCTGGAATAACGTTCCTGAAAACCTTAACCACCTCTTCAAAGTCTTCTACCACGGTGCTATAGCCTATAAGACCTATCATCTTTCCTCTTACATTCTCAATGACGTGGTTCATAATGACATTGATTGCCTTTAATTCAATTAATTTCTGAAGACCTCGAGTCTCGAGATGAATGCGTCTCAAGTAGGCTACAGTATTCATGTTATTGCGCACGCCCGTGAATATGAGTTAAAATATCCAATAAAGCGAATGCCAAAAGAGGTTGACTGGAAGTAATCGTCCTATATAAGTCCTGGGTTGCCTAGGCGACGACGAGATAGCGTCTCTTGAGTGTCGTGCGAAGAGTGTTGCGTGTTGCATTGCGCCCCCCTGCATACTTAATATTCTTAGAACAAGAGGGCTGACATCGGACATTTAAAGCGAATAACTGCCAACCCGATCAGCGGGAATATGCGTTGAAGTTGGTAACATTTCACAAATACACGTAATAGCCTTCAACGATGTGGGTTTCTATTGTTTCTTGGAAGGAACGTAAATTTTGTATAGCCCATTCATGAGCTCGGGTTACCGTGAATTATTGATGTTCGACACAACACTAAATATCGATTTTTTTTCGGTGATATTTGCTAACTTTTACTACAATCCACAACTCGTTACTTATATATAACTTGCAGTTATATGAAGTATGTATTAAAAATTGACAGGAAAGTTAACAAAATCCCCATGATTTCGTGAAAACTGTATACTCTCATTAAAGCAATAAAATATAATATTTACTTTGCTTAACATTTAAGTTAATATTAATGCATATACTGTGGTATAGGCTACTGAAAAGTTCATCTCTGGAAGGAATGTAAACATTACATAAATGATAGCGGCAATCACAGTTCTGTACAACCATACATACACAAAACACGCGCCAGCCTACAAATGTGAGTTCGGCAGGTATTTATATGTTATACTGCACTGATGTAATAATTAATCATTATTCATAAATACATAAAATAGAAGTATCTGAATTGGAAGAAATCTTAGAAAAATCAAAGAACAGAAAAACTCCTGGTATAGACGGTATTAATATAGAACTAATTAAATGTGCGCCTATAGAAATTTATTTATTTATTATTTTGCTAATAATTGTAAACATAAAATATAATATATACAGAAAAACTTTAGCTCGCCCCTGAAAGAGTAGAACTCGTGCTCAGGGGCGGATTCCTGAATTGGAATTAATAATTTATAAACTTGTACTTGTACTTGCTATTTGGGAAAAGGAAATTGTACCAGAACAATGGAAGGAGTCCATAATTGTACCTATTTTTAAAAAGGGGGACAAAACCAACTGTGGTAACTTTCGAGGATTATCACTTTTGTTGACGTCTTACAAAATTTTGTCCAATATTCTTTTGAGAAGATTAACTCCGTACGTAGATGAAATTATTGGGAATCATCAGTGCGGTTTTCGGAGTAATAGATCGACTATTGATCAGATTTTTTGTATTCGACAGATAATGGAGAAAAAATGGGAGTATAAGTGTACAGTACATCAGTTATTCATAGATTTCAAAAAAGCATATGATTCGGTTAAGAGGGAAGTATTATATGATATTCTTATTGAATTTGGTATTCCCAAGAAACTAGTTCGATTAATTAAAATGTGTCTCAGTGAAACATACAGCAGAGTCCGTATAGGTCAGTTTCTGATGCTTTTCCAATTCACTGCGGGCTAAAGCAGGGAAATGCACTATCACCTTTACTTTTTAACTTCGCTCTAGAATATGCCATTAGGAAAGTTCAGGATAACAGAGAGGGTTTGGAATTGATCGGGTTACATCAGCTTCTTGTCAATGCGGATGACGTGAATATGTTAGGAGAAAATACACAATCGATTAGGGAAAATACGGAAATTTTATTGTTGATATTGTAGTTGGAATCTCCTGGTAGAGGGGCAGAGAAGGCCTGACGGCCTTATCTCTACCAGGTTAAATAAATAAATACTACTAATACTACTAAAGCTATCGGTTTGGAAGTAAATCCCGAAAACACAAAGTATATGATTATGTCTCGTGACCAGAATATTGTACGAAATGGAAATATAAAAATTGGAGATTTATCCTTCGAAGAGGTGGAAAAATTCAAATATCTTGGAGCAACAGTAACAAATATAAATGACACTCGGGAGGAAATTAAACACAGAATAAATATGGGAAATACGTGTTATTATTCGGTTGAGAAGCTCTTATCATCCAGTCTGCTGTCCAAAAATCTGAAAGTTAGAATTTATAAAACAGTTATATTACCGGTTCTTCTGTATGGTTGTGAAACTTGGACTCTCACTCTGAGAGAGGAACATAGGTTAAGGGTGTTTGAGAATAAGGTGCTTAGGAAAATATTTGGGGCTAAGAGGGATGAAGTTGCAGGAGAATGGAGAAAGTTACACAACACAGAACTGCACGCATTGTATTCTTCACCTGACATAATTAGGAACATTAAATCCAGACGTTTGAGATGGGCAGGGCATGTAGCACGTATGGGCGAATCCAGAAATCCATATAGAGTGTTAGTTGGGAGACCGGAGGGAAAAAGACATTTAGGGAGGCCGAGACGTAGATGGGAGGATAATATTAAAATGGATTTGAGGGAGGTGGGATATGATGATAGAGACTGGATTAATCTTGCACAGGATAGGGACCGCTGGCGGGCTTATGTGAGGGCGGCAATGAACCTTCGGGTTCCTTAAAAGCCATTTGTAAGTAAGTAAGTAATTATACAATACAATTTGTCTTATGTCTACTGTGCAATTATAGTATATAAATTTAAATTTACAATTTTTCAATTTTTATAATATCCATACATAACTTTTTAAATTTAATACTAGAACAATTAGAATTGACAAGATTAGGATATTTAAATTAAATTTGTTATATATTCTTGGGCCAAAATTACTACTATGATTAAATACTGTAACAGTGTTGCATTTTAGTTCAAACAATCTTAAAGAATTCATACATTTTGTTTCATAACTATGAGAATACAATTCAAAATTATTTCGATTTTTATGTATGAATTTTATTAATACAATATAATAAATTTGTCTTACGTTAAGTATATTAAAGTCTAGAAACAAATTTTGAGATGGAAAATCAATAGGTTTATGAAGACATATTTTAATTATTTTCTTCTGTAATAAATAAAGTGGATTAAAATTGGATTGAAATGAGCTATCCCAACCTATAATTTCATACATAATTACCGATTGAAATAAAGTTAAATACATTGTACATAATAAACTTATTGACAAGTAATTCCTCAATAAAACAAAATAATATACTATTTTACGTAATTTATGACAAAGGTAATTTATGTAAGATGAAAGGAAGATTCTGAAACTTTTAAATCAATGCTGGCAACATAAGAGAATGCCAAAATAATGTAAAGAATTGTCATCCCTATATTTAATCCATTAATTTTATTACACCGAAGATTAATAAAAATTTGTCTGACCAAACATATGGATTACCCAACAAATTTCATTTATACAGATTTTAATGTATTAACTATTGAAGAAACTTATAAATATAGTTTACTAACTTACTGCCACAGAAATCAAATAAAATATAAATCTAATCGACAAGAATATCGTACTCGAAGACAAAAGTCTACTTTCCCATTAATTTAGCATAAATGTCATACAAGTGCAACCTTAAACATGGTGCTAGTTTCGGCCCAAGACTTTATAATAAAATTACAAACCATTTTCTAAATTTTGAAATATTTTAAAATTGAAGCTTTTAAAAAAGAAATTTGTAAAATTATCCATGATGTATAATGTTAACAAATTTATTTTTTACCTTTTATTTCTCTCCGATTATATTCATGTTTTTATTGAATATCACTGGCTTCTGTCGAATTGTCAATTTATATTAAATGTGTACAGTACTGTATTTTTCACTCTTTTTTTCTTTTTTCTTTATTCTTGCTCTTATGTTGTATTTATTGGTTTGAATTAAGTTACTGTATTTAGTAAACTGTTCTTGTAAATTTTATGTTATATTATTGACTAAGACCACACCGTACACGAGCCGGGCTCTTACGGTAGTGGCTAGAAACATTTTAGTTTTATAAATTTAATTTGTACTCACTTGCTATCTAGTTGAATTAATAAATAAATAAATAAATAAATAAACAAAGAAACACATAAATAAACAAATAAATAAATAAGTAAATAAATTAGTACTGTAAATGAGTAAGTAAATAAGTAAGTAAGTACATAAATAAATAAATAAATAAATAAAAAGGCACACACGATGATGTGCACTAATTACAGAGGAATTAATCTGCTAAACGAGGCATATAAGATATATGCAAAAATAATAACAAAAAGGTTACAAAATCTCACAGAAACAATCATCTTGGAAGAATAGGATTTAGAAAAGGAAGATTCTGTACTGTATTCGTACTAAAGTCATGATAGAAAAAATGTAAAAATTTAACAAAAAAAACTTCACCTATGGATTATCAAAAAGCATTTTACAATGTTAGCAGAGAAAAACTTTGGGAAATAATGACACAAAGAGGTATCCGTAAACACCTGACTGAAGTTATAAAATACATGTATGTAAAGTCCAAAATTTGTTACAAATCAAAACAGGGGAAAAAATATCCTGAGACAATATATTTATGAGCAAGCAAGGCTACAGCTTGTCGCCGACATTATTTATTTCATATCTGGGCGAAGCTGTTAGGAATATGACAATACACCTGAGTAAGTTTTCTATATCGGAATATTTTGGAGAAGGAATATTTTGAAAAAATTGTATGTTTGCCGATGATCATGTAATTTCATCTATCGACGAAGACACACTGCAGAGAGGACTACTTGAATTAAATAAAATTATAAACGAAATTAATCTCACAATTTCAAAACAGAAAGCTGTACTATACCTTCATAGGTAAAAGACCCGTAAGATCTAAGATCGTGAAGGAAGATTATACAGAGTGTTGCAAAACTCCATACTCAAAACTTCTAGGGATAGTAGACGAGCCCAAAAGAAAGATTTTGTTATTATATAACCATAGGTTGGAAAGCAATAGTTACGTCAGTCGTCACCTTCGAACGCAGACCTGGCTGACATTTATTGGTTTTGGTGACATTTTCTTTACAGGTATTGTTCAAACTTGCGGCATCCTACTTCAATACATGATGTACAACGACCTAATAATGCATCTCTCATACGTTGAAATACTCAATGTTGATGTTGTAAGTGATAGGCAGCTACAAGAATCCCAGCAACGAGGTCCTCCTCTGACACAATTGATGTTTCTTGTGTGCGTTCGAAGGTAACGACTGACGTAACTATTGGTTTCCGAGCTATGGTTATTTAACGAAAAATCCTTATTTTGAGTAATTGAAATAGTTTCTTCCTAATACCTAATATCAAATTCAAATCTAATTTCTCAAAAGCGATTTTTTTACATTGCCGCTATTACTGCTCTACAATTAATTATAATATTTCTTTCATGTTATTAAATAGCTTATTATCGCCACTTAATCTACGATTGGAAGAGTAGATGCAATATCCTTCGCTCCGCTTCCTTGCACTTAAACCATGTAACCTCGTTAATGAAGGATCAGTGCGATGCAATAAAGTACTTAATTCTTTCTGGTTAAACGATTTTATGTCAATAATAAGTTCATTTCTTTTCTTTACTTTATTCTACATGATACAAAATATTACGAAGGTACTCGTCAGACGCTGCGGAGAGTTTTGCGTGTTTTTAATTTCATATAAAAATAAGTTAATTTTTAATAGGCCTACAAAATGTTATACTGTACAGGGTGTTTCAAAAATACTTTGACAAACCTTGAGGGCATGTTCCTCACACCAAAACAAGAAAAAAAGTTCATATAGACATATGTCCGAAAATCCATACGTATTAAATCTACGTATTACTCTGTGAAAACATTTATTAAATCTACATAGTTAGACTTCAACAAACAAAATTTGATAACACAATCTCAAGGGAAAAAATGGAACTCTCTGCATCATAATCCACAGTTAATTCCCGATTTACCACGAAAATCGTGTGTAGCTGCATTTAGATTGGCAACAGGCCAAACACCTGCATAGAATTGGAATATATCAGTTCCCTAACTGCCCATTGTGCAACTCAAACCAAGAAATGGATTCCGAACACCTCAAAATCTGTGCTTCAGTGGCTGACCATGATAATATCTTTGAAAAATACTGGAGTGCAAGAGGTCAAGTGACTTCATTGTCAAATGCCTGGCATTAGAAAACTACAACAACATAATGAAACTTCTATTAGATATTGTCAGCTTGGTAGCTAGTGTTGCAACTTTAATCAATTCAGAAACAGCAGCAAATGTTCGATGACTAGGCTACTTTTGGTCTGAAAACCCCATTTGATACAAGAGTACAGCCTTGTGGCCTTTACCATTCCCGCAATAGTATATAAAAATCATATCTGCCTGTTCACGAAATGGATATCCTACCATAGTTAAACACAACACAAGCTCCAACACAAGTGAAACGTGAGAAGTAGTAGATTAATCATGAATGTACACAAATGACAAATGACTTTAGTAAATAAGTCTCCTTGGAAACGCATAGCCATTTAGGATACAATGGGTGCATCAGCAGACTTGTATCGATAACATCATCCGATTATCTAACAAAATGAATATTATTATTTGTTACAAACTTAAGTTAAGTTGTTGGATTGTACCTCGAAACGCGTTGAACGTAAACTTTCATTGTTATGAGTTTCTGAATTGATTAAAGTTGCAACATTTGCTACCAAGCTGACAATATCTAACAGATGTTTCATTACGTTCTTTCATTAATAACTAAAAAACTAAGGATTTTCGGACATATGTTTATATGAACCTTTTTCTTGTTTTGTTGTGAGGATTATGCCCCCAAGATTTGTCAAAGTATTTCTGAAACACTCTGTACTTCACATGCATCATTTCCAGATAAAATTTAGTGATCCTTGGATAACGAATATGAACAAAATCCGTCTCACAATTTAAGAAAAATCATTGTACACAGACAATATACTCGAAACCACTTTTTAGGAATCAATTCTGTGTTCTTTAGGTACAGAGAGATAAGTCATTCATAAAAAGGAGTTGTGATAAATGAAAATTGAACTTCGAACCCTTATTGCAAATAATTTTTCTACACAAATAAAACACATTAATGCAAGTATTCTTTTGATTTTTGAACACCCACTTGTTTAATTTAACTTGTGCTCATCTGTATTTATTATTATTATTATTATTATTATTATTATTATTATTATTATTATTATTATTATTATTATCATTATCGCTATCATCATTGCTATCTCTATATTTCTTTTCTTTTTTTTTCTTGTAATAGCTCGATGAGAGCTCTATAGTGTTCTTTTGACCCTGTTGACTCTGTAAAGGGCTTTAATTTAATTTGTATTATTTTCACCAGCATCTGTATTTCTTTTTTGTATTTATATGTACTATCTGGTGATATGGATGAGAAGGCCTTATGGCCTTAATCCTGTCAGAATAAATAAATAAATAAATAAATAAATAAATAAATAAATAAATAAATAAATAAATAATAAATAAAATTCCATCTGTAAAAAATGACTTAACCCCCTTTCCCCGAACACCACAGAATTATGCTTAAAACTTTAATTTGTGGGAAAATCTCGAAATATGTTTTATATGACTAGAATACTTTGCATTTACATTTCTCATAATTAGAAAATGAATACGATCCTACACAGAGAGTGGTCAACAGATGCTGTGACGGTGGTTTTCCAGAGTGCTCAGGTTTTCTATACCACTTTCAATACTATCTTCATTTCTTGATTATCCTTGTATCAACATCGTAAACCTTTATTAAAAATATTAAAACGTACATTTATGGGACCACAAAACTTGTATTTTCGCCGATATCTGTTCATCGCTCCATTACCACAGTCGTGTGATTTTCGTTGGGCGTGTTAGTGGGTCACCTGATCGAACTCGGGCGCGTGGCTGCTACAGGTTGCATGCGCCAGGCCCGTCATTACGTCGTGATACGGCCTTATCGTGCGGGCGGTCCTTATCGATGTCAAGTAACCATCCATTACATTCAATTATACGGGCAACAGCTTTGCGTTCATGATTTAAAAGCGCGTACTGCGTATGTGTGTCTGCAAGGCTACTCTCACTTTATCGGCATGCATCATATACAACCGCTAATCAACAGTGCGTAAAAGGATTACATTAAAATTACACTTTTATGATAGGCTATGGTACTGAAACTCATACTCGGCTATAAGATATTCGAGAGCTATTAGGTTTCATTCGTTTTATGTGTGTAGGTATATGCATGTGTATGCTTTAATAAACAAAATAACCACAACAAAATTTCCGTCGCTATGGCAACGACGTATTCTATGACACTGAAAAACAAATTTTTACTTTTTACTTGCTCTTAGTGAATTAAAAATAGGTGAATATTACTAATATGTGTGCCCTAAACCTGAATTTAAAATCCAAATTGCCCCATCACGTACCATTTTCCGAGGAAAATGAATTGAATTTTTTATGACAAAACTTACTTGTTTTTAATTTTTCAGTGCTACTGATAAAATTACAACATACTAGGGATTCAAAATTCCTCAGAATACTTGAAAAATGTGTACTGGATACAAAAATGATGTTACATAGTTTAAAACAGAACAAATAAAACATTTCATGCGTATAATGAGAAAAATCCCGGAATTTGAACTTGCATTAAAATAATTTTCTGGATGAATTATGTTTATAACTAGACTCCGGCATTCTATTTTACAAGGAACCAACAATAATCTGTAAGCATACTGGATGATGATCTTCCTTTATATCGTCTTTCCATTTCATATATTTCTTGATGAAATCTTTCCCCATGCTCGTCGCTTACTGCTCCAAAGTTAGGAGGAAAGAAATCCAAATGAGAATGTAAAAAGTGTATTTTGAGAGACATATTACACTCCATTTTGTTATATGCACTTAACATCGTTTCCACAACAAGTTATATGTAGTTGTCTGCCCTAGAATTTCTAAGGAAATTTGAGTAAACGTCTTTGAAAGCGCGGCATGCCATCCTTTTTGTAACGGAAAGTTTTTCCTTAAACAAAAGGTCAGCCATGACTTTGTGAATTTGTGGGCCGATGAAATGTCCTCTTTTAATTTGCCTTCACTCAAACTGGTAAACTTTTCCTTTAATTACTGAAAACCACATCCTTGTTTGTTCATTGCATAGACCTCACTTTGAACTGTTATGAAATTTACTTAAAAGAAGGGACCAATATCTGTTCATTTATTAGAAGTGCAAAAGAACATGTCAACAACCATAAGAAACCTGAAATAAGTCAGAAACTCATAAAATTCTTTAGCTTTTGTCTCGTCACTCCAACCCGCGCCAGATGTTTCCTGGGGGAGCGTTTATGGAAAAATGTAAAATCATAGCATAACTTGAAAACCTTACGTGATACGAAGAAAAGAGATCAAACCGTAAGGGACACACTGTTTTAAGAGTAAAATTCTTGTTGTTCAGTGTAATTGAAAGATTTTTCCTACTTTACCTATATATGGGTCATTCAATAATTACTGGGAACAATGTTTGTATGTGGCGCTATCAGCGGTAAATGATGCAACCTGATAACAATGAGAAAGAAGAGCATCTGATGTGTGTTATATGTGAGTTTGAAGGCAATAATCTCATTTATAAGATATTTGTAATTAGTTTAATTTGTAGACTTATCTGTAAAATGTTTAGAACAAAGATGCTTCATTGAAATTCAGATTGCAAGAGGCAAGAATGCTCGACAATGCCATACAGCATTACTGGAAGCTTGTGGTAGAGAGACTTCACCATATCGTACCGTGGCTGGGCGGGCACATGCATTTCGCAGCGGGAGGGAAGACGTTCATTAAAAACGTGGTGGCAGAACTCATAAACGACTATGTAGAAAATAATGTTATTTGTAACAAAGTTTCAAGAAATGAAATTATGCATAAAGACAATATTACATATTACGAACTAAAAATTAAAAAAAAAATATATATATATGTCGTCCATCGCAGCAAAAACGTATACCGTAGGACATCTTGCTGTTCATTTTGTCGTGTTGTGCATAGGGCCGTGATTCACGTAATGTACTTCATCCTCATTTGAGTTATTAATACAGCTGTGTTAGATTTTTTGAAGGTCATGAATAATGCCAATAATGTGGGGTTTTGTGCATAGGAATTTTATTGTGGTTTTCAATCTCTATCAAGCAGCAGTTGCTGCTACCACAAGCCACTAATATAATTATCTATTTTAAAGTAAACAATTATGGGAGAGTTGGGTAGTATCGGACATCGGGTAATATCGGACAGTGCGTTTCTTTCATCTACAACCAGATGATAGTACCTGAATGACGTGGTTACGTTTCTGTGATGTCACAAACAGAAACGTAACCATGTCATTCAGGTACTACCATCTGGTGGTAGGTGAAAGAAACGCACTGTCCGATATTACCCGATGTCCGATACTACCCAACTCTCTCCTACTTCTTACTCATTATGAATACTATGAAATTTGTTGTGGCTCTCAGAAAAATAGTGTTTCTCATTTTTAGTCTCCTTTAATTTTTAGTATCACAGAAAAAATGAATTTACTATTGCTTGTCATGATTAAAATCTGCTATAGTCCCAGAAACAAAATTTGGGCCATCTAATTTTACTATACAAGTTTCAGATACAAAGCATTGCGCATGTGCAGTAAACAAGGGCGCCTTAATGTGTGCTCTTGTGGACAATCTTGTGAAGCTTGTTGCTAACATAGAGGAGGACTGCTACCAAGCCTTGGCCCATTTTTAATTCCGTATCTGCAGTCTGCAATGATCTAGATCCCGGGCATGATCACATGGCTAAGATGGTAAAGAACAAACAATGCGTGCCAATATATGGTCAGAATGTAGCAGTGCTTTAGTGAATTGCCTTCACCCGACATCCTGATGTATGACTCTCCTACATTTTATTATGAAACTTCAATTCTTGCTCAAGTCCACAAAAGAATTCCTTTCATATTGACACCAAAAGAAAGAATACTTCTATTATTTTTCAAATGCTAAGGGTAAAATTCAAGAATGGAAAGTCTACATTTGTCACTACTCTAGCAAGGAAATCACTAAAATGTCGCTAATCATATTTCATTAAATTTAATTTCACTGAGTAGGTAATAAACAGAAAATCTTCACTGAAGCTTTTGTTTGCATTTCCATAGCAACCTTAATCTGCTGCCAACTTTATCTTCGGCTTTTCAAGCAATTTCACGTGCTTATCCTCACCATTCTAAGTATTTGTTTCTCGAAGAAGGTTTTAGAGTACGAGCTACTTAATAAAATAAATCATTTACGGTACTTCCCATAAACGTACGAAGTTTATACTTTACTTTTTTATAATCTCCCCAGATAATATGATGTTTCAACAGATGTACATATCAAACACTTCAGTCGCATTTATTTTACTCCGTTTTTATTGTAGAAAAATTATATCTGTTGGTCTATACTTTCGGTCTTTCTTTCTTTGCCTTGTTTTAGCTCATTCTTTGATACAGATTTACAAGCCAACGCGATGTAAGGGAGTTTATATGCTTGGACTACCACTCAGGAATTGACATTGTTTAGTGTGAGGAAGAATGATTAAGTAGACATCACATTATGACGTGAGAAGACAATTTACGTAGGACCTATGTGCTTATTGAGGATTATGGTAGCTACGAATTACCCAGAGAGGCCTGGGTGAAGGAAAAATGACTTTTATCACAAAGCTTTATTTTTTTCACAATCTCTTCTCATCATATTATTGCTGGTGCTTCAACATACTGCAACGTGAACTTCTGATATAGCAAAATAGCACACCTCTGCGCGCTTCACGAGTGCTGGGCTTGGAACTGTTACATGCATTGCCAGAAAATGATTACCAAAAAATTCGTTGTTTTGCATTGTGGCTGTCTTCGGTTCCGACTTATCTTTGCGAACAGTTTACCAGCAGACTAAACAACTAGAAGAACAATATTGGCAGTCGTATCATTGATACACGTTTAGTATGTGCATTACGTTTAATTTGCTCCAAAATGGAACTATAGTTGGACGCCATTGTTAAAAAAAAAAGAAAGTGAGAAATTTCAGTAGTCACAACAAAGTAAATTTTAAAACAGAGAGAACGAAATGAAAATAAATAAGTAGTTAGCTCTTTTCTCCGTAGTTTTTTTAAGTAACTATCCATTTCCAATTACAACACAGATTTTCATGTTTAATATTCTAAACATTTCTAGGTTTTATGTTAATAAAATAATATGTAATTGTCAATTAATTAGTGACTGTTATAATAAGGGTATAGTTATAAATTTTTCTGTGTTTTTGTTCACAAGACTGTACTTACTGTTCTCTATTCTTTTCAATAATTGCTTGTTGTCATAATATATTTCATAAGTATTATACATTCATATCATAGTGTCACATATATTCAACAGTGTTTTCTATAAAATAGTAAAAGGTAAACTAAAATGGTATTGGTTATTAATGGAGAAAAATTCGCTGCGGCGCCGGGAATGAAACTCGGGTCCTCGGTTCTACACACCGAGCGCTCTAACCATTGAGCTACGCCGAGACTCAATCCACAGCACCGGATCGAATCTTTCACCTTTGGTATTTTCCAATCTGTGGCCTTACTCCATGTTCGACATGTAGGCTTACGTATGTTGACATAATATATTAAGTCAACTATCATCATTAGAGACCGGATTTTAAAGGGAATCCCTTTTTTATTTCAACAGGAAACATGAATTAATTCAATACGATGTTCAAAACTATCTTCCACCGACCTAATTGTGTGGTTTTGACTTCCCTTCCCCCCCTCTTTTAGTCCATATTCACTGTCTTCCCATTTTTTAAAAACATCTCTTATTTTGGTCCTCTTTTGACAGAATATCGCAAACATTTAGATAATTTTCCTACATTTTTCCGATATGCCTATAACTTCCTGAGCAAGCGAAAGTAAATATCGTTCTTCTTCTGATTCCAGACATTGAAAAACGAATAAAGTGTGCTGATTTACAGTTGAGGATAAAAAGAAAATTTTCACCTCTGGTTTCAGTTGATGTTGAGCGATCATTTTCTGTTTATAAAAAAATTCTGCATTCAAAGGGGCAGAATCATATTGAAACATATTGAAATGTTGAATGTGATCAAATACAACACTTTCCTTATGTTGTGAAGCGATAAATATAAGCTTGTGTGTGCTATGTGTAGCCTATCTATGAATGTGCTGAAGTGTGCTTCAAATTAAAATAGCACCCTTTTGAAGGAGTAATATTGGCCTTTCTGAAGTCCTTTTTTGACTACCTCAAATCACAACACTTTCCTTGTGTTATGAAGAGATAAATGTAAGATTGTGTGTACCATGTATTTCCATGAATGTGCCTGAGTGTGTTTTGGGGAGTAATATAGTGCTTTTTCAAGTCCTGTTTTTTTGGCTGTAACTTTCCATTTTTTGTCCTTTTTTATGAAAAAATTTTCCCTTTAAAATCCGGTCTCTTGTCATCATACAAGGAGCGTACTCATTTGAGTGACTTGGTGGCCGGGATGCTACAATATATGCACTGTTGGGCGAATGATGTAAGTAAAGATAATTTTTTGGTCATGCATAATTATCTGTTATATTTACAATTGGTTGAGCCTCGGCGTAGCTCAGTGGTTAGAGCATTCGGTGCGTAGAACCGAGGACCCCGCGCCGCAGCGAATTTTTCTACATTAATAACCGATTGTAACCGTAACAGATAATTCTGTAGGACCAAAAACAAAATATCTTCACGTAAAATAACATTGCTGCGATCAAAATCCGCCACTGAAATCTTGTGTCGGCAGCATAAGTTATGGTAAAGCGTCGAGCTGAGTTGAATAGAAGGTCGCTGCAGGTGCATCGAAGACTTCCCCACTACTGGTTTGGACCATTTGCAAACTCCACCCCCCCCTTCAAGATAGTGACTCAACACTAGGCAAAAAAAATAGCGTTACTACTTGACTATCTGATCATTGATCAGCATTGCGTACGCATGCTTAATAAAACACGAGACGAGCAATAGGCTTACTAATGACGCCCTATGAAAAAATTTGCATAGAGAATTATTAACTGTGTAAAAAGTAAAGAACTTTTACGGAAACACTGATAAATATAGAGAGAGAGACAGTCAAGTGCTATAAGTTATGTGTTGTAGTCTGTCAAGCCATATATTTACTTAACTTAATGGAATACTTAATTGCAATGATTCCAACGCTGAACATAAGGTAAATTTGTCGCCCATATCGAATGTAATGTTTGGGTCTATATTTACAAGGTTAATGTATTTCGATCCGAAAATGACGGCGATTTCATACTGGCATTGCAGTTAAAAACATTACCAATATTTCATGACGGCGCGACACTATAGTAACATTTTGAGAACATGTTGAACCGACAAGTCAGGTGAATAATTAATTTATTATGTAAAATCCTTCATTGACTGTCACAATCTATGTTTAATCACTTTTTGTATGTGAATAACATGAAATGCATTAAGTGTTAACAACGAGTACTTTCGCCCTTTCAGGCATCATCAGGTTGCATTAGGAAAAAAATGACTCTTTATGAAAGTTAATATGATGTATAATATTGAATAATTATCTTGAAAGTATATAAGACTTAACACATTAAATATAATCAATTTGATTACGTTGATACATGGAACTAAGTTAAAACAGTGTGTGGCTAGGAATGTTATATCGTCAAAATATATAAATTACTTACACAAAACTTCATCCTTATGGATCCCAGATTATAAAATAAAAGAGCATGTCAATAAAAAAAGTTAAGACAATTGAACATCTAAAATTATAATGCAATCAAAAACTGTTCATTTATAATAATTTTTGAAGATAGTATATGTGAAATGTGGTTATGTATACAACACCAATACAGAGTGTTTCCGAGCTGGTGTTACAAACTTTCAGGGATGATGGGGAAGGGCACATGTATCAATTTGAGATAAGGAACCATGGTCCGGAAATGATTGAGTCGAAAGTTATAAGCAAAAATAGTTGTGTGGAAATAGAATTGTAATTTGGCACCACGTGCCCTCCTTCCCTTATATTTTGGAACAGTCGTGGAAAGATATTATGGGCCGGATGTCTACTACGTGGGTACTTGCCCCGATACAATCTGTGAGCTTGTCTACTGTTCCCATTGGCTCATCCGTATTTGAAAATCATGTCTGCATATTCCGCTCTCGTGTACTCCTCCATTTCACTAGGACTAATCATTGGACACTCCAATTTATACACATACACTGCTGTCTACAAACGTGCATATCAGGATCGACCATGTCCGTTACACATTACGGCATCTGCATTGCTTTAGTGTAGTTTCCTGCCCCCACCCCTCAGACAGAGCACTGAATAGAATACTGTAAGCAGACAACGTAAACAACGTCAGATGAATACAGTATGTGTAAGATGTACAGATAAATACACATAAATAATGTGTACGGAGGAATAAAATTATTTCATTTCTATACAACTATTTTTGCTTGTAACTTTCGACTCAGTCATTTCACGACCAGGGTTCCTTATCTCAAATTGATACATGTGCCCTTCCCCGTCATCACTGAAAGTTTGTAACACTAGTCCGGAAACACTCTGTATGTAGTGGGTTCCAATGTGGCCAGTAAAAGGTGCAATCAGTGATAAGCGGTTTGGATATGTGTTCTGTGGAAGTAAGTAAATAAAAGTTGAAATTAATTATTGACATATTGAAGTGAAAATGATCATGTTAGAAGTTACGATGTTACAAGTATTATATGAGCCAAAGGAACTTATGTGTGTTTCCTACGAGTTGGTACGTATTTAGTAACGTCTCCCTATAGCTGCGATTCAAAGACTGATTCTGACAAATGATGAAAGTGCAAAAAACTGATTAAACATAGATTTTGACAGTAATTAAGGGTTTTACTACAGTGACAGTCAAGTCTGAAGTAAACGTGGTTTACATCGCTACCACGCATAAGAAGTCACGTGATCCAGTGTATTAAATGATATTTTAATTTATTTTCATGAAGGTTGAGTAGTCTTTTGAGTTACTACGTTTCACTGTTAAATTAAACTTAATATGTTACCAGCGTCATAACGGTTAGGCCTACAAACAAGCCATTAGAATGTTGATATAAAAGCAATATAAGCAATGTATTTCCCAACGTCTGGTAATTGTTCAAAGCAGCATGGCTGGTGAGATCATGTGACTTGCATAAGCAGAAGCATTTTAAATCGGATCGCATTTGTAATTGGCTGTTACTAGCCTTTAGGAACCTGGCTGCACTTCTTGAAAGAAAGTTTGGTATTTTCATTTACCGAAAATAATTATGCCATGGTTCATCAAATTGCATATCGTAACATAGAGAAGACATCAAATTCAATTCATTCCATAACGCTGGAAATTTCAGCAACACACAATGACCAGGCCTTGGCCAATGTCTATTTAACGGAGACATTGCCTTGGAAATTTAAACGCGATCTAAATTGTACTGTATGCAATAAAGCTATAGTCTGACACCACCCTCAACTCCCCATTCCACCTTCCCCAGCTGAGACAATAAGTTTTGGTGTGGTACGAGCAGACAGGAAGGTCATTAACGGATTGTATCAAGCTGGCGTCATAGCTTTTACTAACTTTCGGCTCTCACTGGTCACCTAAAATACACCACTGATGCACAGTGCCTTATTCTGCGTTTGTTTATAAGACGGTGTAAACGAAAAGGATACGGTGTGGGGTTTCTGCGTCCCTTTCACTTCCCCTTTATGCCCAGGGCTGATCTACATTATCGGAGATAAAATACTAAATAAACTGCAGTATAATGCATTCCCAACACAAATAACACTGGTAACAGCAGAAAGTCAAACTTTCAGAGATTTTAAAGCAGTCAAAGTTTCGATCGCATCTTTGTATAGTAAAGAATTAAAGAGAATCAGGCGTGAAAAACCAATAAGTTATTGACCGTATTAGTCCCAACGTTCTGATTACATGATTGTAAATGCAATCAACATGACTATGAAAATACAGTTTACTGTTAATGTATATTTCCATATCTTTCACACATTCAGTTCTGTTTATTAGAACATTGTTTAGATAATTAATTTACAATGAAGAAGTTTTTCTGGAAAAGGTTATTGCATTAGTTTTGGAGACATTAATTTTCATACCTTTGTCTTTCGACTATTTTTCAATTGAGTTAATGTCACTTTGAAGGAATTAACAGTCAGCACTACTTTTGATTCTACGAAAAATTTTTAAATCGTCCGCAAATAATAGACAGTCTGAACTTATATCGTCTATGAATATTATAAATAGGAGAGGTCCTAAAGTAGAGACCTGTGAGACTCCACAATTTATGTTATATGTATCAAGTGTATACAGTCTTACACATGATCGTCTATTACTTAATAATTTTCAAATCAGTTTACGTAGCTTACAGAAAGGCCAATATTACCTAAACTATGAAGTAGGATATAGTGCGAAACTACATCAAAAGCTTTACTGAAATCGAAATACATTGAATCAGTTTGTCCCTGTGCGAGGACCGACTGGTTTTGATCTAATAAAAGCGCCCTTCCGTCTCCGGTCGGGACCGAATTGCATGTATTAGCTCTAGAATTACCAAAGTTATCCAAGTAGCCTACCACCCGTTATAACCATTGTAGGCACAGAACCTATCAGAGTTACATGTTATGTTTTATTTAACTTCGCTCGCAACTGGCGAGGTTATATCAGCGTCGCCCGTGTGCGGGAATTTTGTCCCGCAGGAGTTCTTTTACATGCCAGTAAATCTACTGGCATGACCTGGCCCGGGATCGAACCCGCAACCTCGGGCATAGAAGGCCAGCGCTCCTATCAGAGTAATAATAATAATAATAATAATAATAATAATAATAATAATAATGTTATAACAATAATAATGATAATAAATAGCTGTTATGTAATAGGCGTAAAAAGAGATGTACAATGAAATCTGATGTTAATTTTCAATGCAGATTTTAATTTAACAGAAAGAAACAAATGAAAATACATCCTAAAAGACTTCACGTGCAACGGGTTTCAGAGTCCAATGTTTCAAGAAGAAGAAGAAAGTACAGTCTTCGTGGCAGGATTGACGAAATTAATGTCAGATGGAATCACAAGCTCAAGAACAGATTGTGGGAACTGAACCTCGAAGCAGGGACCTTACCACGAAGTCGAGAATTTCAGGAGCATAAATCTTTATGTCTCATATATTTCCAGAGGCTGTAAGAGTAAATTGATACAGTGTCATTAAATAAAGTAGTTGTGTGAGAAGAATACGGCGGAAGAGATTTGTTCTTCCTGCAAGTACTTGTTTCTTTATCCTACGAGCGGGTGTGAAATGTGGCCTCTGTAATGAACAGGTGTGAGGACAATAGCGGCATTACGAACAGCGTCTGCGTCACAGAGCGTCGCGTCGAGTAACTTCAGTGCTTTGAAGGCTATCGGTGTTTCATCGTTAGCCCTACGGTTAAAGCTTTGACTTTCCATGTCGGAGATAGGACTTCATATCTCTATGAATTCGTGTGGAAATGATTATGAAGTAAACAGCGACTGTAGACTTTATCAGGGGTTTCTCTTTTTGTCCTAGTATTAAATATCAACCTCATTTTCACAGCAAAAAAATATAATCACTGTCATTGTAGATATATAAAGCTTTGGAGAACATAGCACACAGCTCCGATATTACCTCGTTAAAGTACAGCAGACTGTAAATAATTAATTACAGGATATGTTGAGGCCTTGATGATGATCAGCTTATTTTTATTTAAGTTTATTTATACCCGCTTTAACATCTAGGTGAAATCGCGTATGTAGGATCTTTGGGTATAATAGTAGCCCTTTGACTATATTTGACATTCTATTTCTGTTGTCATATGTATTACTATACAGAGTGATTCAGGAGTCACCGCCACTTACGGAGCTAATTTCCGAAGACGTTTGAGCAAAAAATGTCATATAAACTTAGCTTCTATTCTCAATATTTTTAGAGTTACACTAATTTGAAGATTTTTCTAAAATATTTATTTTGTTTAGTTTTAAGGATAAAAAAATATTACAAATACAGAGCGAACTATTCAGAAGTATCATTTCTTTAATTGGCTAGTGTTCTGAAGGTAAAAATGTGTTGTGACTTCCTCAGTTGCTTCATAGAGATTTTTTTTTTCAATTTTAAATCACAAAATAACACTATTTTTATGTACTTATTACAATTATACATCTTGATTACACAACTTTTAACACTATATCACTCCGGAATATGTATTATATGTCTGTGTTAAATTTTACCGTACCTGGTTAACATGTTTCGGCCTGTTATTGGCCTTCTTCTTATTGGCCTTATAATTCTTAAAAATCACGCCACCCTTGTAAAATCTTCAAGATTGTACATAGGATGCAAAATTCTGCAATGTTTGGGAAAAATGGCACAAGTCAATTTCCACAACTTTTTTTTTTTTTTTTTTTTTTTTTTTTTTTTAGTTTATTAACAACTTATGGAACAACTGCTCGCTTGAGAAAAGAGACATTCATATAAGTATTTCTCCCATTAGAATAATGCATACAGAAGAAAATCAAATCGACATAAACCAGTGTGACGACAGTTTTTTTTTCTTTCTCCTGTAAAATTAACATTTTTGACTTGTGCCACTTTTCCCGAGCACTACAGAATTGAACTGTTAAGAATCAAATCGCTAAAAATGGTATGCTTTGTAACAACTATTGTAATCAGTGCGTAATAATAATAATAATAATAATAATAATAATAATAATAATAATAATAATAATAATGTAATTTTGTAGTTAAAAAATGAAAAAAAAAATCTTTATGAAACAACTAAGGAATTCACAACACATTTTTAGCTTAAGAATACTAGCTAATTAAAGAAATGATACTTCTGAATGGTTCATTCTCTATTTGTAACGTTCTTTTACCCTTGAAACTAATGAAAAAAGGTATCCTACAAAGAACTTCAAATTATATAACCCTAAAAAAATATCGAGAATGGGATACATGTTTATATGACTTTTCTGTTCAAAATGTCTTAAGAAAGAAACTCCTTAAGTAGCGGTAGCTTCTCGTGATTATGGCTTATAATCATTTTAATCTTTCATATTGTATTAATGATAATGATAATTGTGATTATCGTAATGATGAAACCTGGTATGTAACTTTCAAATCAGGCATTTACCTTTTGTCACTAATAAAAAACATGTAAAACCTCAGTCAGATTGGCCGGCCACACGGTTTGAACTCGGAACCTTCCGAATACGACTCTATTCTTCGTTCCATATTATCTGACAGGAGATGTAAACAGTGTCGGCAGAGAGAGGGAAAACAATAATTACTATTGAACCAATGGCTTGTCATGAACTTGGGTGGAGATAGAACTCTTCAGAACGTCTTACTTTTAGATAAGCATGGAATGAGACCTCTGCCATTGGTTGAATAACAATTATACTTCTCTCTCTCTCTGCCGGCACTGTTTATGCCTACTGTCAGACATTATGGAACGACGTATAGTCACAGTCTTAATACATGCAGTCACGAAGCTCAATACGTAGGGAATATGCATCCCTTGGCAATTGAACTTGGTAGTTGCTAGTCACTAGGATCGCCACTGTCGCCTCATCAGACTCCTTCCCTAGCAGACGACAGTATGTATTATACATTTGTTATAGTGTTCTCTTGCAAGAATTAACACCTTCCTTCCATTACTGAATTATGAAATACATTTATTTATTATTTTCATGAAGTATACAAGATGTTATATAAACTCACCCTGCTGGATCTTTCGGAAGAAGGATAACTCTGGACTCTTTATTATTATTATTATTATTATTATTATTATTATTATTATTATTATTGTTGTTGTTGTAATTTAGCCATTAACATTTGTTACAACGAATAACCAACATTTCACAGTTCACACAACTTTTCCTTTACTTCACAACAATGCGAAATATGGCACAGTCTATTGTACCTAGTACTCCTAGTCGCTAGCCGCTTGAAGCGCTGTATCGCGAGAAATGCAAAAAATCACCTCAAGCTTCGTGACTGTAGTATGTCCTGCATCGCTAGGTTCGTTCAAAGGCAAAGAACGCAAAATTATCGATTTTTCATATTGGTTTCTGTATATTTAACAGGTCAGTACAATATTACTTATAAAAAAGAGTAGATACTTTAATAATTGCATGAATTTATTAACATTGAAAAATTCTCATAAACATGAATTCTATTAATAAAGATAATGAAAATTTCCTGATTGAACGCACCGCTTCCTTTTCAAACTACCTTACTGCACAAAAAAATTTTCAGCGATGTCGATATGAAAGCATTACAAGTACAATACACAGAAATTGAATTCTGAAATGTAATTTACAGAGAAATTGTAGTACTTTGATAAATCTTGCCTCGTAACGGCCTTACTCGTAACAAATTTTACGGGATATGTGTTTAGCCCCCTGTTCCCAAGCTATATCAAGCTAATAAAGCCTCGAAAAAAAAAGACCAAGCAGGGCTATGCAACCTTTCATAGACCTATGTGTAAGTTTTATTAATACTGGAAGAGCGGTCAGAAGGTTCCACCCGCCTAGAGACCTGGGAACGCCACAGTTAGATGCGCCCTGTACCAATTTGACGGGTCCATCTGCCCCCACCTCCTCTCTCAAGGGGAAAATAAAAATGAAACGGAGCAGACGGGTAGGGTGGGGCGGAGTCCCTGCGGCCCTCACTAAATCAATTTACATGCCATTCCCTATGCCCCGCAGTTTCACTAGGGCACGCAGGTGGCTAGTGAGTGACTGACTGATCCAGCCGCCAGCCACACTTCGCGAAGCAGTCCTCAGGAAATACCATAGAGCGAGTTTCTTTTACCCCCCCCCCATACGAGTATTATTTTTTATCCCCATTTCAGTTTGGTTGATAGGCCTTCCCCTCTACTCACACTCTCAACCATCAGTGAAGGGGAAGATGCTACTGTCCATCTTACTAACGTTCGACTAATTGACTTGCAACATAGTGAAAAATTATGTTATCCAAAATGTTTACCGGTAATCGAGACTATATTAAGTGTTTATGTTTCATTTTATTGCTGTTTATATCAACTGGCACATGAAAAAGCTACTGAGAGCAGAAGATGAATGTTTTCTCCAACACTAGTTGCTACTCCACAGCATACACAAAGGGACAATCTACTCTGTGTCACTCCCCCCTGACTTTATAACGCAAACTAACATTTATTAATTTAATTATTAGTTGAAAATATTGTAAGAACGACACTAAAATATACTCAAACATGTAATTGTTAAAAGTCTGTGTCACTGTATTTTATATTCACATATGTACTTTATTTAATACTTTAATTTCTTGTGAGTACAACTTGAGGGTTGCAGGTATAAGAGGTAACAGCTACTGCTCTGTTACTAACGGACTCAAGGCAAGTAGAAGGGGAAAGAAATGCCTTCGCATCCTCTCAACTAGTATGAAATGTCGTTTAGTCACTTTCCCATTAACCTCTACAATCATAAAACGTCTCAGTACCGTAGAATTAAATTTTTACCATCTTAGTGCTTCAATCTAAAGATCACTGATATTTCATAATACTCTAAGGCCCGGTTTTATAATTACGGTTAATCTAAGGATTATGTTAAACCTAAGTTAAACGCTAACCATGAGTTTAACTCAACGTGCCGTATTACAGAGTCTCGGTTAAGTTAAACTGTAGTGGAATACGATTGGTATTACTGCTAGGAAAGAAAAGAACAACATCGTAACTATTTAATTATAGTATTGATTTAAAATAGCCGACGCTCGTGGAGAATCTTCATTAAGAAACATCTTTGTTCTTCGATATCAGAGAGAGTATCATAAAATAAACCTAAAGAGGACCAGTACCGCGTACTTCAGTATGCTTGTCAGACTTAACCTCGAATAGTTTCTTAACGCTGACTACCAACGTTATACTCCCAAACACAATGCAACCAAACTAAACATTGCATGGCCATTCGCGACGTAATTCCATACAGAATCAACTGAGTAATGAAGTAATAATATTAGTGTGCGTATTTTATGTGCTGTCTAGAATATTTATGAAACAGAATTCAGTCAAACAATAAAATTATTTTTACGAGTCTAGTAAAATTAGGTAATATTATTAGGGTGTTAATAAATTAGGCTCCATAGTAAATCTTACCAAAAGACTGTCACATACAGTAAAATGCGCAATAGGTTTATAGTAGATTTACGGACACCTCCGAAATCTTCCATCGTTTTCAGTATGTCTATTACCAGAGGAAAAATAGCGCAATGCAACTAGTAACTGATGCAGAGATTCAACAGAATGTTCTCAAATATAAACAAGAAATCATTTATCTTTTCAAATAATCTTTAAATTCAAACCCTAAAACACAAATTTTTGCACTTTCTCATTTTTCTGTTGCATGTTGTATCCGAGTTTCAATTTTTCTAAACAAGATTAGGACTATAAGCCTAATTTTATTCTGAAGATTAGGACAGTCTGCTTCGAAAACCTCAATCTGTTTTAAAACTTATGTTCATTTATGTACATTTCAAAGTGGTGCACTCTATTTTGAAAAATTCTTGGCCGCCGTGGTCGTTCAGTAATATTGATCACTCATAAGTTCTTGGAAAACATCTGCAATATCCATGTGTATTGCTGGAACCGCCAGCTTGTACTGTTGAGCCTTGAACTGCAGTTTAAACGCCAGAGAACTGCCGATCAAGTTAAATTCAAGTTAACTCTAGATTAACTGGTAGTTAAAGTTTATAATACGAAGTAGAACGAAAAACTTCAGTTTAAACTGAACGTAAGATTTAAACGGTGTTTATAATACCGACCCTAAGCATATAAATCAACCGTTAATATAACTACAGCCAGGGGGACGAAACGTGGCTTATCTTGAAGCACAACACTAACAAGCGATGCAGGATAGCCGTAACCTGGGTTCGTACCCGGTAGCCTTGGTTGTGGAGCGGACAATCAGTCAAGCGGAAGATAAATGCAAAGAGAGCCGGTGAAATTGATGGATGAGCAGTCAATGTGGTGCAAGACGCGGAGTTTGAAACTTGGAGTTTACTACATCATGGACACAAGGGAGGAAGACGCAGAGCACGCCAAGAGCAAATAAAAACCACGGAGGAAGAAAGACAAATGAATGTATTAATTGAATATCAGAGGGAAGGAAATTGTAAAAAGAGATAAATTAAACTAAGAGGAAGAAAAAGAAGGGAAAATAGTTGATAAAGTTTAATTACTGATACAAAGGAGACGAATGATGAACGAAGCAAAGAGAATATCAATAAAGATGTGAAGAAAGGAAAAAGAGGAACAAAAGAATTAGAATACCGAAGAAAAAATGGAAAGAAAGATGAAATTTAAAGAGAAATACATTTCAAAATGCAAAGAAAAGCTACGCAAAATAACAAAAGAGAAAATAATAAAAAAATAACACAGGTACGCATATAAAATATGGGGGCAAATGCAATAACATTATGATAGAGGAAAAAGGAGCAATCCACCGGCGTAGCTCAAACGGCAGACGCGTTTGCCTGCTGTTCCGGAGTTGAGCTCGATTACAGCTTGCGCTGATTGCTAGGTTGCTTTTTCTTCTTATTTTCCTAATGCAAAGACGTCATGAACGGAATACAGCAGACCAATGATGTCATTGACAAAATAGCGTCTGCCCAAAAAACAGAGATTCCGCTGATAAGAATTATTACAAACCTATTTCAACTTTATGCAGTTTTTCAAAAGTCGTCGAAAAAATTTTAAGCATATAATTAACCGATTTCTTTAAACTGACAATTTATTGTAAAATGTATGGTTCAGTATGTTTTTAGAAAGAAATTGTCCTACCTACACTCGATGCAATTCATAAATTAGCATCCCATGTCATTGTTGAATTTGAAAACCGTACTAGCACCTTCGCCGTTTTGTGGAATCTTTTAGAAGTATTTGAGTGTGTTTCGCATAATATTATTTCCAAATTACTATTCTATGTTATAGATGACGAGGAAATAGCTGAAATTCAATCATATTTGTCTAACAGTTTTCAATAGGGACCTATATGTATGTCAGTGGCACAGTTTCTTAAATTGCTAAAATTAGGGGGGAGTTTCCCAAGGGTCGGTTTTAAGCCCGCTTTCATTCTTGGTTGTGGTAAACTAAACTTACTATCTAACATTATTCTTCTACAATAGTGAAATTAATTAGTTAATTGTATTATGAAAATGATTTCTCACATTTATTTTGGCTAATGGACTCGATACTTATTATTTCCATTACAAAATACTGCAATCGATGATGGTTTATAATAATGTTAAGCTTCATAAAATATTATTCTTAATACGAGTATGAAATTAACATGGGGTAAACATAATTTTATATGTAATCGCCTTTCAAGGGTAATTTATTTACAGAAACACCTTACAATCTTGTTGGATAAAGACTATCTCAGAAACGAAAATTTTCTTTCTTATTCTACGGAATTCATATCTGGGGTAATGGTGTCAATATTTATAACGTTCTTGTCTTGCAAAAGAAGGATCTTATCTTAACCGGCTCTGATTATTATGTACTCCAATGTTTGCCGAGAGTGAAGACGAATTTAAACGAGTATTGTATACTTTCAGATGAGCATCATTATCCCTGAAGATTAAATAAAGCCAGGCTTGCTGAAACTAAAGAGTTGTATGATTCCATAACTGAGGTTATGTTCAACAGACTTCCTGTTGAGGCCCACTACAAACATATCTGCATTTAGAAAAGTTTTATATAATTACTTACTCAATAACCTTTTTTATAAATTAAGAGAATATTATGCTAACGACTTTTTAATTTGACCAATTTTGTCTTCTAATTAACTGCATCACTTACCATTCTGAACTAATTTAATTATTGTGTATTGTATATCTGTTAAGCTCTAGCAGTTACAACTCTGCATACGACTTAATAAATTGAATTGAACGAAAGTTCTATTAGAGTCTGAAATTTGAGCTGAAGAGGCAGTGCGAAGTTAGTAAAGAAACTGGCTACCAACTAGAAAGTTCCGAGTTCAATCTCGGGCGGTTTCGGGAATTTTATCGTTTCGAAACTTCCAGAACTTTTACCAGCGTCACTCAGTCTCTTGTAAAATTGAGTATAGAGTCCTTTTCGGGAAGTAAAAAGAGATCGGAGTGTGACAACACATTCTAGTGCCGAAGTTATAAAAGCATAGAGCTACCTTTCTTGTCCTCCATGCATCTCTGTTGCAACCAAATTTATATTTGTATTTGTATTTATTTTGCTAATAGTTGTAACATAAAATATAATATAAACAGACAAAACTTTAGCTCACTCCTGAAAGAGTAGAACTCGTGCTCAGGGGCGAATTCCTGAATTTAAATTAAGAAGTATATAATACAATTTGTCTTATGTCTACTACACAATAAATTTAAAATGTTTCATTATTTATAAAATCCATACATAACTCTTTAAATGTATTACTAGAACTATTAGAATTGACAAGATTAGGATATTTAAATATAAATTTGTTATATGAAGAGTCCACTGCAAGAATGATGGATGTCACTTTCTTGTCGAAAACGAACCAAGACTGTCAATGCATAGCTTAAGACATTAAGGGCCATAAACAAAAGAAAGATATTAGCGCGGGCTTCCGGTGGATGATCAGCGAACTAACGTTTTTCGTACTCATAAACCAGTGTTAGCGATATATGATATGATATGATATGATATATGATATGATATGATATGATATGATATGATATGATATGATATGATATGATATGATATGATATGATATGATATGATATGATATGATATGATATGATATGATATATGATATGATATGATATATGATATATGATAAGATATATGATATGATATGGTATTATATGATATGATATGAATCCTGTACAAGTAATCAGTCGATAGCCGGGGCTAGTTTAGCACGCTCGTAGCGCGGGCTAGCGAAATGTCTATGAATGGCACCCAAAGAATGTACATAGAGAGTTATACGGCATTAACACTGATAGTCATTGTCCAGTAAGGATAGGAAAATCTCAGTTAAACTTTGAGCGCTAAGCATTTCAAACTTTCAATTGCTTCTCCTGCAAAATGTATTCCAAATGACATCCATCATTCTTGCAGTGGACTCTTCATATATTCTTAGGCTGTAGCATTTTGGTTCAAACAATCTTAAAGAATTCATACCTTTTGTTTCATAACTATGAGAATACAATTCAGAATTATTTCGATTTTTATGTAGGAATTTTATTAATACAGTGTAATAGATTTGTCTTATTTTTAAGAACATTAAAGTCTAAAAACAATTTTTGAGACGGAAAATCAATAGGTTTATGTAGACATATTTTAATTATTTTCTTCTGTAATAAATAAAGTGGATTAAAATTGGTTTTAAATATGCTACCCCATCCTGTAATTCCATACATAATTACCGATTGGAATAAAGTTAACTATATTGTGCCTAATAAACTTACTGGATTTCCTGTTTAATCGGAACCGAAGGCAAATCCCGAAATGAGCGTGGAGAGTCAGTCATAGGAAGAAGAGTAAGACGCAGTTCAGGATATGCACTGAAAGGCGACGCATTTAGAGTTAATAATGGTACTAGGACGAGGGGGACAGGGACCTTGTGGCCTCAACGGGACGGGTGACAGAGACAAGAGGGAATTCGTTAGAACAACGCGGCTAACATTCCGAACACGTCAACTGGTCGATATTATTGACACGCACCGCTGTGTACCTTACGCACTCAACTGCGTGAGGACTACTTGCCTCGCGGCCTAGTGTCTCACTTTTTCTTCAATGTTTGTTACTATGCCAGCGGGAAAACGAATTACTAATCAATAAAGTAGCATTAGAGGATTTTCTTAAACATATCTACTGCGAGAACGTGTTTTCTCAGTGATGACTTCACGATGAACTAGATTACTGTCAAGGATTTTGTTTATAAAAGAGATTAAAGAACTCATTCTGCTAGTGGTTTACTATAGAGTTTGTGTAGGTAAGGGACATTATTTTATTTTTACTTCAATTTTTATTGTACCTGAATTTTTTAATGTACTTCACTCCCACCCCTCTACTAGTAAACTTCCAACCGTTCTTCACACAGAATCTAGGCCGCGTATGCGGTCATAGTAAACAGTACGGAGTGAGTATAGTATGTTCCAGAAATATGTTTGCGTTTTCCAGTGACGAAAGAGCTTTCAATATTGAATCATATATTCGCACAGGTATTGTTGTTCGTTTGCCTACGTCGCATCCCAGTTTCCCCCACTCGCTTCTGCTCGCCCCTCTGTAAAGGCCAGTGGCTGGGCTATCTTAGCTCTTTTCTGAAAACATTAATTTCTGTTAGGAATTGGACGTCTACGTAATACTATTATATAACTGTTTAAAAATAACTTAAATAAAAGGGCCTCGTTAAGTAATTAAATGTCGCGTGATCCCCCCCTTTCTACGACCCTGCTACATAACCACTTGGACGGACAGTAGATAGCATATCTGAGTAATTTTATCTTTTCGGTTCGGGCAGAAGTGTACGTAAGGTACTCTTTTATAGAGTAGGTACAGAATTACAAATCTAGTATTTCAGGTAAAGCTCCCTGTAAAGCAGATTTGAATAATTTCAAGGGAAAAATTGTACCGGGGCCGGGTATCGATTCCGGGACCTCTGGTTGAACGTACCAGCGCTATACCAACTGAGCTACCCGGGAACTCCACCCGACACCGCCTCAACTTTTCCCTCTATATCCACACAACTCGCGAGGGGCTGACAAAACGCCAGAGACCCACATCGAGTGCACACAATCTCTATACAGGTACAGAATTATTTCAACATGAGTTATGAAGGACGAAACTGGTATTTGAAATTAGGTACAATAGTCTATATGCGATATTATGCACAAAAGTACTGAAGCCTTTAACGAAATGAACGGCCACCATTTTCAAAAATACATTTAAATATCCATATTATGATTATTTTTCAATTTAACTTCATTCTCTACATCTATATTGTACGCTAATGTGCTGTAGACAGTATAATATACAGTGCATAATGAATACGTCCGAATGTATAGCTTAATTCGTGAGTAAAAACACTTATTGTTAGTATAATACTGTATTTTGATTAAACAAAAACCTAATGAAAATTAACCAACTCATAATCGCTGTATTTCCTAGTTTAAGTAAATGGATGAACTACTTTTCTTCCCTCCTATACCTAGTAAAGTGATTTGTTTGTATTTACGCCAATATCATCGAAGTCCAGTCGTAGAAGGGGGTAGAACACGGTGTTTCCGGTTCTCAACCGTTAATCCAAAAGTATAGCCAGGTTAACATTAGATATGTTAGTAAAAATAAAATGATGTCCCTGTATAACTACTTCTTTCTCCTGTCTGGGGGAGCGTTCTTGGAAAATAACTAAAAAGAAAAAATGCTATCCCCTCATGCTACTAAGGTGTGAATGCAAGAGAAACAAGAAGAATACTGTACTAGAATAACAATGGGGGAAAACAAAGAGAGCAATGGAAATACAATGGGAACAAGGGGAATAAAGAGAGCAACGGAAATAAAATGAGAAGGGGAACACAAGGAGAACGAGGGGAATGGATATCGCCACATGTAAAAATTTGTGGAAACGAATTGAAGGTAGTTCAGCTAAAAAAGTCCACAATCAAAGAAACATATAAAAGGGTCCACACCTGTGGAGTAACGGCTAGCGCGTCTGGCCGCGAAACCAGGTGGCCCGGGTTCGATTCCCGGTCGGGGCAAGTTACCTGGTTGAGGTTTTTTCCGGGGTTTTCCCTCAATCCAATATGAGCAAATGCTGGGTAACTTTCGGTGCTGGACCCCGGACTCATTTCACCGGCATTATCACCTTCATCTCATTCAGACGCTAAATAACCAAAGATATTGATAAACCGTCGTAAAATAACCTACTAAAAAAATATAAAAGGAATTTGACAAATTCGGAAATATACTCAAAGATCAAGAATGAATATTAGTAAAAATGTGAAATATTCCTCCCAAACATGACTGATACAATACAGTACAATACAACCTTAAAATGTACATAAGTTGGCTTCAACCCTAAACAGAAGTATACAAACTATATTAAGATTGACTCAACTGGTATCTATGATTTTGAATAAAATCGTATTTTACCATATAAAAACTTGAAAAAAAAAACTGCTCATCGATATTACTTTTTTTTTTAATTCGACGCATTTGGCGAGGTCTGAACCTCACAACATCTGAAATAAGGGCAATAGGCCACAGTCTTGATGTAATTAACACTTATAAAAATATGACTTCACTTATTTCTCTGTTTACTGAATACGTCCAGGAATGTGTTTAACTTAGCCTACGTAGTGCTTGCCACAAAGTTTCATCAGTTCTTCATATTTGTGTAATCTCAACTTCAATATGGGAACACTGCTATTGCTTGTAAAACACGCATTGAAGCCACTGAGCCTTAGAATTAACTCATCAAGGGAAAGTATAATTATTTGCATCCCCTTTAATTAACCTTTATATAGAGCAGAGGCCAGGATGGCACGGACCGACTAGGAAACACGCTGCTGTGCCATCACAACGTGAAAAACTTATTACAGCGGATTCTTTCATCAGTCAATTGTCACTCGTCTGATCAATATATCACACAGCAACCCACAGGCCCTGCAGTGTTACCACAGTTATACGTCTTCCCGTACAGTATCAGCCGCATTAAGCCAATCCACTAGATCACTATGCTCCCTAACCGAACAGAGTCCTATACAAATTACTGCTGCAAATGAAAACAAAATCCCCACATCAGTTCCACTTTCTCATTATACAAAGAGTAAAGAGGAAGTATCAAAATTCTGCAAGAAATCGATATCCAGATTATCACTGATAACACCGTTTAAAAAAACAGTTACTTTCCAAATGGGGAAAACTATATTATTTTTAAATGAAAAATTTAATAATAATAATAATAATAATAATAATAATAATAATAATAATAATAATAATAATGGTTTATTTTAACTGGCAGAGTTAAGGCCATTTGGCCTTCTCTTCCACTCAACCAGCATGATAGAAAATTATTACAATGCTGTGAATATAACTTAATTAATACAAAACAATACAATACAATTCAAAACAATACAATACTACAATACAAGACAATACAATACATAATTAATATAATACAATGACAATTCTTTTCATCTTCACAACACCAATAAAATAATTATGTAATAATAATAATAATAATAATAATAATAATAATAATAATAATAATAATAATAATAATAGTAATGATAGCATACCTAAATTAAATTAAATTATTAAACTCGATCACAATTGAGGGGTTGGGTGCAAGAAACCCACTTCTCTCAAATGCAAGTTTTGAGAAAATTGATGTTGAAAATTCAAACCGTAATGATGTTACGTATGCACGCCTTTACACTTTGGGTACTCCTGACCTCTATGATCACAGTATTGAACTACAACTTGGTGATCATATGCATAACAGATCAGAGAACACAATAAAGCGATTTAATCAGAAAGGGCACATCCTCTAAAATGCCCTTCTTGCACCCAGTCCCTCAATTATAACTTCAATTTGACTGCTCCCGTAAGAAATCGTTTAGCCTTAATGTTTAGCCTTAATGTAGTACCATGAGATAATACACCCAATACCGGAACTTAAAAAAAAAATCTGACTAGGCTCTATCGGAGAGAGAGTCTCAAGTTCTAATCATGAATTGGCCTACGTCTCAGGCGACGCAATGCTGAATGTAAGTATCCGTTGCGTTATTAACTCCGCGATTTTTTAAGCAAATGGTGATTTGTCTACCAGCCTCGATCTCTGATATTAATACAAGCGAATTTGTTCCGAGCTAGGGAACAACTGAATGCCTGGTCTCAGCGACGCAGAACGAAAACCCGAAATATACTTTAATTGCTTTATTTTACGTCGCTTTATCAACTGCTATGGTTCTGTAGTGTCTGAGTGACATCAAGGTGATAATTCCAGTGAAATGAGGCCAGGGTCCAGCGCTGAAAGTTACCAAGTATTTGCTAGTAATGCTAGGGAAGTGATAAATACGATGAATGTTAGGTAAGTGATAAAATTGCAGCGATAAACAGCCATGATTGGTTGAAACACGTCCTTTCGTACCGTTTTATTGGTCGAAAGGAGTAAGATGTAGTATAAGTGTAAAGGCTTATTCACAATGAAAATTAAACATAACGTAAGCGTTAACTTAACGTTACAGTAAAATCAAGAAGTCATACCATCATTCACGATGGGAACATAAACATAATAGCAAACATACTTGGTAACCATGGAAACATAACAACGACGCCATTTCCTCATATTCTGTCGTATACTTCAGCGCTCCACGATTGTGTTCTGTTTGCAAATCACGTAAGCATAAGCATGAAAGTTTGGAGTTTGCAAACTTTCATGTTAACGTCTTACGGTAATGTTCAGTATAGCACAATAAACCGTAAGGTTCCAGAGTAGAAGAACTTAGTTCCATATTAACTTTGATACAAAAAATACATTCAATTCGTACGTAAGATTCAGTCAATGTTATGGTCATGATTATCACACAGCGTTAAATCTGCAGCTACCACATTGCCTACAGCTATGTTTATTAACCAATAAAAGTAAATGTTGTAGTGAAATGTCACTGTACACAGTAATATAGCTACTTCAAAATTCACTCCAGGGAAATCCTTGTAAACTGCACGCATATTTTAATGATACATGAAACGCTATATTTATGTTCGAAAAAGTTATTTCTGTCCCAAGCTTTGAAAAACAGACAGTTGTTCAACATCAGCACTAATAAAACAAACAACATTGGCATATAAAATAAAATATTCGACCCCTAAAGAATATGTTATTAAATTTAAAAAAAAATGATTAATGTATATAACTTTCAGTTTTTGAAATCGCTCAAGGGAAATATCATTTTACCTTCTACTGTATTCATCAACTAAAGTGCCTTGCATAAAAATATTTGAACAAATAGATTCGGCTCAATATCTAATCATGCTTTTATATCTACTTCGGAATTTTAATTCCTAACGGATTAAATTACAATAATCTACTTATCTGGAATATCATTCGTAATAATAAACATCGCTGCATTAGGCGAACGTAACGAAGCCAATATGTAGCATGAAGCATTACATAGCTCTGCATGTATGACAATACAAAATAAATCTTTCACGCACGAAAGAAATTTTCTCGACAATTAAGTTGAAACATAAAAATAGATATGAGCCGCTGAAAGCAGAAGTGGTGCGAGTAAAAAAATTATAAATGAAGGTTAAAATAAAAGCCCTTCGAGATAAAGTGCAAGGTAGCAATTGTTTATATCTCCTTGTAATGTGACTCACATATATATTTTTCGTCAATGAATAACCTCATGGGGTAATGTTTGAGACCCTCATTCTGGAGATCCCGGGTTCAAACCCCGTTGCCGACCAGTTTAACAGGGGTTTTTCATTGTTTCCATCAGTCACATAGGCAATTGCCGAATTGTAAATTTTCATGACATGATTCATCGCCACCTCAATCACGAATATCATAAACATTAATCAAAATCTAAATCAGTAATATGAACGCAAGTCATCTACAACACACAATAGAAAGAGTAACTGAACAATAGCAAAAGCGATGCTGATATACCCACAGATCTTAAATATGCGATATGACCACAGATTTTAAAGCGTATACAGGGTGTAAGGGGGTGTAAGTGCCATTATTTTAAATGATTATTCATGTCATGAGGAAGAAGAAATGTCCTTACAATTTTTTTCTAATTGCAATATTTAACTAATTATTAAAGTTTACATATTACATGTTTTGCAACGTTGCTGGATAGGGAGGAGTGGGTTTATAAGTACACAGTAAAGCTCAAGCGGTACAGACATACCGGTACAGATGCAGGAGCGGACCATGATAATACTGTTGTTTACATAAAACGAGCAGAAAATACAAACCTTCAATCTCATTAATAGAACATTTGGTAAATTTACATTTTATGTAACAATATTGCTCCATTTTTAAAGTATGTCTAAAAAAATAAACAATCGTTTTCTGCACAAAATCACACGAAATTTTTTCTAATGCAAAATTTTAATCTCTTCCGCTTCCGTAAAGCAGTATCATTTTTAAACAAATTTCTAGTTGTGTGATTTTCGGAACAGGGTAAGAGACTCCTAGTTTCTAAAAATCGTTGAGGAACTGCTACAAAAGCTCGCCGATTATGTAACCTTCTTTGAGGAAAACGTTGTCGGTACATACTTCTTGTCTCATTTGAATTACAACGACTTTCTCCATAAATTAATAGGCCTAACATATGATATTCCTAAATTGTGAATGACGTAAGTTGTTTATTGAACACCCTATACTGAACTGTCATCCGCTCGGTAGCACACGTTGCCACGTCTCTCACGCCAGGATATTAACAAATTTAAGCATGCATTTTTATTTAATTTCACGAAAACGTAATACAACACACAAATATCTATTTAAACTAGTATTAACTCTTTGCTAGATGTACCTACTGATGTAATTATTGTTGTCGTAATTTTACTAACGATATAAGCAGTATAACGCAAATAAAATAAGAAAAGAAATTTTTTTTTCTGGGTAAACTATCAAGTTTTGACCCTATGTTATATAGACATTTTTTTATCCTTTAGACCGTCCCCGACACCTGTGAAATGGACGGCACTTATACCTCTTACACCCTGTATATTGTTATAATAAATTTAATTGTAAAGGTTCGGTGGAGAATATACCAAGAAACTCGAAACGAATGAAGTTAAGGGAAAAAGAGGAACGAGCCATTGGGGGACAAGTAAAATCGAACCCTGTGGTAAGTGCTCCAAAACTGAGGTCATCACTGGAAGTAATTACAAGTAAGAAGATATGTACTGAGACTGTCCGTCGGGTACTTAGTAGACATGGTTATTACGGTAGAATTATAAGGAAGAGGCCATTTGTTAGTAGGAAAGACCTACTGCAATACTGAAGTTCGCAGAAGAACACTTATATAAGGACCAGGAATTTTGGAATAATGTTGTCTGATCTGATGAGATTAATTTTTATTTATTTTATTGGGTTATTTTACGACGCTGTATCAACATCTAGGTTATTTAGCGTCTGAATGAGATGAAGGTGATAATGCCGGTGAAATGAGTCCAGGGTCCAGCACCGAAAGTTACCCAGCATTTGCTCGTATTGGGTTGAGGGAAAACCCCGGAAAAAAACCTCAACCAGGTAACTTGCCCCGACCGGGAATCGAACCCAGGCCAACTGGTTTCACGGCCAGACGCGCTGACCGTTACTCCACAGGTGTGGACCTGATGAGATTAAAGTTAACCTATTCGGCTCTGATGGTGTCAGTACAGTGCCATAAAACCCAAAAAGAACAATAACGTTGCCAATACACCACCATCTAAAAGTATGGGGGTGGTTATGTTGTAGGGGGGTACATACAAGGAAGAAAGGAGTGGGAATATGCAATTCATCGATAGTCTAATGGACGAGGAAGTGTACGTGGACATTCTTAAGAAGAATGTGAAACAAAGTGTGGAAAAATTGGATATGACGCCTACATACTGTACATGTTCCAACATGACAACGACCCCAAACATACGTGCGAAGTAAATAAGTCTTGGTTAATTTGGAGCGTGCCTAAACTACTGAGAACTACTCCTCAATGTGCCGATTTAAATCCGATTGAACATTTATGGCCTTATCTGAAGTTAAGGATCTACAGCAAACATCTTTCTTCGAAAAAAGAATTGAAAAGGGAGATTACTACGGAATGGTAAAAAAATCAGCCCTCAAAAGTGTGAACGCATTGTAAAGTCCATGCAGCGAAAATGTGAAGCTGTTATTAAAGCCAAGGGCTACTCTACAAAATATTAAAGATCAGTGGCATATTTATTTTAATTACTAATTTATTTTTTCATTCTATTTGTGTCTCATGGCAACGGAAACACAAGATGAACACTTATATCTCTGGCATGTATACAATCATTTGAGTATATGTCTGGACAAATAAAGTTAAAAATGGTAACCAATACAAACATATATGGTTATGAACGCATGCGTGACAACATAATCTAAAATAATCAAGTACACAGCAGTAAAAATGACGAACAATGCGGTGGTGGTTAAAATGTTCAATAAGATAAGATCATTTGGCAGTCTTCAAATGCGTGTGGTCATGGATTACAAAGTAGTGGAACATGCTGTGGTATACAGCTCGCTCTTGTTGCTGTGTAATAAGCTGTATGGGAATTCTAAATCCTGTAATCATAATGTGGAAAGATTTAAAATTGTATTAATTATACTTATTGGACCCAACATGCCTTTGAAAATATTACTGAATTACTAATTGAAGGTAGATCGTCAGACTTACTTCTTTCTATCAATTTCAAACGGTTTACAGTGGAACTCCACAAATAGACATTCTCGCTCGTATACTTCACGATACAAGGTAAGTCAACGCACCCTGTCCCGCGCTGCACAGGGCTAACCAGTTGAACCAGTGCAGTAGTGTGCAGATACTCGTACACGTTGGCAGCAAGGCAGGGAACAAAAAATGTGTACTTATGTTGAAGCAGAAGTTACAAATATTGGAACGGTTTAAAAGAGGTGAATCAATCAGAGCCATCGCTCAAGAATGTAACATTTCGATCAGAACAGTGCATGGGATAAAACAAAATTCATTTAAATACTAGGCAGTCTGTAATGATTATAAGAAGCTTTGTTATTATCAGTTGAATGTAGGATGAAAACACAGCTTATTTTGTGTAATTTCCTACATTTAACCAATAAGGATGATTTATGTTCTCTCTTGAAGAGTATATACCATTTTAAAATAATTTAATACACCAACACAACTATTACATAAAATGCTCAATAAGTTTTTGTATCTTTATTCTCTTCAGCTCTAATCAACAATAAAAATAATCCAGATTATCAGGCGGCGATAGAAAAGAAAAAATGCGAAAACAAATGAATGTGGTGTATAAACAATTGAATGCTGTTTCATATTTAAGTACAGTAGAATCTCGATTATTCGTCTCTCGATTAACCGATAATCGGATTATCCGATTGTACCTGAATCGCGTGTTTCACTAGAAACTGCAGTAAACCAATGGAATCATCATGAGGTTTTTGAAGCAAAAAAGATGACACTCCATTCCCTCACATTGTTTGACTTCGGAGAATTAGAATGAAGATCAGAAAAAAAAATAACTGGAAGTAAAGTTCAGAAAATAACGATAAACTTATTTAAAAGAACATAAAAATAAGTTAATAACAAGGAGAACGGATTATCCGTCTTTTTCGATTAACCTTTTCTACTTTCGCCTTCATTACGAAGGATGATTGAGGCTCTACTGTATAAAAATTTCAAATTGGGAATGGCTGAGGATGGAAGGTAAAATCTAAAATGCAATTAAGCTTTCCTCTCAATATCTAAATTTAGCCTACGAATTTTCTTGTTTAAATTGAATTCTATTTAATTAACTAGTTATTCAGAGTGCGAAGTTTTGAAATGAAAGCCCTGTATGTAGATACATTTAGAGAATTTTTCCTCCAGAAGTTTCTTTTTTTTTTTAATGTTTTAGATGTATCACGTATATATTATACTTAATCACGGATTTGTTTTGTCACATATTCTGCATATCGTCGTCGTTCCTGCAATAACTCCTATGTGACATATTTATCGATTTTCATATTTTTGCTCTATTAAATAACTTAAATAGTGATACAGCAAAAAATAAAATCTCCTATATGTAATTATATTTCTTTCTTTCGAAAATGTAAAAATTCACAATCCCCTATATACGGCTGCCATAGAATGAATAAATGTGTTTTTTTTTTTTCGTCCTACTGAAAAATTGTATATTTTGCACATAGGAGTTATTGCAGGAACAACGACGATATACTACAATATATTATTTAAAATTATGCACGTTTTAATTATTTGTTTCGGTCTGCACGCCATAAAAACACTGTACAGCCCTTATGTTCACCAATGTCCGCAGTACTCCGTAGAAAGACAGAGTTCGTACCTCGTCTCGCACACGGACCATTTCTGTGTCTATTTGTAGAGTTCCACTGTGTGTGTGTGTGTGTGTATATATGTATGTATATATATATGTATATATAATTACAATGCTGCTGTAAATGCCATGTTTTAGAACAGATTTTGTCAGTCTTACATAAATTACATACAATTATGTCCTAACTTACAAAGACGTACTGTCTTCCGAATTCTTCTACTCACTTCTGTATTTTTGTATACTTGTTTTAGGCACCTTTATTTCAACTAGTCGTGCATAATATCATAAACATTGCTAATCTGAAGTATACTGTACTTCTTTAGGAGTAGGCGACCTTATTTAGAGTGACCCTGTAGTGCGCGCTACTTGTGTTTGTGAGCAGGGTGTCTACCGATGGATACGTGACAATTTATACCTCGTACCCACGTACACTCATTCCAATGTTGGGGACTAAGAAATTGGCCTTTATCTATAACCAAGACTGTCCGTGTGTGGTAGAGAACTACATCCTGCTTTAACAGAACACGGCGAATTTAGACATGAAGTCGATAAAACAGAACAGGCGCGTAAACCTTATGGGTAGGTAAAGCCAAAATCAAGTTGCCTGGTCTTCCAGGTAGGGAGTGGTGCAAGAGGTTGGTATGCCACTCACGGAAAATAAGATTATTCGTAATCTTCACAGTACAAACTCGGATGGACTACTAGGATAACGAACTCGGCGACATAAGGACTAACGATTGGGTCTTCCGAGATGAGACTTCTTAGGAAAGTAAAAGAATCCTAAAGAAAAACACATAAAAATGAAGATGTACGAGATGAAGAAAATATGTACAATTAGAATGATAAAATAAATTAATACAGAAAAAATTGGAAACAGTACATTAATAGGATGGAAGCAGCAATGATTAAGAACTATAATCCTAGAGGAAGAGATGTAGGCCACCCGAGAAAAAGATGGACTTGAAAGATACTGTAAACAGAACAGAGTTATATTATTCTCCGTAGTGAAAAAGAAAAAAAATAATGAAAACTATAGATAAAACATCTGCCAACTGCAAGTCCACAAAACGAGAAACAATAATAACAGTAATAATAATAATAATAATAATAATAATAATAATAATAATAATAATAACATGGTCTCTCACTGCCAAACTTCGTCACAATCTCCAAATATACCAAACTAAAGTGCTGAGAAGGATACTAGCTTATCACTGAGGGATAGAATTACAAACGAAATGCTCCAAAAGATGTCTGCAATATTAGCTGCCATGGCGGCTGTACAAGTTGTTATTGTGCTACGCTAGAAAGATTTTTCGAAACTTCCATACTGTTATCTCGTTCAAAGAAAAGAGAGCATAAACAATTCATTTCTTGAACCAGTAGCAATAACTGGTCCGTTGACATGTTCGCTCATAAGCCATTAACATATTGTTTTTACGTTGTGCTCATTACAAACAATAGGCTACAGCAGAACACACTACCATGACACAACAGTGCATGATGTCATTTGTCTGCTAATTCCTGCTCTAAACAAGAACCTATCAGATTCACTGATGGATACTGCCACCACCTCTGCAAGCTGATGAAACCGGTACGACACCGGTGGAGCATCAGTGACGTCATCGAAATTCGGAACACCGTGTTGCCACCAGATTGCTCAGCGATGAGATTCGGAATACGCTCTATGGGACCCCCGCATTGCCAAGAGATCAAGCGGAAGACTAAGAAGAAGATGGGCCGACCTCTTCAGAACGTTTAGGAAGCTATTGGTCAAGCAGAGCAAGAAATAGGAAAGACTGGAAAGACCTAAGAACACAAATGAATAATGACTAAAAGCAGTGCGACAGAAACAAGTTAAGTGAACAATATCAAAACAGCGCAGAATGTGAACCAAGCGAAGAATTCCAAGCATGCAAACATCTCTTACGCGGAGTAGCTCACCGCATGAGACAAATAGATCTCTCCTTCTATAGGAGGAGGACTTTGCCCTCAACGGAACATTTTTAGGCTAATTATTTCATTTCAGTAATAACAGTAATACTATAATACTATCGAAATACATACCCTCCCACATAAAGCTGTCATCCTGAAAACTTATAGTTGCAGTAGACCTTTCGTAAATATATAATTTTGACTTCCAGTCTCGAAAATTTACATTTCGAGTATCGAAGAGAACAAATTACGACAGCAGGCAATGTATACTTTACTGTCAGTTCCTACTAAGACTAGCCGTGATAGAAGGGTATGACCACCTCAGCGGGAACAGTGGAAGGAAGGATGTTTAGACAGTAGCTTGTCTAGTGAGTGCTCCTCACTCTTAATAATAATAATAATAATAATAATAATAATAATAATAATAATAATAATAATAATAATGGTTTATTTAACCTGGCAGAGTTAAGGCCGTACGGTCTTCTCTAACACTCATCACTCTTGTTTTATACTTGTCGCCGTTCCTCCCAAGGACAAAGTTAAGGCTGGTTCACAATAAACCGGGAACGGAAACGACAACGATATCGAGAACGGAAATAATGTTAAAATAAATGGATTTAAATGTGAGAATTCACAATAGTCAACGGCAACGAGAAGGAGAACGGAAATAATGTTAAAATAAATGTATTTAAATGTGAGCATTCACAATAGTCAATGCTCACATTTAAATATATTTTAACAATATTTCCGTTCTCGTTCTTGTCGTTTCTGTTCCCGGTTTATTGTGAACCAGCCTAGGCATTAACCGTAGCCTATATAATAGTACTGACGTAACGTACAATGACGTGTATTGCAAACTTCAAATTAGTAATGACATAAAACTATATTTAAACAAGAAATTACACACTGTGGCTCGAAGGGTTAATATAATTAGAAAAAACAAGTATGCCGGTAAAAGTATAGTGTTGAGTGAAGAGTTCTACAATCTTATTTGGGGTTTTTTCTAATCATACATAGTAGGCCTACTTTAAAAGTGGAAGACAGTACTCGCAAGCCTATCAAAATATATTATCTTCTTCTCATACTGTACTATTATGTATAAAAACATATTACATATTATACAGTCACGCCTATGTTCATTTTGAATTAATGACGAAATATTTCGGATAGTAAATAAATGAATTAAAAACACTGTACCTCGAAGGATTAACATAAATTAGGGCAACCCGTATCTCATAGGCCTATGCATACGATATCAAAGTAAACATTTTACTACAGATTTCTACATTCCTGACAGACTTTTTTTTTTCTCCAAGACAGTATTTCAAATTCGGCTAATAACAATCCCCTATATATGCCCTTTCCTTTTCATAAGTGTACTATCTTATCTATTCTGCTCGTTTATTTCACGACGCTGTATCAACTACTAAGATATCTAGCGTCGATGGAATTGGTACAATGAGATAATATTTGGCGAGGTAAGGCCGTGAAATTCCCAATAATTATCTCAAATCCGCCTTAAAATTCCTGAAAATCTTAGAAAAGAACCCAAGCAGATAATCAGCCCTAGCGGAAATCGAACCCACGCCAACGCGAAGTAGGAAATTCACCTACCGCCTGAGCTATACCAGTAGTCTTTATCGTCATATTATTTCAACAACTACGGTACATATTTTCAATTAAAATGTAATTCACGAATAATAATATTAATAATAATAATAATAATAGTAATAATAATAATAATAATAATAATAATAATATGTAATAATATTTTTAATATAAGAACATGAAAAAGTATTTGAACCTCACTGTAAGCAAAAGACTTGGACTATCTATAAATACTCTTAGGTAATTACAATTTTAAACTTGTTCAAAATTGTCTCAAAATTTCGAAGGGAAGAATTCAAAATCAGAAGAAAGTTCGTACCAAATAGCGTATTGTATAATAAAACATTCATGTCTAGCATTAAGTATAATGTATTTTATTTTAAACCTTTAATACAGTATTGATATTTCTGCGTAACTATGTATATTGAAGTCACTGTAGCTCGAAGAGTAAATATAAACAAAAAAAAAAAACTCGTAACCCGTATAAGCACAATAATGAATATAAGCTGCTGAATGGCTGTCTAATTTTACAATATTGGCTGAGATTTGTCAAGATATTTGTCAGTTTCCACAGTGAAAAAATAAAATGTTACTTCAAAGTTTTCTATGAATAACTTCATTCTTTCTAATTAAACTTTTCTCTCGATAAATCTAATGTATCCTATCAAGAGTCCTGAAATGATTTAAAATGTATCAAATTGAAAGTTCTATTAACGTCTCCCATAAAAAATTCTGATCTTCGAAACATATTGTACGATAAGCAGCAGTGTCCGATTCCTTCTCGATGTACCGTACCATTTTGACTAAGAGGTTTGCGAATCCGAGTAAGCATTCAAGAGAATGCATGTTTACGTAGAAGCAGTTTACATGGAAAACTGTAAATAAAGAAAAGCACAATGTCGTGTGTCACGTAACACTAAGTGAAGTATTATAAATAAATAAGGTAATAATTAATTCAATGAATGTACATTAAAAGATTTAACATAAACGGAAGAAATCACATATCGTATAAACTTGGCATTGCACGTAAGAGTACATATTTGACTTCTGATCCCTACGAGTACTGCAAATATATAGCTACTGTATTTTCTCTCAGTTTCTCCGACGAAAAAACAAACTTAGCACTTTAAATTAAGTAGGAACAATTCCTTTGAAATTCACTTTAGTCTCACATTATCGCAGATTTTCTGACAATGATCAAACATAAATTTAACGTCAAGTTTCAAGTATTACTTAACAGTACGAATAATATTAGCAATAATAATTATGATAATAACCATACTGTTACTAGTAAGTTAGTGACAGTGTACTGTACTTTATCTTGAGTAATTTTAGACTAGAGCTCAGTTTTCCCGAGTGATTTCTGCGAAATATTTCATAGTATATCGTCCTTGGTACTTGTCTACCTACCCTGGTGGTAGATATTTTTACAGAAATTATTTTTTTTATTCATTAATTCTTGTAACATAAGCACTGTATTTAAGTTACATTAATTAAATTCCAGACATTATTATTATTATTATTATTATTATTATTATTATTATTATTATTATTATTATTATTATTATGCAAATCTGGTTTTCAGATAAAGCTTTCTGTGAAACAGACTTGAATAATATTATTACTTACTTATGGCTTTTAAGGAACCCGGAGGTTCATTGCCGCCCTCACATAAGCCCGCCATAGGTCCCTATTCTGAGCAAGATTAATCCAGTCCCTACCATTATATCCCACCTCCCTCAAGTCTATTTTAATATTATCCTCCCATCTAAGTCTCAGCCTCCCCAAAAGTCTTATTCCCTTCGGCCTTCCAACTAACACACTATATGCACATCTGGATTCGTCCATACGTGCCACATGCCCTGTCCATCTCAAACGTCTAGATTTAATGTTCCTAATTATGCCAGGTGAAGAATACAATGCGTGCTGTTCTGCGTTGTGTAACTTTCTCAATTCTCCTGTAACTTCATCCCTCTTAGCCCCAAATATTTTCTTGAATAATTATTATCATTATTAAATTATTGAAATTATTCGAGTATTATTATTATTATTATTATTATTATTATCATCATCATTATTATTAAGGACGCTATATCAACTATTAGCTTATTTACATTCGATAAATTGGTAATAGTGTGGTAATATTTGGCGAGATGAGGCCGAGAATTCGTCACGGAATAGGTTACCCGACAGTATTATTAATAATAATGTATTATTAAAACGTAGGCTACACCCTCGTACTAGAACTATGATCTGTAAGAAAACCGGTTAAATGAAATCGTTCAATAACGCAATAAGATGTCTAATTACACCTGGCGACAGAGTTCGATCTCCATCTGGATCATGAAGAAAGTTGAGGACGGAGCGGGCTCAAGGGGGTTTTCTCGGGGTTCTCTCGTTTCCATTCACATTATCATCTTCATTCGAACAATACTTCACAATCACACTAAATCTGATAAGGTCCGGATCAGTCCTCCAGAACTAATAAAAATGGCTGAAAGTTGTACACATTTGTGTTTAATAAATATTTTTAATTATTTATAACTGCTCAAATATGCATCTGAGCGAAACATGTATAACAGAAATTCAAAAGCAGGAGGCAGTTCACGATTCACATTGTACAAAAATTGCGCATAGTGCGTGTAATGCTGCTCGTTACGTAACTTTTAGCCCATCCAATGATTAAATACTCGTAATGAGTTTCAAAAATAAGCATAATTTCTTGAGTATCGTCACTATTGATGTAAGGATGGTTAAACAATTATGCAGTACATGCAGCTGAGACATCTATATCAAAAATGAAAAAGTGGACGAGGAACGTAATTAAGTGTTACGGTTAGTTTCAGTTCCAGGATGTGTCCTAGATTACACCTATGCCGGTGACGAAATATACGGAAGGTTGTAATGCGACGTAACTCAGAGCGTAGCAACTGTGCGTGTTCAAAACCAACTTGCTCTGATTACCTAACTGTCATTTTTCCAAAGTTTCTTCCAAATTTATGGCGAATTTTTAGTAATTCATCAGCAAATCTTTAGTTATATCACCCCATATTTCCAAATAAGTATGACAAATTCCACATATGAAGCAGTGTTGTTTAATACAGTATATCATTTAAAGTACTGGCAAGGATTAAAATATTTATATTACTTGAAAAAATAAACCTTTAAGAATAATATAGGAACATCGTCTTCTAAATTATATTTGAAACAAACACAAGCCTAAATGTAGAAGAAATGTGGGGAAACGAAGGAAAATATTTTCCAACATGTTCTTAAGCCATGAACGCACTAATGTTTTTATACTATAACGTAATATTCAAAGTGAAGCTTCGATGTTTGCTTCGACAGCTGTGGCTTCGGACAGGGTAGAGTGTATGTGTGTGTGTCCATTCTGATTGTGTCTCATATTACCGCAGGTGGATTGTCGGCGTCGTGCCCACAGCTTGTCGGTGAAACCCACTAAGTGTCCAATTGGTATCCGATGGAAAACGACTAAATGAACTTTCGGTAAGTCACCTACAGAATTCGCAAACCTTTTAAGATTGCTAGAAAAACATAAATACAGTTTAAAACCTCAGTTTTCATCATAGTAATTCAATTACCCTCCGAGTAATCTACATGAAATAGTAGAAAATCAGTTGTTTACCGTTTCCCCCAACAAGACGCAGGCTGCAATTCCCAGCTCACTTGACACACGTTACCATGGCAATAAGAGAAACTGCACAGAGACAGAACACAACAGAAATGTACGACAGTTAGCACAGAAACAGTTGAAGGTAGAGTTGCGCGACGTTTCCTTCGCAACGGACGCGGCGAGCCGAGAACATCCGAACGGCGCGAGCGTCCCCACACGACTGACGGAGCGCCGCGACGTCTGCTGATGCCGCGCGTACAGCCGGGCAACGTCACGGCACAGCGCAGGACCGACGGTACGACCCGGAAAAATAACCACAGATTGCTTAAAGAGGACGGGGCGAGTGAGACTATTCGACCCTTGGCCGATTATATCTGTGTGTGGCTTTTAATTATTGTTTTCGCTTATTTTTTATTTCCTTGCTTTTTTGTTTATGCGTACTTATTCATTTCTCTGTTATTTTTCTATCTCTTCCACCCTTTTCGTTTTTCTATCTTCTTTAACTACGTACAAAAATGGCTTGTTCTTTACACTTTTCATTTTTAACCTCTCATATTTCTCTTTCTCATTTATATGTCACTTGTTATTTCTCTACTATGTTTTCGCATCTTTAGCCTATCCTTCTCCCACTGTAGTATCATCATATTGATAGCCGTCAAAATCTTGGATTTAAAATGAACAAAAAAGGAAGAAAATGTAAATTAATGTTAGAAATATGCATAATAAAATAAAATAATAATGATCTGCAACAAGCTATTAATACGATAAGAATTTAAATAAATTTGATGTATTTTAATTTGTACTTTATCCATTATAGTTGGATTCTTTCTCAAATAATTACAGATCCACCGAAAAATGGAATCTACCGTAAGCCGTATCATGTAGCTACTATTAAAATACAGGGCTGTTCCCGATCTCTGATAACGAATTTAAATGACATCATGTGCGTCAGGAGTAACACGGCAGCTGAACTGTGGCGCGACGTGACAGACCAGTAGTGAGTGATATAGCCAGAATGCACGGCGACTCACAGCAGAAATTCCCTAGAAAATCGAGCCTTTTGGGTTGTTTCCGATCTCTGATAACGAATTTGGATGACGTCAGGAGTCACACCGATAACTGAATTGCGGCGAGAGGTGATAGATCAGAAGTGAGTGATTTCAAAATCAGAGTGCAGGGTGTATCACAGTAGCAATGCCCAAGAAAATCGAGCCTTTTTGGAAGGGGTACATAACAACTCTTTCCGATGCAAAGTACAGTTACGTGAATATCATAGGAGCCTGCAAAAACACGTGGTTTCGTTATTTCCAAGAAAGGCATCTTGTGTGTATCTAATAAGGCTGGCAAAGCTCGGATGGGATTAATTCCAGAGTGGAAAAAGCAAGCAAATCTACCCACCGTCACAAGTCGCCGCACACCACGAGACGATACAAATTAATTCCATTTGAGCTTTACCAAGTACACAGAAGATGCTTTTTTTGGAAATAACGAAACCTCGTTTATTGCAGGCTCCTTTTATTTTCACTTAACTGTACATGGCATCGGAAAGGTTGTTATGTACCTCTCCCATAATGGCTCGATTTTCTTGAGAATTTCTGCTGTGAGTCGCCGTGCACTCTGACTATGAGATCACTCACTACTGGTCTGCCACCTCGTGTTACAGTTCAGCTGTCGTGTGACTCCTGACGCACATGATGTAACTCAAATTTGTTATCAGAAATCGGAAACAACCCTGTATACTGTAATATTTAAAGCAATTCGAAATACACATATACAAATACATTACCAATACATAACGTTATTTCCGCCTTTTTTCTCCATTACATTGTTTTAACTATCTTTCATACACCTTTCTATTTTCATTAATTTCCATTCTTAACTTACAGTATTCTTTTCTTAATTTTTGTCATTATGTTCTTTTATACTTCGCTTCCTATTCCAACTTATTTTATTTACCTTCTTTTTTTTAACATTATTTTATTTTCCTCTCACTTCATATTTTATTCATTATCTTATATTTTTATATTGGCTATTACTTTTCTCTTCTTTCTTCTTACTTTTAATATAATTTATTTACATACTTCTTTTTCTTTTATACATTTCTATTTATTCTTCCCCACTCATTTTTTTCTATAACTTTTCTCTCGTTTGCTCCAGGTATTCATTTTTATTTTCTTATTTTGCTCTTCATTCTTGTTCCCCATTTTTCTTTCTTGCCCACTTCTTTCCTTTTCCTTTTCTTTACACTTTTTATTTCCATATGTATTCTTCCATTTTCCCCTTGTATTTGTTTCCCCCTGGATTTAATCTCGTAGTATTTATGCCCCCATGTTATCTTTCATTTATAATTTTTCTCCATCCATTTATTAATAGTATTTCTTTCTTCCATTCCTCTCATATCTAAACATTATTATTTTTAGTCAACCCCATTACAAGTCAAATTGGTCCAGAGAGTGGCGAGAGATTAAGGCTCGTACCTTTAAAATCGGTTTTAATGGCAGTAGGGATATCAGCCCTACGAGCCCACAGCCTTTATCAGAAAGGTAGGCTAGTCATTTCTGTTAGAAACTGACAAAGGAACCGTCGCAGGTCGTGGAGCTTTAATTTAATGAAAATTCAAATTTAAACTAATTTTCTTTCGTTAACAAACGTGGTAATAGTCGTTCGTTTCGTTTTTTACTCGTTTTCTACATATAATGAATTATTGAAAATCGATGCTACTTAAATATGCCGCTTCTTGCGCGCACTCGCATACTCTCAGCTCCGCGACAACCTGTCACGGCTCTCGCATTAATGCTCTAATCGTTTTTTTTTTCTCTTAACTCGCATTAATACAGTAGGCTTGCTGAAATACAAATTCAATTTGAATATAAAATATGTATTAACTTTGTAACTCAACTCAAATATGATAGTGTGGATTTGAAGTGAAGTGATCGGGACAAAGAGCCATTGAACAGTACAAACATTTTATATGGAATGGTTTTTCACAGTCTTCTATAACACGCAATATTTCCAACATGAAATATTGTTGCAAGAACGTTATCAAACTTTCTCACATGTTTTTCCGTCACATATCGACACCTCTGCCACGCGTATATTAGCATGTCTTTGAGGATAGGTGAATGAAACTGTTGAAACTGAATGTAATGTCATTATGAAGCCTTTATCGTGCAATGTGCCTGGAATGTTTTCACAAACAATTTTATGTCTGAAATACACTTCTAGGCTTCGAATTACAATTATTTTATATTGCCTAAAAATACAAATCCAATGGTTGCACAAATCTTGTAGTTTTTGGGGAGATAATTTGTGTTTTAAATTGTCTTATCATGTGATAAGTATTGTGAAGAATCGGTACAAACAAGACAAATTCTCTCCGGCATCAGGACTCGAACCTGGGCTTCCAACTTTTACATGCTGGCGCTTTATCCACTAAGCCACATCGGATTCAGGTTCCGGTGCCGGATTGAATCCCTCTCATTTTAAGTTCTACCTACTGTGTTCCCCTTTGTTGGCCTACCTTTGTGTACCGTATCAAGTATGTGTGACAGTAAACAATGTCCAACCACAAGGACAGAGGTGCACTCATTACGAGTGACTAAGTGGCCGGGGTCCGACGGCACATGGTGCCGTCTTGAATCACGAAGTGATTACTTACTTTTTAACATAGTATTACAGGGCCTACTATGATGTACCGAACTATATATGGAGTTTCAGAGCAACAATTCTTCCTTTCCATATGGTGAAGAATCAATAGAACGGTGGGGCATAATGAATAAAGCGTCAGCACGTAAAGCTGGAAACGCGGTTCGAGTCCCAGTTCCGGAGAGAATTTTTCTCCGTTCTGCCGATTCTTCACCATTTGGAAACGCAGAATTATTGCATTGAAACTCTATAGCCTATGTAACTTACTTCGGTACATCATAATAGGCCATAATATGACAAAACGTAAGAAATCATTTCGTGATTCAAGACTGTGCCATGTTGTAGGACCCTAGCCACTTAGTCACTCGTAATGAGTGCACCTCTGTACTTGTGGTTGGACATTGGGTCTGTATCTGTCACACATACTGTGACACGGTACACTAGGTAGAACTTAAAATGAGTGGGATTCAATCCGTCATCGAAACCTAAATCCGGTGTGGCTTAGTGGATAAAGCGCCAGCACGTAAAAGCTGGAAAACCGGTTTCGAGTCCCGGTGCCGGAGAGAATTTTTCTCCATTCTACCGATTCTTCACCAAATGGAAACGCAGAATTACTGCACTGAAACTCACTATATATTTTGGTACATCACAGTAGATCCTAATATGACGTAAAGTCTTGTTTACTTCTTTATCAGTAAATGTAGTGTCATCAATCGGACCACTCCAGAAATCCAGAAGTAGTAGACTGTCTTTCTTAAGATCTGGGAGAATAAATCTCTTAACCATCTTCTCACGTGATTTTGTTGTCAATTTAAAGTAACTACCACGTTGCTTTACTTTAGGTCCAAATACCCCTTTCGTTTCTTGAAATAATATGTACAGTCGTGTTCCTGGAATCCCAGCTGCATACCTATCGATTTAAATGGTGTACGAATGAGTGACATTTGCCATGTATTACACTACTATTTTATTAATGTGAGATAATAAAAACATATAGGCTAGACCTAGAACATTAATGCGAAAGCTCTGATACACTGACACGATGTCACGGAAGTATGAGGATTCGAGTGCGTGCAAGAAGCGGCATAAGTAGCAACGATTGTTAAGTAATTATATTTCGCAAACGAGGAAACAGCGAAATGAACAACTATCACCACGTTTCTTAACGAACGAAAATTAGCTCAAATACGAATATGCGTTTTCGTTAAATTCAGGCACCATGATCTGGGACGGTACTCTTGTGAGTAAGTCCCAGAGCCATAGTGAGCCAGGAAGGATGGAGAAAATTCATGGCTTCATTGGGAATCGAACCTGAGTCGTTCCGGCTTTGCAACGTTACGCCTTAACAGCGAAGCTACATTGCAACTATACATTATCATACAGGGACATCATTTTATTTTTACTTGCATTTTTATTGTACCTGTATTTCTGAAAGTACTTCACTCCCACCCCTTCACTAATGTCCTTGCTCCCTTCAGACACACAAACTTACGACCGCTGTTGCATTCGAAGTCTTCAAGCAGTGAAGTAAACACTGCAGTGTATAGTGTGTTTCATAAATATGGTTGCGTTTTCTATAGAAGAAAGAACCTATATTAATAATATCGTACTAAGATTTATATTCAAGAAACGATAAATTCAATTTCAGAGAATATGCTTCAAAATGTTTTTAATAATATGCGTAAAGAAAGCCTGCATTATAATGAACGGCAACCATTTTCAGCAACTTGTTTAAAAATTCAGATTAGCTTATTTTGAATTGAGGTGGCTAGAAGCAAAGGAATGCTAATGACATTTGTAATAACATGAGTTAAGTGCATCCAGTGTAAGCAAAAGTATTTAAATTTTAGTGGCAAAGGGATATTTTAATCGCATCACACATTAAAATTTAAATAAAAATTTCACCGATTTTACGAAAGCTTTAATATTTAAACCCCATTTTCTCAAAAGTAACTTAAGTGCACTTACAGCCCTTTACTTATGAGCCCCTCAATTTAAATGCACTCTCTATATTGTATGTTAACACCAATAATTAATTATTCTAAATAAAGTAGACAATACATAACGAACATATCCCCCTGAAAGTTGAGTTTTTGAAAAAAAAAATACTACTACTCTACTGTATTTTGATAAATTCCGTAAAAGTGATCATCAAACTGAAAATCGTAATATCGTATTTCCCTACAACATAAATGGATACACTACTTTTCTCTCCTCCTATACCTAGTATAATGATTTGTTTACATATTGCACTAGTAACATCAAACTCCTGTAATGGAAGGGGGCAACAGTGTTTCCGAGTATAGCCAGGTTAATGTTAAAAATGTTGGTAAAAATAAAGTGATGTCCCTGTACCTTTCCTTTTATTTGTTCAGTCCACGTTCCTTTACTTAACTTCAAACTAATTTTCTCCTTTCTTCCTATCTTTGCTATTCGTTTCTTACCCTTTATTCACCTCTTTTCGCCAGATTCTTCCTTCTCTGTATTGATACTTTTTTCCATTAAGTTCTTCATCTCCTGTTTTCAGGCACTATTCAATTTATTCACCTCTCACATAAAGCGAATACATACAATTTACGTCACTTGCAGTCAACTTGATACCCGGTTTCCTAGACCTAAGACAACACAATCCATGACACAAACAGAGAAAACTGTTCATAACCTTGCCCAGTTCAATTAAGGCTGTGGTGTTTTTACAGACTATTTTACTACATACTCGTGCATAGCCGTACAGCAGCGGTGATCAAAACTCGAACGGCTGTGATTACACGCGAGAGGCAGTGTAAGAAATACGGAGACGGGGGAGAGGTAGTTTGCATGAAAACTACAACCAGTGGTGGTTCGTGCACATGTTGAACTGAACATTCCATAGCTCATTTCCTGTCTATCTCTAGGTAGAATGTGTTATATTTGTAATCAAGCAGTATATTAATTAATCTCAATAGCTTTATTGCAAGTAAGCAAATCGTTCTATATTAATCCATGAATAATTTAATAGGGAAAAAACAGGCCTCGTTATTTTGTAAGATCACTTAAAAATATAAGAAAACCCCCTTTTCAAACAGATAAATATATTAACTTAATTACTGAAACAATTATTTTTTGTGCTTCTTTGTGAAAAGGAAACAAAAGTCCAGCTGAATGTTACACACGGCAATTCTCAACTGCACTATGTTTTCGTCTGTAAGGCGGGACCTATTTTTGTGTTTAATAAGTGTAAATAGTGAAAACAATATTGTTGATATAAGTAGAATAAAAAACGCTAATATCTTAGCAGCAAACGTTTTAAGCATAGGATAATGGAATTTAATAGTTCGTCCCATTCTTACAATGCATATAATACTGAATTAGTTGTTCTATAATATTAGGCCATTATTAAATAAATAACTAGTAAATAACTGATAATAGGTAAACTCATCTAAAGATTAAAAAGCTTAAAATTGATATGTAGCCTATACTTCGTTCCATAATGTCTGACAGGCGATGTAAACATTGCCTCCAGAGGGAGAGGGTAATATAGGCCTAATTGCTATTCAACCAATGGCAGAGTCTCATTCTAAGCTTATCTTGAAGTTGGGCGGGGGTAGAACGCTTCAGACCGCCCAACTTCAAGATAAACATGGAATGAGATCTCTGTCATTGGTTAAATAACAATATACTTCTCTCCTCCTCTATCTGCAATGTTTACGTCGCTTGTCAGACATTATGAAACGGAGTATAGTAATTTTATCCTTCAAGGGAAGAGACTTTAAAAATATTCATGCACGTACAGAAGAATAAATTTATAACATTTACTGATCAATAATAATAATAATAATAATAATAATAATAATAATAATAATAATAATAATAATAATCCCTTTTATGTCTGTGTATTCAGTGTGACTTGTTGTAATGACTTTTGTTGCTTCTAAATAATTTAATTGAACCGTTGAGCAAAAGAGACCGAAATTATTCCTCTTCCGATTCCTTATGAAACCTTCTGTTCCTGCTTGTAGAGACAGAGGGCTTGTAGAACGACATGATACCGCCACTGCTTGTTTTCAGTACGTGAATGGGACAGACAGCAATGTACAGAAAAGTCTCCTTATCTGTTAGAATGTTTGTGTTTACACGATGTCACCGCTGTCGTACATCCACTGCCTTGCTATGATGGTTATACTCTCATAAACTGATTGGCGATGATTCGATGTGAAAGTCAATTAGATTCTTTGATATTCTCAATATACTGTAGCGCAGTTTCCAATAATTCCATCACCATTTCCATCAGCAGTCAATTACCCTTAACACGCTCATTGTTAGTTTATTTGCCTTAGAAGCGTTTCCTCATTCAGGTTAGGCGAGTAGGAGGAGCGGGTAAAGAACGTTTAGAAACGGCGGTCTGTTTAACGTTTGTTTCATTCATATCCGTTCTACCTCCTACTCCTGAACCCTGACATTCAGTCCACTGATGCACTCTGTCTTCTATTATTTAAGAGGCTTTGACTCGGCGAGGCAACATTGTGAAGTAACACGGCATCAATGGACGAGAGTTTTGTATCCGTCACTATAAATTATTAGCACCACCGAACTCAATGCAGTGAGATCAACATTTAGAATGCACAGAAGACAGCGGCAAAAACATTCTCTGTGCAATTCTAGTATTGTGATCGAAACATTTACAGACTTCCTAGACTAGCTCTTAAAATTGACTTTCTTTCTCTACTCAAGAGTCCAGCAAGGACCACGACTTAAATCAATACCTCTCATAGACACTATACACAGGGTAGGACTACCCTGACATGCGTCGGCACGATGCCAAACTTCATAAATCAAAAGAGAGTACTACAATAACAAACGTTGATGCCATAGAACATATTCCGAATTCATGACCTCAGCCTGAACTTAAAAACAGTGAATGTAAGGTAATATCGACATTTTAAGTGCATTTACAATATCGAGGACTGAATTTTGGTGAAAATAAACAAATACCAGGAAACCTAGAACTACAAAACTCGCATGACAGCAAATACTATTACAAGAAACCTACGAGTATCAATCATTGCCGAATAATTTCTACATTTGTAAAAAAGACGTTAGATAATAAATTAACAAAATTGTCAATTTCTTACATTACCTAAGATATACATTATTTTCAGACGTTTAACGTTCGTCATTTGTAAATATCTAGTTATGACAGAATGTGAATGAGACTGCTCAGTAATGAAAGTATTATTATTATTATTATTATTATTATTATTATTATTATTATTATTATTATTATTATTATTATTATTATTATTATACTACGAGGCTTATTGTATGGATTCGTAACAAGCTGTTTTATCACCTTTACTTTTCAATTTCGCTCTAGAATATGCCATTAGGAAAGTTCATGATAACAAAGAGGGTTTGGAATTGAACGGGTTACATCAGCTGCTTGTCTATGCGGATGACGTGAATATGTTAGAAGAAAATTCACAAACGATTAGGAAAAACACGGAAAATATTATTATGCTACGAAGGGATACAATAGATTGTACATATATTCCGTAATAATTTCGACCTACTGTAGGCTATTGTAAAATCTTTTCATTTACTGTTTATTTTATCTAGTACAATAATCTCACTAGAGGTTTTGATTTATCTAGAGAAAATCAAAATTCGAGTGGCATTTAATTCGATTATTACACGATTAGAAGAAAGTATATAAAGAGTAGAAGAAATGAAGTACTCTAATATAATAAAACATTAATTGACTTACTAAAATATGTACTAAACTGTCTTGAAAATGTAATTTTGTACCATCTCATCATTACAAATATTCCGACAGATGGCAATAGTGTGTTATGATGAGCTGTTCTCTTGTTACCAGTTGTGCCAAATACACAATCTTCGTTGAACTCTATGGACTATCACTAGTCAAGAAGGCTTTGTTGATTCAATTTCATTTTTATTAAAACAGTTGCGTTCCTCTTCAATTACCTATATATATTAAAGAATCTCTGATATGTGACTATCCATAATCGTCCACACCAGCGAAGTAACGTTTAGCGCTTCTGGCCTCGAAACCAGTTGGCTCGGGTTCGATTTCCGGTCGGGGCATGTTACTTGGTTGAGGTTTTTCCGCGGTTTTCTCTCAACCCAATATGAGCAAATGCTTGGTTAACTTTCGGTACTGAACTCCGGACTAATTTCACCTGCATTATCACCTTCATCTCACTCATACGCTAAATAACCTAAGATGTTGATAAAGTGTCGTAAAATAATCTACTAAAAAAACTATCCATAATCCCTTACAACAGAAGCTATAACATAACCTAAATAATAAAAACAAGGTAAACGGTAGAAAAGTTTTCAATAAGGATTATTAAAAAACATGAATCATTTTAAAAGGTACAATTATTATTGAAAGTACAATGTTGACAAACAAAGAAACAAATGCTATGGAGGTGATATAAACAAACAAATGCTAGAAAGATGATAAAAACAAATGCTAGGGACGTGATAAAATTGAAGGATAGGTAGTCATGATTGGTTGAAATACGTCGTTCCGTACCGTTTTATTGGTCAACAGTAGTATGACGTAGTAAAAATGTAATAGCGTAAGTTTTTGTTCCATGTTAAGCGGATGATTTCGATGTATTTTTTCTTGAATCACCCTTCCGCTTACACTTAAGGTTTAATTACATCAACAAATATTTTAATATTTACAAGTCCAGGTACAAGAGGACATGGGACGACGATTATAATGATTGCATAGAAATTTAAAAACAATTTCTAACACTTGTATATATGGATGCAGAAACATGAAAGAGATTATTCATTTTTCTACTAAATCAAGAATAAGATAGGCCTATTCATACGCAATTTCATATAAATCAGAAATATCAAGATACAACAATCCTGCGTGATGATTTAATGTACATATTTTTTGTCCCTCTGGTCGAAAACTGAACTCGAAAGACATCAACGCCGCGTGACTCAGTCACTCGCTCGCTCTTCAGAACAGTCCTCGAAACCCGCCCTTGTCTGCCTCTATTAAGCGCCTGGCAGCGAGATAACCCGCACTGCCTGCCCCTGTCACCTAGACAACCCTCTCGACCTCTGTGACGTCACGAGAGCCGCGCTGACAGATGATGTTTGTCATAATTTGATTCTCAATTGTCAGCGCGTTTCGGACTGGCGAGCGAGCTATTAGACTCGCTCTAAACTTCCACATGTATGTTGCACGTCCAATGTAATAGCGGCGTAAGGGACAAGGAGGTACAGGATTTAATAACAGTTTAAACTTGAGCACAGTTGCTGGGAAATGTTTTGGGCAATAGAAGGTGTACTCCATGTACAAGTAAAGGGTAATTACATCAGGCACATATATGGCTTAACAGCTGGAACGGTGGCTTTCCAAGCCGTAGACCAGGTTGAAATCTCGAATTGCTTTGACATGCACGGTGATTGCTAGCCATAATTCCACCATGCATGCATGTATCGAGGATTTTCAAACCCAATTGGGATTCTCCTCCACTCTCAATCGTTCTCAGTGCTTTAGTGCAGTTGTTAAAGTTCGTCACTCGTGGCAGCTGCCACAGGCCTTAACCCAGGGTGTTTCATGCTCCGACCTGCAGAGTAACGTGTAGTGGTCGTGGTAGTAGTAGTAGTAGCAGTAGTAGTAGTAGTAGTAGTAGTAGTACTAGTAGTAGTAGCAGTTGCAGTAGTAGCAGCACTAGTACTAGTACTAGCAGTACCAGCATTAGTAGTAGTAGTAGTAGTAGTAGTAACAGTAGTAGTAGTAGTAGTTGTAACAGTTTTTTTAGTATGTTATTTTACGACGCTTTATCAACATCTTCGGTTATTTAGCGTCTGAATGAGATGAAGGTGATAATGCCGGTGAAATGAATCCGAGGTCCAGCACCGAAGGTACCCAGCATTTGCTCATTTGGGTTGAGGGAAAACCCCGGAAAAAACCACAACCAGGTAACTTGCCCCGACCGGGAATCGAACCCGGGCCACCTAGTTTCGCGGCCAGAAGCGCTGACCGTTACTCCACAGGTGTGGACTTCTAACAGTAGTAGTAGTAGCAGTAACAGCAGCAGTAGTAATAATAGTAATAGTAGTAATAGCAGTAGTAGTAGTAATAGTAGTAGTAGCAGCAGTAGTAGTAGTAGCAGCAGCAGCAGCAGTGTAGTAGTAGTGTAAACAACGACGTCAATTTGCTGCGTTATGTTCTACTGTTAATAGTAGTGACGGTGCAAAAATTAAATAGGATACATAGGTACCTCACAAGTTTTCATGTCCCTCGGCGACATTGAAGTCGTTAGCGTTACAATGAACAACCATATAGTACATACTTGCAACTACTTCGAAAAAAATTTTCAATATGAATTGAAAATGCACTGTAATGGCCTGAGTTCGTTTCGTAGGGAGAGCTCTGATTATGATTGTATACTGACGCACAAGTAAACAAAACTCACCGTGACACCTCACGCCATCTATACTCCGTTGCACTCTTAACTTCCCTTCATTCTTAAGTTGTCTCGAGTCCTAAGCCTGTTAATGATGTTAAATATCTACTGGGTGGAGGGATAGGGACAGGAAGTTAAGGAGAATATGGCACGGGTCTTATGCCTGGTAGGAGATTAGGATACACAATTTTAACTTCATTTTTCCTTGAAAATCCCTCTGTTTTGGTAATGCATAAGTAACAATCTTCCATATGACTGGTAGGCTGTCGCAAAATTATTGGAACAGCAAAAGACGTGTTATTTTTCCCCCGCAACCACTCTGTTAACTTCACGTAACATGTTACACAACACACGTGCGGGGCTCATTTTTTGTATTGTTGATCCACTTTACAGCCAAAATACAAGTAATATGCCTTTTTTTTACATTGTCTGTAATTGATCGAATTTGTGATTTCAAAGTTAATTCCCCATAAACAAAGCAGAAACTATTTGGAAAAATTTTACATGAACGACGATGGCGATCCATTTAACACTATTACAGCATAACTAGTACCGCTGAAAGCACTTCCACAATCAGAACTAATCGCTAAATTGTTCATTTCTTGTCTAACGATACAACAGCGACCGTATTTCCTCCTTTCCCTTAGTCAGTTATAGCCAGATGTGACCTACCCTCCGTGCAGCTGCATAATAAGGGTAATAAAACAATAAACCATCGCTAAGGGTAACACTCATTTAATCCACAATAGTGAAAGTATGTTTCAAATGGTACCTTAAATGAACTAAAATGATATATAATTGTGTAAAAGATCTACGTTAAAGAAAATAACTTATTTCAAAGTGGCTAGGTTTTAACACATTTTTATACGATTCACTAAGTAAAAATATAAGTTTCTGAAAAAAATGTGGCGTGTAGGCACTTTTTCAATGCCATATTCGTAATCAGGACATACAAATTACGTTAAAATAGTTATTCTTGACCATGAATAATTTCGAGGGAAAAATTGTTCCGGAGCCGGGTATCGAACCCGGGATCTTTGGTTTAACGTACCAATGAGCTACTCGGGAACTCTACGTTGGTACGTTAAACCAAAGGTCCCGGATTCGATACCCGGCTCCGGAACAATTTTTCCCTCGAAATTATTCAAATCAACTTTACAGGGAGTTATACCTGAAATCTTGGTTTGTATTCTTGACCATGTTATGAAAACCTTGTTGAATAGTGTTATTTTTCAATTTAACTTAATCCTCTATATTGTACGCTAATGTGCTGTAGACAGTTTAATATAACTTACTGTGCATGATGAATACGTCCGAATGGATAGCTCAATTCGTGAGAAAAAACACTTATTGTTAATACGGTACTGTATTTTGACTAAACGAAAACCTAATGAAAATGATCAAACTCAAAATCGCGATATTTCCTAGTTTACGTAAATGGATGAACTACTTTTCTTCCCTCCTATACCTAGTAAAATGATTTGTTTGTATTTTACGCCAGTAACATCGAACTCCAGTCGTGGAAGGGGGTAGCAAACGGTGTTTCCGGTTCTCAACCGTTAATCCAAAGGTATAGCCAGGTTAATATTAAAAATACTAGTAAAAATAAAATGATGTCCCTGTACTATTTTAACTGCCCTGTATAGGTTGTAGTGTTTAGTGTGGAAACAGAAATTCTAAATAAATATTTACAGACGTCAAGGGAAAAACACCTTCATATCATCCTATGAACTAAATTTTCTGCATATCATAATATGGCGTCACATTATTCTTCAAAGTTGTACAAGGTCTTTTAAAACACTCTGTACATCCTGATGCTTACTTCTCCCGAACCCGGTACTTGTATTTTTTACTCGTTAGTAGCAAGGTCTTAGTTGCAACTTCTCAGCTGTGTGTACAGAGGTTTGTTCACTCAAGAGGGAGAGGCGTTGCCAGGTAACGCAACAGTCAACAATCTTCGACGTACAACTCATTAGCCACGCTCCGAAAACTGTTTCTTCATTTGAAGTATCTCACAGAGGTAGAGGCTTTGTCTGGAATTCCCCGCATTTACACGGTCTTAGTCGATTGCCTCCAAGGTCTTCTTGTATCACCCGGGATATTAAGACAAATAACAGCACTCAAGTGCATGAATAGGTGTGCGTCGCTGCAAGGAAAGCACACAGTCTTCAAGTTTGGCGTGTTTTCAGAACTTATGATGTGTGGAATTGTAATAGTACATATTTCTTGATTATGCGTTTACTGTATAATTGTTTCAATTTAGGGCTATCAAGCGATATACGTCTGAGAGGAAAATATACAGGGACATCATTTTATTTTACTAACATTTCTAATATTAACCTGGCTATACCTTTGTATTAACTGTTGAGAACCGGAAACACCGTTTGCTACCCCCTTCCACGACTGCAATTCGATGGTACTGGCGTAAAATACAAACAAATCACTTTACTAGGTATAGGAGGGAAGAAAAGTACTGTAGGTCATTCATTTACGTAAACTAGGAAATATCGCAATTTTTAGTTTGATACTTTTCATTAGGTTTTTGTTTATTCAAAATACAGTACTGTATTAACAATAAGTGTTTTTACTCACGAAATAATTTTTTTAAATAGGTTATTTTACGACGCTTTATCAACAGCTTTGGTTATTTAGAGTCTGAATGAGATGAAGGTGATAATGCCGGTGAAATGAGTCCGGGGTCCAACACCGTAAGTTACCCAGCATTTGCTCATATTGGGTTGAGGAAGAACCCCGGAAAAAACCTCAACCAGATAACTTGTCCCGACCGGGAATCGAACCCGGGCCAGCTGGTTTCGCGGCTAGACGTGCTAACCGTTACTCCACAGGCGTGGCTCACGAACTGAGCTATCCATTCAGACGTATTCATTATGTAGTATATATTATACTGTCTACAGCACATGAGCGTACAATGCAGAGAATGAAGTTAAATTGAAAAATAATCATAATATGGATATTTAAACACATATTTGAAAATGTTGGCCGTTCATTTCGATACAGGTTTTAGTTCTTTTGCGCATACTATCGCACTATAGACTATTGTTCCTAATTCCAATTACCAGTTTCGTCCTTCATACGAGTAACTCATGTTGAAATAATTCTGTATCTACTCTATAAAAGAGTACCTTACGTACTGTAAATTCAATTTTCACTTCTGTCCGATCCGAAAAGATAAAATTACTCAGAGATGCTATCTATTGTCCGTCCAAGTTGTTATGTCGCAGGGTCGTAGAAAGGGGGGAAATCACATGACAGTTAATTACTTAACGAGGCTCTTTTATTTAAGTTATTTTAAACAGTTGTATAATATTACGTACACGTCCAATTCCTAACAGAAATTAATGTTTTCAGAAAAGAGCTAAGGCAGCGCAGACAGTAGCCTTTACAGAGGAGCGAGCAGAAGCGGGTGCGGGAAACCGGGATGCGACATAGGCAAACGGACGACAGTACCTGTGCGAAAATATGATTCAATATTGAAAGCTTTTTCGGCACTGGAAAGCGCGAACATATTTCTGGAACGTACTATACTCACTAACTCAGTACTGGCCGTAAGGCGGCTTACAATGCATACGCGGCCTTGGTTCTGTGTGTAGGACGGTTGGAAGTAGAAGGGGTGGAAATGAAGTATATTAAAGAACTCAGGCACAATAAAAACTGAAGTAAAAATAAAATGATGTCCCTATATAAGTGATTCTAACAAAAGTTAGCCAACTAGTAAGAATCTTCCAATAAGAGTGTCACACTTTTAAAATTAAATAAATTGTATAAACGAAAGAGGTTTATTTATTTAAGTGCTAGTTTTTTGAAGCACACTTAATGCCATTACGTATGGATGAGGAGATCAGTTAAATGGCTACCGCGTTTCGTTGGGCTGCGCGTATACGGGTCTTTCGATTTACAATAACAGACAAACATAAATCAGTCTCAATTTCACGAACAACGCACGTGACATTATTCCTTAGGCTTGTTGTCATAAACCCGTTACTTAACGTAACCTCGTAAGAAGTAATCCAGCCGCGTTAAATCACATGCTCTCGGGTGCCAGTTAACATCATAACCACGCGAAATGATGAAGTCTCTGAACTTCTTCCTCAAAAGGTCGACTGTTTCGTGAGCAGTATGACACGTGGCGCCATCTTGCTGAGATCTATACTTGCAATTGAGGCCAAAAATAATTCCTTATCACAACCCGGTATCTTTCTCCATTGACAGTCAGAGCAGGAACGATTACACACTTCACGTGGTGCTCAGAATATTTGGCGAACGGATAATCCATTTTGATAATACATTTTAACGGTTTCTACGCGTTGTGGAATGGTGTAACATAACACGGCAGCTGTTTTATGTTAAAAGTACTACACTCTTATTGAAAGACCCAGGGATGCAGAACTGGCGAGAGAGGGGGTGGAAAGCATGGAGAAAGCGTTGGTTCCCCGTCCACAGCCCGCCGGCATTGAATGACGTACTGTACCTATGGCCCGTACGCAATCAGACAGACACTGAATGCAAATCCCCTCCCCTATAAAATCAATGACGCGGGGATGGAAAGAAGGGGTGAGTGACGCAACACCACAATTGTCGCCCAGCTTCCCAAGCCTGCCCTATACAAACATTTTGGAAGAATTCATTGTCATTTTACCCAACAAAACGTCTTTTTTATTTTACAAACAAGTTATATACATCTTCATATTACAATTTTAACACTTGTATCACTAATGGTTTGTTACATTTCTAATATAAAAAACTTTTGAACTTTCCTGTGTTAATTGAAAATATTATTTATTTTACCTTCACTAATTACTATTTTCGGCAATTTCCACCATTTTCATATTTCTACTGAGATCATGCGTCTTTTTTCGTTCTTAGACTTCAACAGTGTTGTTGATGAAACTGACCATTATTCTAGTACATGTATGGTGTTATTATTATTATTATTATTATTATTACTATTATTATATTATTATTATTATTATTATTATTATTATTATTATTATTATTATTATTCATTTATTCACATCCTTTACCCAAGGGCAGGTCTTTACTGCTAACCAAGCATATTTTTTTCATAAATTATTTAATGACACTGCATCAACTGCGAGGTTATCAGCCAACGTCAATGAATTTGTGATAGCGAGATGGCAGATATTAGACAAGATGAGTCTAAGGATTCGTCTGACATTCATCTTACAGTCAGAGAAAACAACGGAGAGAATTCCAACAAGATGATCAGCCAAAGTGGGATTCAAACACAAGTCCAAACGTTACCTCGGATCAGTAAGTAAACATGTTGAGGCAATGTCTCTTATGAAAATAAGGTTATGTACAGACTCAAAATTTGGACCACCTCAATTTTCAAAGTTCCAGTTATAACGTACTGCGCATGGTTAGTGCTTACTGAGCATGCGCAGTATGTTATAACTGGAACTTTGAAAATTCAGGTGGCCCAAATTTTGTTGTACAGAGGGAATTTCGCAATGAGATAAAGTTTATGCTGAAATAGTGTTAATGCAGCTTACCGTACAGAAGGTACTAGGGGATTGTAATAAAGCTCCTACTGCTCTTACTGAGCAAAAATACACCGATGTCGGTTTAATATAGTTTACGTCATTCCTAGCTCTTTCTACAAGTTGACAAGTTGAAAAAAAATACCTTCATTGGGAATATTTCTGGTCGATACACTGTCACTCTACTGAAAGAGCTAATTCGATCCTCATAACAACAGGTAACATAATATATAATTAGTGCTGTTTTAATTTATTTTTCATCTTTATTTTAATTTAAATGTCTCCATATCAAAACATCTAAATTTACAAAATTATTCAACAAGGCGCTTAAGCGAATATCGTTTCATACAAATCGATTCATCGATTTATATACGAACAGATGAAATTTTATCACTTGATTAGTTTGTTCTATGTGAAAAGTTTAGTAATAAAGTAGAAATTACCCCGATTTTAATTACGTAAACGGCATGAAATTGAAGTCGATTACGTCAAATCTCAGTTCGAGATAATCGATACGTAACATTCCGCGCATTAAATGAAGCCAGGCTGTATTTTATGCAACATGCAACCAGAATGCCATGCATAGGGTAGATTCCACGGATAGAATTAGAGCAAATTAGCGCTGAATTGCAACATAGAGAGGGGTAAAAATCCCCCTTGGATTAGTGGATTAAACTATTTGATTACAACGGTATTACAACGTAGATAAAATCAGGCCTAAATCCGAATACCTTCATAACGTTGCTAAATACCGCTCTCTCAACTTCCTCAAAACTTCACGCCAGTATTACCTGAGAAATTCATGTTGCAGGTTTGTAACTAAAAATGGGAAATTCTATGAATTCACATGACTTAATGCCTGAAATGTTGTAACTTATTCCTCCGTATAGGCCTAAATTTAATTTAGCCTACATTGGCAACGATACGTCATTCGACACAAAATGGTAACCATTCCAACAGATATGAATTCGTGGGCTGGAACCCAATACGAATAACGGAATTTTTAAGGAGATAAATTTTCATTACATACACTCGAGTTCGATCTCCGAAATTCATTGTGACTGTATTTGAAGTCGAAACGATGGGGTGAGTTTTTCTGTGTTTTTCCCGTTCCCTCTCTTTACCTTACAAATTTAAATTAATCGACACTTGGCATTTTACCTTACTTTTCACCTCATTTCACATAAGGTAATTAAAAATGTAATATGACTTAAAATGACACATTCTTTCCTATTAAACATCTTATGCCTTTCGCAATAATTCAGTTCTATACCAATGTTGAAGAAGAGTTTCATAAAGATTACTGGAATAGTGCTAAAGAAGAGGATAATGAAGATGACTAGATACAGTGGTGAAGAAGAGGATCATGAAGAAAACTGCAGCCACCGGCATAGCTCGGTCGACTAAGGCGCTTGCCTGCGACCAGGATTTCCGTATGGGCTGCTTGGGCTTTTCCGAGGTTTTTCCCAACCGTAAGGCGAATGTCAGGTAATTTATGGCAAATCCTCAGTCTCATCTCGCCAAATATCATCTCGTTATTACCAATTCCATCAACACTAAATAACCAAGTCCACACCTGTGGAGTAACGGTTAGCGCGTTTGGTCGCGAAACCAGGTGGCCCGGGTTCGATTCCCGGTCGGGGCAAGTTACCTGGTTGAGGTTTTTCCGGGGTTTTCCCTCAATCCAATATGAGCAAATGCTGGGTAACTTTCGGTGCTGGACTCCGGACTCATTTCACCGGTATCATCACCTTCATCTCATTCAGACGCTAAATAACCTAAGATGTTGATAAAGCGTCGTAAAATAACCTACTAAAATAAAATAAAAATTTAATAAATAACCCAGTAGCTGGTACAGCGTCGTAAAATAACCTACTAAACGAAAATAAAAATAAAATAAGTAACCCAGTAGTTGGTACAGCGTCGCTAAATAACCAAGTAAAAGTGTTGAAGAAAAGAATCATGAATCTGGGTGAAAATAGTACTGAAGAAGAGGAATGTGAAGATGACTGGACTTAAAAATCATAGTCAGCTTGGTCGGTCTGGGGATTTGAACCGCGTACTTCCGAATACGAGTCCAGTGCTTAACGCATGTGCCAGTTCGCTCGGTTGGATTCTTGCAAATAATTATCTTATTCTAGCATAAAATATTTAAATTTCCGGTAATTTCGTAATTATATAAATATTCTGGGTTTAATTTTGTACTCAAATAAAATATATTTCTTTGTTCTTAACTTACACAATAAATTGTCTAGCCTTTATTAAATAGGTAATTTTTTAGCACTTTGACTTTTATTGTAATGATAATTGTCAATTTAATATTAATTCGAATTATCATGTTTAATTGTACTCTTATATTGTGGTTGTAATCTCCTGGTAGCGGGGAAGAAAAGGCCTGATGGCCTAATCTCTACCAGGTTAAATATATACTAAATACTAATATAAATTATTACTAATGTTGAACTGAGGGATATGACAAATTAATATTATAACTGAATTGCATCCGAGCACAAAGTTCCTTCGGGTGTACTATTTTATATATCATGTGTGAAATCAAAACGAAAATAAATTATATATTTATCTGTGTCAGAAAAATAAAGGATAAATAAATTGCTCAAGGGATCCGCGATGACACGTGCATTGTCTCCACAAATGACAACTCACTCCGAATATCCGTCAAAATTAAAATTAGATTGCCTTTCAGCCACTTACATGCCTATGTATCTTCCACTCCATTTCAAGTATTCACCCGCTATCACAATATAATCTCATCATCTCTGAAGAGTCTTGTAGTTGGAAAGCGATGTTAAATAATTAAATGCTATTATAATCAAACAAAGGGCATGGCATTCAAGATCACTCTATTGTTTGAGAGAGAAATCGTGAAATAACAAACAGCGCAAGTAAATGACTATATTTGATGTAAAATCTGCAAAACTTGCAATATATTTCGACTAATATTGCAATAAACCTTATTAGAGGAAAGACTTCCTACTACTTTTTAAGTGATACGTTACGGCTTGAAAGAAAATGGTTCGAGCTCCAGAAGTCTTTCAACTTGTAACTTTCAAACGAATCCGCAGTCAACTCAGCCTCCCACAAAATTGAACGCCGGATCTTCGGTGGGGAACAAAAGAATGCTAGAGTGTCATGTTGACCATGTTACCTTCTCTAGTGCCCAGGTCAGGAGAGTATGTAAGTTTAACCTCCTTGTCCCCATTGGTCTCAAAGGTTTGGTTGCGGACACCATACCCGAATAGACTTATTTTACAACCCTGGGGATTGAATTGTACGACAATAAAATTGTGCGCACCTAGCGAACTGGGTCTGGAATCTGCTCCAATACATATTCCTCTCCAATCTACTGTCATTCTCTGGTGACGTGCTTCCGTCCTTCAGATATCTGAGTCATCTAAAATCGCTACCACTGTCATCTATCAATGTGCCATGACAGACAGATGACCAACACCAGACTATACACAAAGAAATGTGTTGCATTTTCTGACGATAATGAGAACGAGAATTGTTGAGAAAGTTGGTGGAATGAAGAGAGTAAATGGGAAGAACCCAGAGAAAAGCTTAGCCATTCCTCCATACCTTCGCCGGGGATTGAGCCCAGCCTCATTTGCATTACAGACTAACCAGCTGGCATTGAACCACCAAGGTAGCTTTCATTGTTTGCCAGAACTCAATTTTATTGTTCTTTTGAACATTCTTGTCTGTAATTAAATAAATGTCGAAAAATGTCGATAAATCGAAAGAGAATTGGGAGGAAGAATTTTAAAAGGTATGCAAAACGCGTCCTTGCAAGGGGTTGGGGGCTGTACGAAACTAAATATGTGAGCTCCAAGCCTGTTGGCCACTAGTCTCACTTCGGGTTACGCTGCTCCACTGAAGGAACTCTAGAAAATTTTGAAGGGGAAGCCGAAATTGGACGTAACCCCTTCGGTATCACATACGCGAGGGCGACTGAGATTTGATCAAGTGATCACGGAACGGGAAGAGGAAGAGCTGGCTGGTGTTTGCCGTTAGGATGGCAAGACGCTGTCATCTGTTGTACGATGACAAAGCATGTGAAGGCCGTCGGAAGAAGCGCCGTGAAATCTAAATCTGCAATTTGAGAGGTCCCTGTCCTTTCAATTTGCGACTAATTTAGTGACCTCGTATATTTAATAGACAATTTATATGTTCTGAACTAGGGCATACGTCGTTTATAATAAAGGGGAATATATATGGGAAAGGTCATATAGGTCCGTGGCCCATTTCTTATAGGGCTCATCCCGACATTTATCTTACGCCTGAGGAAAACCACGGAATACCTTAGGCAGGATGAGTTGTCTCATATAAGAGACTAGCCAATTTGGCTATTATGTAGGAGGTGAATTCCGATGTAGGCTATATACTGACTGCTTAAATAAAAATATGGCATATTCTAACAGCAGGTAGTATTCTTTTGAGAGGCATATTGGTCCGACAAGTTAGCAGGTAGTATTGCCAAAACATGACAAAAAATTTCCATTAACATAGCCGGAAAATCTATATGAAGAGTCCACTGCAAGAATGATGGATGTCATTTGGAATACATTTTGCAGGAGAAGCGATTGAAAGTTTGAAATGCTTAGCGCTCAAAGCTTAACTGTGATTTTCCGACCATTACTGGACAACGACTATCAGTGTAAATCTCTATGTACATTCTATAAGTCTTAAGCTATGCATTGACAGTCTTGGTTCATTTTCAACAAGAAAGCGACATCCATCATTCTTACAGTGGACTCTTCATATGTTAACATGTGAGTCATTCTTTATTGTAGTCCATTTTCGTCATTTTTTAAAACGCAAAACAAAGGTTTGTATGTTTTGAAACTGCGCAACAATCCTCAACATAAGTAAACGTCGTCTAGTAAACATAGGTTCCACATTTAATACACTATCTTCAAAGATAGTATTTTTGCTTGTGTAGAGAATTCAGTGGTACAAGATCTTTTAATGTCTGGGCTCATTGGCCTTTTGTTATTGCTTGCATTTACCTCTGCAATGCACTAACGAGTGTAGTTCATGCACGATGGGGCATCACCCCAATATTCCATTTTCTACACATCGTGCGAGAATACTTTACCAAGACATTTACGGTAATGATCAATGGATAGGTCTAGGAAGTCCAGTACCATGTCCTGCCCGATCACTTGATCTTAATCGTATAGATTTTTGGCCATGGAGGCATTTAAAGACTTTGATGTGTGCCACAAACATTGAAGGAGCATGTGTACAATGCATGTCAGCAAATCCGAGAATAGCCAGGTGTGTTCTTAAGACTGTACATGATTTTCTGGGACTCATGTATGATAATGGGTGGTAGTGGTAGTGACTAATCAACTGACAGATGAGGATAATAAGCCATAATATAACATGGTCATTATCTCATCATTTAGGGTTATTTTGGAACATCTCGACACGCTAAGAAAAAATGTTAATTAAGAGATTATGCAAACTTTATTCTAATTTTTTCCCCTAATATGTTTGGACATGTTTTCCTACATTTCATGTAACTGTTGCCAATGTGATAATTTTGTATCACTGTAAGTTAAAAAAAAAATACAAATTGGTGCCGAAGTGTCGACATTTCCAATAATGAGAGAGATTTCGACACAGTATTACAAACATAGGAAAAATTTAAAAACCCAAAAATTACAACACAAAGTTTGCTCCTGAAATATTTCTAAATATTTTTAATACTTCTATTCGCGTTGGTCATATATGAAATTTTCATCGGTGTCATTCTCCATACATGTCTTCTGAAACCTTTTTCGGCATTCTCCAACACACTGAATACAAAGTTCTCTAGCACTGCCATCGTAGTAATACCCACTACACGCGGCGTAATTTTTTTTTTTTTTTTTTTTTTTTTAGATTATCCAGATTGTTTGATGAACTAGCTCTCTTCCCCTACACGCCGAGCATTAGACGGCTTCCTTCTATGGGAAAACCTAACTCCTTTTTTTCTTTAGTCTCCTTCATCTTTTTCCCATAGTTTTCAGAAGTTATTAGTCTGAGTCTTGCAGTTTTCTTACTCTTTCGCCACCAGATGGAAATGTTAGCTGCGTAACTGACAACATTTCTTAAAAAAAAAAGTATAAGTAGGGGAGGAATTAGGCAAGCCTAAATGTGCTTGTGTAGATGGTATCTGTGGTGTTCTTGGGGAAGTGATAATGCCTTCTTCAACGCGAATTTCACATTAATTTTCAACTAGAATCAGATCTTACTCTAACATGTTATTCTGCAGTACGTCAGGATGTCAATTCTCTTACGTTGTTAATTATTGTTAATTCATATATCCTTTAGAATCAAGGCGAAGGATATGGCGGACTAACTGAGCCTTTCAGAGCAGAAGTGGTGTAAGTCAAAATTGGGTAATGAGGTTTAAAGTGAAAATTCTGTAAAATACAGCGCAAAGTAGCAATTAATATGTCCTTCGTGCTATCCACTGACTACTAACAGTTTAAATAAAGTGAATATTAATTGCTACTTTTCGCTGCACTTTACAGAATGTTTACTTTAACTCTCATTACCCACTCATTACACCACTTCTGCTTTCAACGCTCAATTGATCTTCCATGTTTGTATCGAAAGGTTGTGCCTTTTCCTATTTTTTCCGATTATCAGTGAAATTAAAATATAAAGTTTAATTAAGATTGATTAAATGGAAGATAAGTAGTTTCATACATGCAAGCAGACACATAGAGAGAAAAACAGATAGACAGACAAAATAGCACTAAAAACTGTATGAAGGATTGCAAACTCTCCTGATAGCAAAAAGCAACAATTTTGATAGAGACAGCCCCCCCCCAGAAGGACCACAAGCGAAATCAGGGAGAACTCGACATAGTATGTCGAATTCTCCCCAAAACACTGTATCGAAATCTCCCCGAAATGCATCTTCATTCAAAAGACAGCAAACCCGAAACAAAGATAATATTTTAGGATAGTTACTTCAGCGCCTTTAGTAACCTCTAAAATGTATATAGTATACAATGATTTGTGCATCTATTAATATCACGCACATTCAGTCAAATTAAAATAAACTAAATATAGGATATTATATTTAATGACCGAAAAAAGTGTAACTCACATTCATTGTGTTTATTGCCTTCTGTGAACATAAAACACAGTTGAAGTCAGAAGATTCACTTACCCTAGAGATTAAAAACACAGTCAACACAGATCTCACGTAGTTCGACTTTTTTCACTGGTGCTCGCAATGGCTACTTTTCTTAAAAATGTCGAGATCTCCCAAATATCAGGGTCTCCCAAAAAGAACCAATTTTTTGCGGACCCAAGTTCATGGGAACTTTTTCTCTACTTTCGATCAATACTACATTGTGTGAAAATATGTCATACCTATATTTAATCACCCAGTACTGTACAATGCATCCTCATTCACTCGAAAGGGAATTGCATTCTGTGAGACCACTTCAATTACAGGATGCTCTTGACATTATCGGAAGACTTTGGAAGCCAATGAAGCACTCGGCACTTGAATTGATCATTGAATTACATATTATATGCTTGAATATATGGTAGTTCATTATTGCACGCTCCTCTCCAACTGCACAGCCTACGTATTTAGTTACAATGGTGATGATAAAGCAATGTTAATTGGATAAATTATTTTCTAAAAAAGTTTTGGATTGACAGTTCTAAATTCTGGCAAAAAAAAGTAAAATTAATATAAAAATTGTTCACAACAGTTCTGTCTTTGTTTCAGGATGAGAGTAAAATGATAAAATATTCGTTGCAGTCAGTCACAGGGACTTAACCATTTCTAATGACGTCAGCTAGTAGGACACACTTCTTTAGTCTCATCTTGATTTTGCACCTGAAAAAAGATCATTTCTTGTTATAGTCTTATTTTAATCTTTTTGAAGTAAATACGTGTAGAAGTTCGGTCCAGTATAAAGGTCCGATCTCAAAAAGTTCACCAACACATTTTCAAGCAAGTTTTGTCGCGCCTATAATTTCTGAACTATACAACACATTCCAATATAGCAAACGATGGTCGACAGACGAAATATTAATGTATCAACGTGGCCGTCAGTTGGAGCGGGTGATGACACCTAGCGGTACGCGGAAGGAGGGAATTTGAGGCACGACTTAGCGGGTGGCGCGGCAGTAGGGCCAGTGTAACTGAAGATTGCGAAGCGTTAGAATATTCGCAGTGGTGTCAAGCGATTCGTAACGAACCAGGCTATAATCTCAATTAAACAACAATCAGCTGTCCAAAAATTTAATTTAAAAAAACGAGGGAAATTGAGTCAAAAAAGAAAATTCGCAATATCGAGACAAATGCTGCGCAAATGGTAGCAGGCGTAGGTGTATAAGTAAATGATACCATAAATTTATCATCCCATTCCGAAAGTTATATTCACACATAAAACTTTCCGTTGTGTCTCCGATACAGCCTACCCCGATTCCTTCACTTCACAAGGGAGTTCAATTCAAGCCTTTCTGAATCACAACCCACTGATTTCTTCGTCATTTACAATAATGTCAATGTTTATTGAAGATATCCTTTATGGCTCAGTGGGTAGCGCGGGGTTTTACCAATATTTCACGGTACTGGATATTTTCCCTTGTCTTATATTTGTCCTGTGACGTATCTACGGTGTCTCTGCATTATGCTGGCCATAAATTCAGGAGACGCTCGCCTTGTGAGGGTGTCGTGTCCGTAGCCCTCGGGTTGCGAACAGACTGGAGTTGTAGGTTCGTTGCAGGAACTAAGTCCTCAGTGCGTACGTAACAGAACAGCTTTATTACCAGATGCCAGCAGGCAAGCACGTTTTACAATGCGTTAAGAGCTTATATAGAATCTCGAAAGACTGATAAAAGAGGACGCTGGCCAAGCTCATGTAACCTCTTGACCGTCGTCTTTCTTGACCTTGGGGGTCGGGCTTAAATAGAAGTCTTACATTTGGTTGTTACTTCTTATAGTTTCATAAATGGGCCGAATCGGTTCAATGAAGCGAAGGTTTCAATCTAGCGTTACAATTTAACTGAAGAAAGACGGACTCTGAAAACAAAATAATTGGAACATAAATTTTGGAGGTCAAGATTTCAGTCTGACGAAATTCATACATATTCTGACGAAATTATGAGTTCAATTACACAACTTCAATAATAGCAATATAATTGTTACTTATCATTACAAGGGAGTATAGTGTTGGTCCGGAAAAGGCCAAAATATCTAATTGATGCTACAGTACCTCAATTTCAAGAAGGAGAAGAATATTTATTGAGATTATTATATGACAGAAATTCTAACGAGAGAGTGACGAATTGTTTCCATATTTTGATGTTATTTCAAGCAAATTTGTCGTCCAAAGAAAGTATTTAGGTATTTTTCCTACATTTCTGTGAGCCAATTATTTGTTCGAATTTAACTTCCTATGGAACTGCAAAGCTGCTCACAGTAAATGAGATAATGCCACGATCATGAACAGATGCGGAGCAAATGTTGCCTGTCTCTGTACAGCTCTGAATACACACACCCTCGGCATCTGTTCCATTACAAGGCACAATCTGTTGCCAACGTTTCGTCTTTCCTTCAATGCATGAAGACATGTAATCGACTAGTAATCAATTCAATTGAATATTATCTTGTAACAACACTCAGGAACTGATATTTTGTATATGCTGTCCTATGCTACTTTCCTGTTACATTTATCTGCAAACACATTTGTATCTGGTACTTGTAGTTCTTACGAATATGTGAGCCGTTCAGAGCAAAAGTGGTGTAAGTCAAGAATAGGTAATGAGGTTAAAGTAAACATTCTGTAAAATGCAACTCAAAGTAGCAATTAATATTCAATCTATTTAAACTATTAGTAGTCAGTGGATAGCAAGAAGGACATATTAATTGCTACTTTACGCTGTATTTTACAGAATTTATACTTTAAACCTCGTTATTCAAATTTGACTTAAACCACTTTTGCTCTGAACGGCTCATAAGTCTCATGACACTGCCATATGATGCTCTTCCTCCGCTCACAACTCTCCCCTCTAACACAAGTTATTAATGATCAATTACATTACGTCTTGTCAACACGTAATTTACTACCTTATAGTAGTAGGTTATTTTACGACGCTTTATCAACATCTTTGGTTATTTAGCGTCTGAATGAGATGGTGATAATGCCGGTGAAATGAGTCCGGGGTCCAACACCGAAAGTTACCCAGCATTTGCTCATATTGGGTTGAGGGAAAACCCCGGAAAAACCTCAACCAGGTAACTTGCCCCGACCGGGAATCGAACCCGGGCCACCTGGTTTCGCGGTCAGACGCGCTGACCGTTACTCCACAGGTGTGGACACTACCTTATATATATAGTTATATTATTACTCTTGTTAATGTTCTATATTTTATTCTATTTTAACCAATGATGTGTATATGCAATTCTGATTTTCTTTGTGTCCTCACACATATTTCACTGTTTGCACTACACAGACTGTAAGGGGTATAAGTGCCGTCCTTTTCACAGTCGTCGGGGACTGTCTACAGGATCAAAAAAAGTCCATACAGCATAGGGTCAAAACTTGATAGTTTGGCAGAAAAAGAAATATTTATTTTCTTATTTTATTTGCAATATACTGCTTATATTTTTTGAGTGAAGAAATCGGAATGATGGGACATAATGCGTACTGCGGAGTATTAGTACAATGGAATTTGTAAACGCTAGGTAAACAGGATAACTATGGGAACACCATTTTCCTCAGATACTGACAAATACAAGTCTCAGCCCAAATTTAAGGACAATAACTCGATTCCACAGAATGAAAAATCCGTGCTCTAGCACTGAGCAATTAGAGTGGGGATTGACAATATGCGTTTCATTTTACAACGTCACCTTTATAAGTAAAACAATTTATAATTCTTTCGTTTCATTTGTTTGATTTTAATAGTAATTCATTATCTCAGCTTTTGCTGTCTGTGGTACTCAAAGAATGAGACACTAATTCAGCGTTGGCAGCAGGGCAACTGAAAATGATTAAAATCACGGATGGTGAAGTACATGTACTACAATATGTCTCTTTTTCGAAGTCGTTCGCAGCTTATGAAGATTTTATACGAAGCATTGTCAGGCACTTGCGCTGTTTATTATTCCTCCATTTCTCTGTCACGCGAGAGAGGCTTTTTGGACGTCTCAAGAGAGACAGACAGAGACAGCGCTTGTTGACGCGTCGTCAAAAGGCCATCTTGCTGACGTCATTTGTTCCAGTCCTACAGAACACATCACATTCTAATACTTTTCGAGGATCTCTGGAAGCGAAACAAGGGCGGATTAAGGGGGTGGAGGCAAACAAGCAAAATATGATAAAATGATAATAGAGAAGCAGCAGTAATCTAGAAATGGAGAAAAAATGTCGAGTAGATACACAGATAGGAATGAGTTGACAGGCCTCTGTGTGTGTGTGTGTGTGTGGGAAGGGATCGGGAGGGGAGGACCGACTGCTGAAAGTGACGGAGCAATTCCTCGTGTCACAGTTGACGGCTCAAGACGCCAGTGGCCTAAGAAGCAAATCCATCCACTCAGCATTTTCTTGTAGACTTGACTTGTACTTCCTACTAAACCCTGGCGGTTACCAAATTCGAGCCCGCAGGCCGAATGTGGTAAGGCAACTATAATTTGATCGCAGTCCACTCTGTACAAAAGAGCTACAGCGCCAGGTTTGAAAATGCTGTTGACATCAGTATCAGCGTATGTGAATTACGCCTAGAGAGACCTGGCGTCGTACTAACTTATCGTTATTGTGGTTTCATCATGTGTAGGTGGTCTAGAGTTATCATCCTCCCCGATATATTATAGGTTCTCGACTTCAAAGCCGGGCTACAGCGAAGGATGTTAATGGGCATTAAGTGGAATGGTCCCGTGAAGTAGAATTACGGCACATAAAGGAACCCTATCCCTAATGGACTCCAGTAAAATTATATATACATATGCCTTCAAATTTAAAGAGGCTATTTAAAGAGCTTACCTGCCACACACAATACAAGTTTTGTAGTTTTTTAAACACAAAATGAAAATCGTATTTTGACCCCTAATCATTATTTAATGGCGCTGTATCAACTACACGGTTATCTACAGTGGATGGACTTGCTGGTAGAGAGATAACTCTGAGGATTATTCATCGGGATATATCACATGCGCTTTACGGTTTGGATAAACATCGGAGGTACACTCAATTACATACTAATCTGATCGAGCGCGATTCGAATACACACCAAAGCGCAACTTTGGATTACGAGTCCCGCTAGTTAACCACTGGACTAGACCAAGCCAGTAGTCAACGGCCAGTTAGCTACAGTTAGTATCTAGTAGTCAGTTGTTAGCAGGCTAGTAGTTAACAGTCTGTTACCTGCAGTAAGTAATCGGCAATCAGCAATCAGTATCCCACAGTTAGCAATTTCTAGCCAGAAATGACCAATGAGAAAAGAGTACTCAGTAGTATCAATCAGTATCCAGCATAGTCAGCAGTCTATAGTCAGTAATAAGTAGTCTAGTCAGCAGTCAGTAATCTATAGACAGCATTTAGTAATCTATAGTCAGCAGTAAGTAGTCTTGTCAGCAGTCAGTAATCTATAGTCAGCAGTAAGTAGTCTAGTCAAAAGTCAGTAGTCTATAGTCAGCAGTCAGTACACTATAGTCATCAGTCAGTACACTATAGTCAGGAGTCAGTACACTATAGTCAGGAGTCAGTACACTATAATCAGCAGTCAGTAGTCCATAGTCAACTTTCATTAGTCTACAGTTAGCCTTCAGTAGTCTACAGTCTCTAGTCAGCAGTCAGTAGCCAGTCACTAGTATATGTTTTGCAGTCAGCAGTCAGTAGTCAGCAATGAGTAGGCCTAATCTATAGCCAATAGTGAACAGTGTATAGTCAACAGTCAGTAGTCTATATACAGCAGTCAGTACACTATAGTCAGCAGTCAGTACACAATAGTCAGCAGTCAGTACACTATAGTCAGCAGTCAGTAGTCTATAGTCAACTTTCATTAGTCTACAGTTAGACTTCTGTAGTCTACACTCTGTAGTCAGCAGTCAGTAGCCAGTCACTAGTATATGCTTTGCAGTCAGTAGTCAGTAGTCAGCAATGAATAATCTATAGTCAGTAGTGAACAGTGTATAGTCAGAAGTCAGTAGTCTACAGTCAGTAGTCAGTAACCACTAGTAGTCTATAGTCTATAGTCAGTAGTCAGTAACCACTAGTATTGTTAGCAGTAATAGTCCGTAGTCAGCAAGCAGTACTGCATAGTCAGTAGTAAGTAGCCTGTACTTAGTAGTGTATGACCAGTAGTCAGGAGTCTGCAAGCAGCAGTCATTAGCTCGCAGTAAAGTCATTAGCACGCAATCAGTAGCCATTAGACCAGGCATGCCCACAGAATACCATGCGGAATGAAGTTCGAGAACCCACTAGCCCGCGGAAGGTTGGAAACAAATGCTACGTAAGGGCTGGTTCACAGTAAACAGGAAACGAGAATCGGAACGAAAACGAAAACGGTGAAATTGTTAAAATGTGTACATTTAAATGTGAGCATTCACAATTAACGAAAAGCTTGCCGGAGCCCAGGATCGGGAACGGAGAGTTGGCCAAGTTTCAACTTTGGCGTTCACGTTTCCGATCACAGCCCACTAGATTCATTCTATTGCCATCTAAAAGCTATTTTGTCGTCGTATATTTTGTAGAAAGAAGACCGTGAATTAACCTATGCATTATTTTGTTCTGTGCTGTGCATCATGGAGCAAGTTTTATTTGATGAGATTCTAATTTTGAGTGTTGAGGAAAATCCTCACGTTTACGATAAGCGGCGCGCCTCATATAAAGATGAGAAAATGGAGGAGAATACGTGGCTTTCAATAGCTGCATCTTTGAACACCGATCGGAAGCGAATCATATTTTATTACTGTATTGGTTGTATTACACACTACATATTCATGCAATTCAATAACTACTGTTTTGTTCATTTTTGTTCTATTACAAGTGTTTCTTCTCTAATTATTTTACGTTATGGTAGACTTAAAATAGGTTGTGATAAAGATGCATGAGCATTTTTATAGTACCGTACATAATGAAATGTTTCAGTTGAAATTTCGAAGTTGGTTAATCTGTATTTATGTTGGCTGCCTTGTACTCATGAGAGAATGCCATTGGTCAATTATACACAAATAACATCAGAATGCGTAATATCGACTTTACATGTCGTTATTGACATGCATATCGATGCATAGTCGTCTACGTTCTCGGTTTATTGTGAATAAAAAATTTTCATATTCACGTCCTCTGCTTCTCGTTTTCATTCTGGTTCTCGTTCCCGGTTTATTGTGAACCAGCCTTAAGACGTCAAGCTTCTAGTCAGTGACGTCGCGAGGGTTGTACAAATATATTCCTACATTAGAGAATAGTCAGCTTGCAGTAACCAGTTGCCAGTAGCCGATAATCTAGTAGCACGAGTAGCAGCAATAGCAATAGTAGTAGTAGTAGTAGTAGTAGTAGTAGTAGTAGTAGTAGCACAGTCTAGTATATACAGTCACGAAGCGCAATACGCAGTCAATATGCATCCATAGATAGTTGCTAACCACTACGCCTCATATAATATCGCCTCATTACAGACAATGCGAAATAGTACCGGCACAGTCTATTGTTCCTAGCATCCTCACAACTCAAGATTCGTAACTGTAGCTATATACTAGATTGTGGTAGTGGTAGAAGTATTAAAAAGACAGCCAATGGGAATACAATGTGCCGTAATGACACAGATTAGACTGCTGCTAGGTCTTTCCATCTCCTTGCTCATTTTAAGGATTCAGGACTAGAGGCTACAGAGCTTATCAAGATGAGCACCCTTTTCCAAGAAGTCGGACTTTGAAAACTAATTGTCCAATATTCTCTATCTTTCACAATATTAAGAGCAGACTGTGGCACAAAGCATATACATACATATTATATTTCAACAGAGTTGAGACTGTCTCTCATTTATGAATATATATTAAATTAAATCTCAGAGTTGCGTGATATATTAAAAGTTTATCTTCCAGATATTAATACTCTCGTACGACACAATGTCTTATGATTTAAATTACCTAATATCTCTTATACTCGGTATCTCGTCTTTAGGGCGCAAAATATTTTGTTCTGACTGTACAACCTTTGAGAGAAGTTTTTTTTTCTTACTTAGCTATATCTTGTTTCTCTAACATTAAGGACTCTGAACCGTAGAGTAATACTAGAACTGCTAATGATTTATAAAATTTTAATTGGATTTCCTTTTGCCACATTCTTCTTTAATGTTCACTTTACTGTTGCAGAGTTACCCTGGATATTTGATAATTTATTTACTAGATCGTCGTTATAGTCAAATGGGATGTTACAGCATAGGTAATTAAAGTGCACAAAAAAGGGTTTTTGTATAAGTTATACCTGGATATTTCCTCCACCGTAAATCCACTAATTATTATCCATTATTACCTCACCATCACCTTTTACAAAGTATCAAGCTTTGACAGTCGTCACAGTAAGACAGTGGTTGCCAAACACTACGAAATGATGACGTAATAGAAATGCATCCCGCACACCACTGTCGCAGAGAGTTGAGTGGAATGGGTAACGCTTCAGGTAATGCAGTGCAGAGACGGACTGTGACCGGGAAACAAAAACAAATAATCTTTTACTTACTAGTTACATACATGTAATCCATGTTAACTTTTTTTCCTCCTGTTCATCATTATTGTATAATTATCAAAACAAAATATATTTTCTTATTCGCCATGACAGAAAACACGTACTCTACACCAGCAGACGTTTGAAATCAGAAGTTTCATCATGAGCAACCACCGTAATTTGTGCATGAAGACTCCCATCTGTTAAGCGAGATCTTTTACATGACTTTATAGTGTTCATTTTAGAAAATAATTGTTCACATATGTATGTGCAACCAAACATAGCTTCAGTTCTCATAGCGACTTTTCCGAGACACGGGAAGTTTGCCAGATCGATATTTTTAAAAATATCAAAACCAACTAAATCCTTACACTTACTCTTTATAAAAGTATCATTTTGAAGACCGGCAACTTCAAGTTGTAAATCGGGTCTTACATTCAGTAAGTCCATTGTGAAAGGGTTTGCAAAGAGGGGAAAAAACAGTTTCTATGCGTTTGAAATCCCCAAATCGTCTATCTTTAAACTCTGTAATTACTATGTCTAGGATATCACTGTATTTTTTCATCTTTTGTACCGAAATGTTTGAAAAAATGACATTTCGAAACACAGTATCGACACACTTACAGTAGGCCCATTACAAGTGCACTGTACGTCCGCTGCTGATACCTGTCTGCTTACTTCTGAAGAAGTGAAGGGGGTAGGAATAGGGTGGGGGTTGATGTCATCGTTACGCTTGAGTAGAGACAGGGGCATGTGCCGCGACACAGCTTTTGGCGATCACTGCAGTAAGAGATCGTACGATGCATTATGTAATCCTGATGTACAATCAGATAATTAAATGAAAAAGAGTAGGATAATACGATAATCCATTTACCCCAACCGTCCCTATAAACTGATTTAAAATTCTCAAGATAAAATAGACAAAAACTTAATTTACTAGAACACAAAAACGGCAATGAACCTGCGACTAAGGGACGTATAACTAATCTATAATATACCTTTATCAAAAGCCATAGGTTCCTACCACTACAGGTTATTGTACATCCACATAATCTATGACTAACATTGGAATTCGAACTCCTCCTGGCTCAGTAATTTCGTATGTATAAGTTTAGATATTTTTCAACATAGTAAATCAGTGGTGTCACGACATCAGCACGGCAACTTATGATTTCGAATGTATTCCATACTCCGTGTGCTCTACTGTAAAAAACAGCATAAAACTGTACGACTACTTAGCGTTCAAGCAGGGGTGCAAAAAATGTTACAGTACACTGTTACAGTGAGGGATTATAGTTGTAGGAAAAAGCACAATCACACAAATTTTTTTTTTAAATTGTACTTGGCTATTTAACGACTCTGTATCAACTACGAGGTTATTTAGCGTCGATGGAATTGATGATAGCGAGATGATATTTGGCGAGTGAGGCCGAGGATCCGCCATAGATTACCTGAAACTTGCCTTATAGTTGGGGAAAACCTCGGAAAAACCCAACCAAGTAATAAGCCCAAGCGCCTTAATCGCCTAAGCTACGCCGGTCGCTTCATACAAATAACACAACTAATATGATTATTACACTTATACTACGTCATACTACTTTTTACCGATAAAACGGTACGAAAAGACGTGTTTCATCTAATCACGGCTGTTTATTGCTACAATTTTATCACTTTCCTACCATTTGTTTGTTTTTATCACTTCCCTAGCAACTGTTTGTTTTATCACTTGCCTAGCATTTGTTCCTTTGTTTGCCAACATTTCAAACTGCAAATTCTTTACGGTACTATAAAACATGCTTTGCGATCGTCATTTGTTTTCCGCATAGATAGTCAACTGAAAATAGCAGCTCCGTTCAAAAGTTTTGGTGAAGCTAACATTAGTGAAATAGAATTTTAGTAAGTCAATTAATACCTGTTTTATTGTATTAGAGTACTTTATTTCTTCTAAGCTTTATATACCTATTGTTGTTTCTTCTAATCGTGTAATAGTCAATTAAATCCCACTCGAGTTTTGATCGAAACGGATCTTTGGTCCACCGTGTTGTTCATGATGATTATGATGAAACAAAATTTGCAAAGAGATATTCTTATGCCACTTTTGTACCCCTTCATTGTGTATCCTAGTAACTATGAAGTTAACATGATGCAAATAAGACAAATGAAATTTACGTCTGCATTCAGACTAATTAGATTAATGCAGTTACACGAACACTGACAGCGATCTTCTTATGTCGCATTAGTGTTATCACTAGTTGGAATCATAGCAACAACAAACTGGATTTCTTCCAATCATCTGAGGAGATTATTATTCTTTGTGAGGTAAATTAAAATCACAATTAATGTTCTCTCCAATTGTTCCTCAAGTAATATTACAGTATAAATCACGTTACGTTTGTCCAACTTTTGTACAAATGTTCAAGACAGAACTTACTCTTCATCACAGCAATAAAACAGATATCTTCCTTCACCGGAAATATCATCATATATTTTCAACACCGCCAATGATTACTTTCCACTATTTTGTTAATCTTTTCTTTACATTTCCATTCTCTTCTTATTTTTTATTTTTTATTTTCAGTTGCAACCTTCTTCCATTTTCCTACAGTTTCTAAATGTGCTAGCGTTTTGTTTTTGTTCTATTATTGTATTATTTTCTCTTCTTCTCCGTTCTTCTTTATTATTTTATTAACCTTCTATTCCAACTCTACCTGTTACTGGTTCGCTTATTTACTTTTTCCACTTATTTTCCTTATATACGCCGTGCTTTCCATCTTCCTCAAAAGATTTTAATTATTTTTCATTTCTCTTCCTATTCCTTTCCTCCTTACTCTTTAATCAAAATTAACTACATTTATTGCTTTCTTTATGTTTCATTTTCTTTGTTTCTCGAGTATTTTATTACATTGTCATTCCTTACAACATAATAAATAACTTAATGAGAAAAAGGGAATATATAATCTCCTAAACACATTTCATTTCACTGATATTAAAAATGCATTCGAACTCGTAATTTGTGACATTATATGGGTTATTATGAAAAATCAAGGTTACCTTAGCATTTAAGGAATGTAATAAAAAGTCTATATTGCTATTCGAAATAATAATCATAATGATTAAAAAATTTTAATTAACAAACATACTTCAGACAAGGATATATTTCATCTACTCTTCTTAATATGTAAGCTTACGTTAATGGTATCATTCAAAAATAGAAATCGAATATTAGTTTAATTTACAATTAAATCAGAAAACGAATTTTTATATCTTAGCATATTCTGAACTTATAATAATATAAAATAATGGATATGATCTGTAATATAATAAAGCAAGAAGGGAAATTTGATTGAAGTAATGCGAAGCAAAGGTTGTACTCATTCTACTCTATCTGTTTCCAAACATGAGTGGTAATATAGAAACTCAAAATAAAATACAGAATATAGACATGAAATTTAAGATAAGCACAAAGGAATGTACGAGACTGCAGATGATAAGACACGAGAATATAAGGAGAGAATTAAATATCTACGCAAAATATAATTATAAAATAAAAGACTATCGTGACAGTTGAGTGTACCCGTACATAGAATAATAAATATCAGAGTGACTACAATAACTGTATACCTTTGGGAACGAGAGAATGATGTGGGGAGACCAATAAACCATAAAAATCATAACCGTGAAGTTAGAACAGGCCATAAGCCTAATCCGTGAAGGGAGGCTAAAAAGAAGAATAACATTATTATTGCCTTATTGTAACCATTTCTTCCCTTTCCAGTTCTTCAACCTTTCTTTATATATTAAATTTTCTTTTTTTTTTTTTATTTTCTCCCTCTATCTTTTTCATTATCTTTCATTCCACTTCATTTCCACACTTTTTCATTTTTATTCTTTTGAACTACGTTTGATATTTTATATTTATTAATACTAAATTAATTTTACAATGCATAAAAATTCAGAAACACCCATATGGGCAAAGCTCGTGTTCGGGTGTAGTTCCATTATAATACAGAAATACAAGAATTAATGCACACAAATCACATTACATAAAACAAAAAAAATAAGAACATGACGGGAAAAACTTTATAGATAATATCAATTTAAGTATCCTAGATAAGTAGATGTTTAATTTTTTATTGAAATTAAAAACAGAAAGTTTTGAGAATTCAAGGATGCATTTTAATTACGAAATTACGTAATTTTGGACCTGGACTAATACCACAGTCCAGTTGTTCGATTTTTAGAACTTTAATTTCAGAAAAAAAAGTAATTTAGAAAGTGATCAATAGGTTTTTAAGCACATTTTAACTATTCTTTTTGTAAAAAATTTAGAAGATCTAAAGAAATTTTTGGCCGAGACGTAGATGGGACAATAATATTAAAATGGATTTAAAGGAGATGGGATATGATTGTAGAAACTGGATTAATCTTGCTCAGGATAGGGATCGATGGCGGGCTTAAGTGAGGCTGGCAGTGCACCTCCGGGTCCCTTAAAAACCGTAAGTAAGTAAGTAAGTAAATGTTTGAAGATTTAACTCACGCAATAATGGTGGACTGAAATAGAGCTAAATGAACTGTAAGCAAGATTTACTTTTTTTTTTTCGTCTTCCTCTTGCAAGTATCTTCTTTTTTCTATCTTATTTCTTTTCTCGTCTCGTTATTGCTTAATCCTTTTTTTTTAACTTTCCAGCATCTGTTTTCGTTTTATTCTTTCCGTAACCTTCTTTGTTTATCTTCAGTCCATTAACATTTTCTTTTTTTACTAACACAATTTAATGTATTTTTTCTTTAATACATATTTATTCTCTTTTCATTCTTCTCTTATATGCTCCTTTTATTTTTTGTCTTCCTGTTACCTTTCTTCCATTTTTTCGTTTCTATTACTTTTTTTTCTATTTTTTTTTCTTCGCTCTACTTTTTGCGTGGTAATATCTATATTTTACCTACATTAATATAAAAAATTAAAGACTTATTGGAACGTTTTGTTACGCTGACGTGATCGCTGTGGAAATGTTTGCATCAACAGTATGAACGAGTTCATTTCTACATATAAGTGAAGTCCGCATATATACATAACCTACTTGGAAGAGTTTATTATAATCCATGCGAAGGGTTGCGATAAATAAAGTTATTCAGTTGTGTTTTGACGGAAGTGAAACAGACGCGTAGACTATACATACAGATAAAACGACTGGTAAAAATTAATAACAAATTAAAACAATTACATGAATTCTTTATTGTAAAAACCCCCATAACCGACATTTTTTACAAAATGCAGTTTTTTTTTTGTGGATTTTGATTACCAGCATGGATCGGCATTTTTGATAGCACTAGTAAAAAAATTGGGCAAGAAATATGCATTGTAAAAACCCCACAACTAACATCACATAATTATGGTGTTTTTCAAATAAACTAGTCTGCCGCACTAGCTGACAGCAGCACTGTCGCACCCAATAGCTGATTTCAGTCACAGCCGGATCAGTGTTTTGTTCTGTCTATTGCTGATTAAGTGTTGCCCTTACTATTATTATCTGTTTTGAGTATTTTGTTACAAGATGGTTAGTTCAAGTGATGAAAATGTTGCTAATGAGATTATTGAGAACTCGTCTAAGTTCAAGGTAAAACGAGTCACAGCTAATGATGTGGTTAAATTCAAAGTTTGGTGGCGAAAATTTTATAAGCTATCTAGCATGTCTGATTCATCTTATGGCCGTGGTGTACCAAAGGATAAAAAGGTGCATTTAAAATTTTTGAAGGTGAATGAGTTTTTCACTGCAATGAACAAAAAGGTAAAGTTCTTTGTAAAGAGTTCATTGACAGCATTGTACTGGTAGAAATATTCACCATTAGAATTCTGAGAAAAGTGTTTCTGCTGAAAATTTGCCGTTTGAACTGCCAAGAGACCTAGCTTATAACAGCTCGACGCTACCAATCAATGTTAAAAAATGAAGGACCTTAACAAGATTTTGCAGTACATACCGGATGAAGTGAAAGAATTCTACACAGAACTATACACGTGGCCCACCACTAACAAATATAGTAACGACAGTGAAAGCGAAGACTAGAAAAATAGTAAGTCCTCATAAGAAAAATGTCTGTTGCAACAGAAAAAATTTCAATTTTTTGTGATTTTATGCTGTAGTTTTTACATAGATTTTAAAGTTTATTCATATTTACTTTCATCCACTCTAATACTTGGAAAAAGGCAATGCTTTCTGGTCGTTTGTAGGAAAAATACCATAACATCCTAATTAATTTAATTTTTTTGGGGACCTAATATATATATTATAAAACACAATTAATGGTGAATAAACCTCATATTTAGCACCTAATATCACTTGTTAAATACATTTTGACAATAAAAATAGAAGTAATGAAAATAAACAGTTTTCACTGATTTCCCAAAAGTTTTGTTTTTGTCACTTCTGAGGTTTTAGAAATAAACGATTCACATACTGTAGATAACGAAAAAAATGTACATTTCTAGACATAAGACAAAAACGAATATCAAAAAGTAATAACGAACTTATATAAAATTGTGTTGGCAACATAAATTATAAAGTGATGCTTGCAAAATATAAACGATAAGTTAATGCTGCGCTTACTCGATCATCGCCCAACCTACATACAAACAATTCCATACCCTAATTGTTCTATAGATTTTACACGTCGTAATACGGATTTCCTCGAATCCCCTGTAACTTTTGTCTTTAATTACCCATCTTTTTATTTATTTTTTCTTTTTCTTACTCTATTCTCTATCACTCTACTCTTTATCTCACTCTTTTCCCTTTCCACTTTTCTTTATTTATTTCCGAATATTATCTCACTTTTCTCTTCTATTACTGTTCCCAACGTTGCTACGCGTACTGATCCTATGTACTCCACAGAGGAGTACAAGCCTTACGATTTACGTCCAAACTTTTTCCTCTCTTCGGACCACACAAACTTTTTTTCCTCCGCTACAGTTAGAAAATTCATTTTCGTATTCCGTTTGACTTTCTGTGAAACACTGAAATATCGTCTGTCAGAAGGGAATGAGGGCTGAATTGGATATGTAATCCTGGAAAACGAGAGCGCCTTTCATGAAGCTGCAAGCGCAGTGCAAGTTACCGGTGCGGCTTCAATTATTACAGCCCGTTGCCAAGGTTACACGCTATGAAATTAGTCCAATTACGCCAGACTTTTCGCTTTTTGTTTCAGACTCGGCTGCTAATTTCGTTGCCTACAGATCATTTTCATGCGAGCAGAAGCCTTGTCGCTATGATTAATTATAGCAACTACAATACGAATTCCAAGTGTCTTGATCAATGGCTGACTGGGCGAAAAGTTATTGCCGATGTGACTGTCAACTGCTGACTTCAGATTCATTCGAAGGTAACCATTTCTTTAATGACGCTCCTATAGTACAGAATGTCTTCAGAGTCTGTGACAAGGTAATATGGGGGAATTAAATAAGTTGTCGAATTTATTTAGAAATTAGAAATATTTAGAAATTAAGTTGTGTTATGACAAGGGAACGTTCAACACTGGAGGGTTGGATAGGACTTTCAAATTTTGTACACTAAAGGTCGCATTTATAACAAATTTTCTACGAAAAAAGATTCAAATTCGTCCTATAAACGGTTAAATAATACTTGGAATATAGTAGCAGTTTGTAGTTTGGAAGCCCTGATGCTGTCTCTCGGAATAAGGCAAGCTCTGTGTAGTACCTCTGTACAAGTACAGACCGATTACACTGAACAACAAGAATTTTGCTCCGACTTAAAACAATGTGTCTCTTATAGTTTGGTGTACGCTGAATTCGAAAATGCATCTCTTTTCTTCGTATCACGTAAGGTCTTTAAGATATACTATGATTTCATTTTTCGATAAGCGCTCCCCCAGGAAAAATCTGGCGCGGGTTGCGGGTATAGGACTAAACAAAAACAAAAGCTAATGTATTTTATGAGTTTATGACTTATTTTCGTTTTTCTTATGGTTTTTGGCATGTTATTTTGTACTTCCAATAAATGAAGAGATATTGGTCCCTTCTATTAAGTAAATTTCATAACAGTTCAAAGTGAGGTCTATTCAATGAACAAACAAGGGTGTGGTCATCAGTATTTAAAAGAAAAGTTTACCAGTTTGAGTGAAGGCAAATTAAAAGGGGGAATTATCAACGGTCCATAAATTCATAAAGTTATGGCTGATCCTTTGTTTGAGGAAAAACTTTCCGTTACAGAAAGAAAGGCATGACGAGCTCTCAAAAATATTTGCTCAAATTTCCTTGCAAATTCTAGAGCAGAGAACTACACTGGCCAGCAAGTACAGACCGATTACACTGAACAACAAGAATTTTGCTCCGACTTAAAGCAATGTGTCTCTTATGGTTTGGTGTACACTGAATTCGAAAATGCATCTCTTTCCTTCGTATTACGTAAGGTTTTTAAGATATACTACGATTTCAGTTTTAGATAAGCGTTCCCCCAGGAAGCATCTGGTGAGGATTGCGGGTATAGGGCTAAACCAAAACAAAAGCTAATGCATTTTATGAGTTTATGACTTATTTCCGGTTTCTTATGGCTGTTGGTATGTTATTTTGTACTTCTAATAAATAAACAGATATTGGTCCCTTCTATTAAGTAAATTTCATAACAGTTCAAAGTGAGGTCTATGGAATGAACAAACAAGGGTGTGGTTTTCAGTATTTAAAGGAAAAGTTTACCAGGGCAAATTAAAAGAGGACATTTTCATAGGTCCATAAATTTTCAAAGTTATGGCTGATCCTTTGTTTGAGGAAAAACTTTCCATTACAGAAAGAATGGCATGACGCGCTTTCAAAAATTATTGCTCAAATTTCCTTGCAAATTCTACGGCAGAGAACTACATAGAATTTGTTGTAGAAACCATGTTAAGTGCATATGGCAAATGGATTATAATATGTCTTTCAAAATACACTTTTTTCATTTCCATTTGGATTTCTTTCCTCCTAACTTTGGAGCGGTAAGAGACGAGCATGGGGAAAGATTTCATCAATAAATATCTGAAATGGAAAGGCGATATAAAGGAACATCATCACACAGCATGCTTGCAGTCTATTATTGCTTCCTTGCAAAAGAGAGTCCCGAGTCAGGTTATAAACAGAAGTATCCAGGAAATTATTTTAAATGTAAATTCAAATTCCGAGATTTTTCTCATTATACGCAAGAAATATTTTTATTGTTGTGTTTTAATCTATGTAACATCATTTTGTATCCAGTACACATTTTTCGAAGTATTATGAGGAATTTTGAATCCCTAATGTGTTGTAATTTTTTTTTTTAAATTAAAAATAAATCAGTTTTGTCATAAAAATTCAATTCATTTTTCTGGGAAAATGGTACGTGATTGGGGCAATTTAGATTTTAAATTCGGATTTAGGGCACACACATTAGTAATATTCACCTATTTTTATTTCGGAGCAAGACAAAAAGTAAAAATTTGTTGTTCAATGTTATTTAGTCCTGACAGCTCAGGGACGCGAAAGAGGGGAATTAATAGGAGTAGTGGGAAGAGTTCCGAAGTGGAGATAATGGAGAGTGGTCGGTAAAGGAATGCAGTACAGATTAACTGTACTGGAAACATACCGCTCTACCTCACGCATGACATACGATCGCTCCGAAGGCAAGCGAGTGACGAACCCAAACACCACTTGGCGTAACTAAATGGACTCGCCTGACCCAGGCGCACATCTCCGGCGACTGTCAGGACTAAATAATCGTACTGTACGCAGTCTGACATCGAACATAACAGTGTACTGTAGCTATAGAGCTATAGGCAAGCCTGGCAAACTCGTATAGTAAACATAGGGCAGTCGGTATATGAATACTCGTGCTATAGGCATAGCAACTGTACCGGTAGAAGCTAAGCGGTCTGAGAGCGGCTGTTTCCCAGGCCTGGCTATAGGTTTAATTTGAGAGAAATTGAATACCATACCAGTCTAATTGTTCGCGTGATGGAATCTTCACCATATTCTCATACACACAAGCAATTAGTAATTCGAATTAAATTACGTTAATCAATTAAAGAAAATCTCAAGTTACTATTGGAGATATTGCTTGTTTATTAGTTATTTCTTTCTGTGTTTCAAAGAGAGGGGTTTATATCGATGCACGATTCCTAAAATAAAGGCAAGTTATCAATTTACCTAGTTACCGTAGTAATTTAATAGAAAATTATTTTACGTTATACAGTATACTGTATAGACATAAAATAACGTAACGTTTGTAAACAGCAGAGGTGATGAGCTGCTGCCAAGAAGTCATAGCAATGGCTGAGGAACCTTTCAACGGAAAAAGGAGCATCTTCTGCGGACCTCTGAAAAAGGAACTTAGGAAGAAACTAGTGAATTGCTTTGTACGGAGTGTGTCACTGTATGGGCAGAAACATGGGCATTACGTCGACGTGAAGAGAAGCAAATAGAAGCATTTGAAATGTGCATATGGAGAAGAATGGAACGTGTGAAGTAAACATACAGAATAAGAAATGAAGTTGTGTTGAAAGAATGGGTGGAGATCTCAATAATGTGTAATACAACATAATAAAATAATATTAATATAATAAAAAGTGAATGTCCCGCGCCGTGGCGTCGACATTCTGCCTAGGACTCGCGTTACGGAATGCGCGCTGGTTCGAATCCTCACGGGGAAAGAAATTTTCTCATTAAATTTATTTTTTTTATTTTATTGGGTTATTTTACGACGCTGTATCAACATCTAGGTTATTTAGCGCCTGAATGAAATGAAGGTGATAATGCCGGTGAAATGAGTCCGGGGTCCAGCACCGAAAGTTACCCAGCATTTGCTCGAATTGGGTTGAGGGAAAAACGCGGAAAAAATCTCAACCAGGTAACTTGTCCCGACCGGGATTCGAACCCGGGCCACCTGGTTTCGCGGCCAGACGCGCTGACCTTTACTCCACAAGTCTGGACTTCTCATTAAATTTCGGCCAGTGTATGGGACCGGTGCTCACCCAGCATCGTGATGCACTTCGGGAGCTACGATAGGTAGCGAAAATCCGGTTTCGCAAACCAGCTATCATAGTGCTAACCACACGACACCTCCATTCTGATTGGATGATCGTCCACCTCTACTTCGGCATGTGGACGTGAGGCCAGCAGCCGGTTGGTCGTTCTTTCAAAGGACTGTAGTGCCATGGATTTATTTTTTAATAAAAAGTGAATCTGCTTAACAATAGTAACATTAATTGAAAACAATAATATTAATAATAAATAAAGATTGATTCTGCTCAACAATTGACAATACTAATAACATGTAAAGGACTTCTCGCTCAGCCTGTAAGTATCATTGAATTGAATAGGGTCTATCAAACAAATTGTGAACTGATAGGTTATCATGGAATTAAACAAACTCATAGTACATTAAATTGGTAAGATATGTTTAATAGTCTCACAAATTAAGCAGTATATTTTACAATAAGTACACAAATACAATATAAAGCCCACCGACAAAGGTTCGTCTTTCATAGAACCTGTCACTATCCCTTCTTTATTTCTCTTATTCTATTCTTCCACCCCTTCTGGTTGTCTCAAGACACTACAATCTCACTGAACATAAACAGAACAAAATTGTGAATTGCTCATGTAGTGATGAAAGCACAAATTCTTATTGCACCAAGCACAGCAAATAAAACTGTAGTTGCATCCTATATAGTAAATTTTAAATCCCTGATATGTTAAATGGACTCACTTTTTATGTTCGGAACCAGTGATTTAAACTACTGTCCATACGAACATAAGCTAGGAAGAAACGAAGTTCAGGAGAAATTATGTTAGATGATAATCTAGTAGTAGTCAAAATATTGTGGCACCAGTCTGGATTGTTCTGGTTGCCTCAAGAGTGTGCGCGCGCATCTACCGAGAAGGAAGGCGCTGGGAAACGGAAATTCGAACTTCGGTAGGAGCTGTAGCGCGGTACGGAGCGAGGGGAGGAGAACTACGGTGACGGCGCGGAGCGGAGAGAGCACGGGAATCATTCCAGAAGCGGAATTCTCTCGAATATTCAGAAAGCCACGCGAATCGAAGATTCCAGAACATGTGGTTTAGTATTAAAAGCGCTAGTGGCCGACAGTCAGTCAGTCTTCAAGTCTTGTCTTGGACAGCAGCGAGCAAGGGGGACCTGAGTTCGACGTGCAGTCAACTTGAGTGAGTCCGTAACTGTAACAATGTCCACCAGGCGATTGCGATGCAGTTCGGAAGACCTGAGTTCTAAGTGCAGGAAACTTGAACAGTGAGCTAAGTGAGCTAGAAGAACTAGCCAAGGCAAGCGAACTGTGAACTGAGAACTGACAGTTCTGCACATAGTGTTGTTCTTCTCTATAATACAGTACATGTCGTGTGGAGTGCAATAATGACTATTGTGTTGCTTGTTGTGTGGAATACCCATTGTTGTAGGGTGAATTATTAAGAATAAAAGTCACATTGTTGTCGGATGTGTGATGGTTAAAGCAGAATAAAAGTTACAATATATTTGGGATAAAATAATTATACATACATGCATACATACATAAGTATTCTGCTTTCCTCTTAGTATCCGCATATGATCCACATATTTTAATGTCGTCTATCTTCTGATATCTTCTTCTGTCCCAAACTCTTCTCCCGTTCACCATTCCTTGCAGTGCATCCTCCAGTAGGTAGTTTCTTCTAAGTCAGTGACCCAACCAATTCCTTTTCCTCTTCCTTATCAGTTTCAGCATAATTATTTCTGAACACCCCAAGTATTTGAATCTGTCCACTTGCTCTAATGTCTCATTTTTAATTCTTCAAGTTTACCTTCTTTATTTTTTCTTCCTATGACCATGGTCTTCGTCTTATTTGCATTTATCTGCATCCCATACTGAGTTATGATGTATGTTTATTAAATTTTAAAGCTTCTAATAACCGAATTCCCTTAATTCTCTTACACCTCAACAGTCTATAAAGCGCTTATTTCCATCTATTTTTGAGTTAATAAATTTTTAAATCGCATGCAACTTTTAACTAATAATAACCACCGTATTGACTTTATTACTGCACTATGCAGCAGATCAATATAACTGCGTGCCTCATAGGAAATTTATTTGTAGCTTGTAAAATAGTATTCCATATTTTCATGGAACGGGCCCCTTGTTCTGTAATATTTGACAATCATCCTTCAATACAATGCACAGATTCAAGGACACGCAAGGAGGCCAAGAATAATGGTCTCCACAGTATTCTTGAACGTTTTCCTTTGATACAGGGACAGTTCAACCTCTTCCTATAACGGACAGACGGACAGACAGCTTCGTATTATGTCTAGGGAAGCGTGAACAGAGAAAAGGACAGCAAGGTTCGACTATTTTTTTTTTCTTGCAAGAATATGAGATAAAATCGTTGACCGTAAATATAATGAAAGGTGGCGTACGCCACTTGTGCAGTAAATACAGGGGATCTAGCATCAAGAAGTAGAACCTACCCACCTCCCTCGCATACCGTCGACATCTCGACCTCAAAAACTCCAAAGAGGCTGAAGCCTGACTTTTGTTAAGATGTCTACTGCGCACGGAGATTCGGGATGTAGTTGATGAAGATGGTGCTGGTACAATCCCCTATAGGAGTAGAATCTCTCTCCGCTGTGGCTTAGAAGAGTTTCCAGGTATAAATCCAGTAGACCCGGGTTCGAGTCCTGCACGGAATCAGAGTATCTCTCTTTTGTAACTTGTTTCGTATTTATCCTAAAACTTATCAAGCTGTGGTGTTCCGCCATACTGACCACATGGACAGTAAGACAAGCTAAACTTCAATAAATAGAGTCGCTGGTCAACAATACTTTTGTTAAATGTACAATTTCTGCTGTTTTTTATGTATTGTCATCTGGTGATTCCGAAAATGAAGTAAGAATTTTTCTACCACTCGCCATATTTTTGTCATTTTAGAAAAATGTATTTATTTTTATTGCTATATACAGTCCTTAACATGCTAATCGAAATAAAATATTTCACATATTTCATGTTATTGCTTTAACATTGACCTATAACTTTAGATCACTTTGCCTGTGAAGTCAGAATTCATAAAAATGAATTTTATTCCTCATAATCATGAGACTGCGAGAGTTGATATTAATTCGCAGTTGAGTTGGAACAAATTGAAACAAGTTTCATAACCTATGTTTTCTTTGTCCTAATTTTAAGTGTAGTAAACGTATCTTAGAAAGTGAAACATACTTCGAAATACTGTGTAAATCACAAACAATTTTTGTTACGTTTTGTGATTAATTTGAATAACTTTGAAAGCATACAGGTGAATTTTACTACACTAGTTTAAAGATCTTACGAGTGTTCTTTTGATTGTAAAATACATGAGGACAGGAACTAGGCTCCTGAAATCTGTTGTGCTTCACGTAATTCTATTAGCCTAACTGGTTGGCTAAAAGGATCCCGTCATAAGCCTTTTTCAGATCCAATGATATGCCGGGAACCTAAGGATCATTCAAAAGACTTACTTTTTAGGAACTACATATCAGAAAATTATAGAGAACTTGTCAGCGACCTGATTCAGAACTATAACGTGATGGGGGTGTTATGTATCTCTCTGAATAACTTCTTGAATTCTCATCTATTTTTTCTTTCCTCAAAACATTCAGGTTTTTTACAAGGCATCAATACTAGAAAAGTCTGAAGTACATTTCATATAATTACTCAAAAACAATGGGTGATAGAGAAATTTTGAAAAGAGATCTGAAATCAGCACGGAAAATGGTATAAAATCACCCATTATTTATCTTTTCACAAAAAAGTGTTTAATTTTTTGACCAGTGTAATATGAGAAGCATAATCATCAACATATAAATCATCTGAGGAAACAAAGAGGAAAGCAGAATATATGAAAGACCTGCCCTTGAGCAGAACACTAAATGAGTGAATGAATGAGTGAATGAATGAGTAGGAGCTTCATTTATTTTCATTTCTCTATTTTCAATAATTATAATTAATAATTATTTTACGACGCTTTATCAACATCTTACGTTATTTAGCGTCTGAATGAAATGAAGGTGATAATGCCGGTGAAATGAGACCGGGGTCCAACACCGAAAGTTACCCAGCATTTGCTCATATTAGGTTGAGGGAAAACCCCGGAAAAAACCTCAACCAGGTAACTTTCCCCAACCGGGAATCGAACCCGGGCCACCTGGTTTCGCGGCTAGACGCTCTAACCGTTACTCCACAGGGTTGGACTGAATGAATGTTCATCAACAAAAAGTTTTAATCATTTATAAAATCTGTGATAATAATAATTCACAGGGTGTTTCAATAACTATAGCAGAAACTGTGAAAGATAGTAAAAGCAGTCATACAAGTCAATTTGTTAATAAGTATCTAGGCCATAAGCGATGAGGCGGGCAGTAATCGGGCACGCCTTGGGCTAGGCGGGCGAGTACTGGGCAGTTGTTGCTCTTAATATGATGCAAGAGGAGTTCAGTGGCGACTGCTCAGTCGCTAATCTCCTAGTGCAGTGGTTCTTAACCCGGAGTTCATGGACCTCTTGAGGATTAATGGATGGGCTTCAGGGAGTCCGTGAAAGTCACATAAAAATTACCAGGTATTTTATATTATTTTAACAAGAAGAGTATCTAATTTTTTTCCACTTTTTTTATAGTTTTCTAGGAGGGAGGTCCATAGCTTTCACCAAATTTTCGAAGGGATCCGTGAATCAAAAAAAGATTAATAACCACTAACCTAGTGGGATTAACAAGGTTATTTAATCACTTTATTTCAATACTATGTCCTTTTAAAATTAGAGAGTTGTATTTATAATATATGTACAGTAGTGGTAAAAAAAACCGGACCGACTCTTGTAGTTGATTTCAGAGCCTTGTTCACTCCAGAGCACGATAGACTGGTAACTAAGACTTTCGTGGTTCGAATCCTGCCTGGGAAGGAAATTTTTTTTTGTTCCTTATTCAAATTTATTCCCAATACTTTTCGATTGCTGGTAAAATTCATGTTCTGGGAATAATAAGTTAATTAAGTAGTGAAATATCGCTGCAATCGAAAAATATTGGGAATAAATTTGAATAAGGAACAAAAAAAAGTTTCCTTCCCAGGCAGGATTCGAACCACGAAAGTCTTAGTTACCAGTCTATCGTGCTCTGGAGTGAACAAGGCTCTGAAATCAGCTACAAGGGTCGGTCCGGTTTTTTTTTTTGCCACTACTGTACATTATTTAAACAACAAAATGTTTTGCTTTATGCATTTTCTTTATTTTATGTTATTCACAGTAATATTTAATTACTTGATTACAATTTGCATTTTCAAATCAGATAGTTGTTTTTAAAATATATTCACATTATGTATACAATGAAATGCTATTATGATTTTGTTGTATGTATTTCCTTATAGCCTATGTTCTGTTTTCTGTGTTTTGCAATAAGCAGAAAAATATCTGAAGCAATACTTTACTTTCCTAAAACAACTTACCTCATTGACGCCGGATTGCTTTACATTTTCACCAGTACTACTTTTTTCGTTGTCAGTGTCTGGTATTTGTCAAAATCACAATGCATTTTACGCTCTAAAATTTCTTCCAAGTCGGCTACCCTATTTTTGATTTCCCTTGTGATTATTCTGTGAAAGAATATTGCGTACCCAAGTTATTACATCAATAATACTTAATATTAATCATATGAGGGGGTCAGAAGCAAAGGGATATAAGTGCACTTCATTTATTTATGAGAAAATGTGATTGAAAATACTTAAGATTTCGCAAATTCCGTGAATTCTTTTTATTTAAATTTTAGTATGTGATGTAGTTAAGAGATGTGTCCCTTTGCCACTAAAATTTTAAATGTTTTAGCTTGCCCTGGATGCACTTAACTCATATTCTTAGAAATGTCACTTGTACCCCTTTGCTTCTGACCCCCTTATATGACAGCGTCACCAAAATGTTGAAACCCAGTGCGATATCGTCGACGGAATTGGTGATAGCGAGATGGTGTTTGTCGAGATTATGCCGAGGATTCTCCACAGGATTACCTGACATTCGCCTTACAATTGGACAAAATCTCAGAAGAAACCAACTAGGTAATCAACCAAAGCAGGAATTAAACTTGCGTCCGATCGCAGCTATTGATCAGCAGGTAAAAGCGATACCAATACAGATACGTCGGAAGCTCACACACTTTATTCCCATAACATTTCCAGCAGTATTTCCGAGCATGTTAACTCAAATGTAGATGTATGTATTAACAATGATGTCAAAAGTACGTAGGTTACAACATATCGCAAAAGATGAGGTACTGAAGTTTGCATAAATGCTCCTATGAGAAATAAAGTCACACAAAAAAAAGAAAAACTAACGTAAATTCCAACATGTGTATGCCTTTTCAAAATTTACCACAACTACACGTTATTTTCCCATAGAATTCTTTTACTGTGGTTCGCGAGTTACGTGGGACATATCTTTTAAGATGACAGTTAAAATTACATGTAGATCACACTTTGGAAAGAAGCTATATTAAAAATGGAATAATATTACACATCGTGATTACACTAATTTTACACTATATCACTTCGGAATATGTATTATATGACTTTCTCGTGTTAAATTCTATCGTACCTGGTTTACATATTTCGACCTATTATTGGTCTTCTTCAGAACTGGCCGTTGCTGGTCTTGACGCCTCTTGTTTTGTTTCCTGTGGAGGTGTGTTTCTGTAGCGTAATATGGAGTCAAAAAGAGTGTGTGTGTGTTCTCAACATACAACTCAATTTCAGAATACACACACTCTGTAACTCCACATTACAATACACAAACACACCCTCACAGGAAACAAAACAAGAGGCGCCAAAACCAGCAACGACCAGTTCTGAAGAAGACCAATAGGCCTAATAGGTCGAAACATTTAAACCAGGTACGATAGAATTTAACACGAGAAAGTCATATAATACATCAGGGCTGGGCAGCAAGAGCGGATTCTACTCTCTCACGGGGAGCCATATGATTTCTCTTCATCCCCTTTTTCCCCGCCGAACACCGCGCAGCGTTGATTCCTTGACGGATGAATATTAAGCGTCCCCGTTTAGAGACTGGTTCCGCTCCCGATGCCCAGCCCCTGTAATAGGCCCACATATTCCGAAGGAATAATATTATTACTTCTATTCATTGCTTCAAACATCACTCAAATCGCTTCTGTCTGTGGTCTAACAAAAATATTGATCAATAACATGTGTGTAATGCCTTATATTGTAATATGTGGTTATTAAAGTAACAAAGGCCTAATGGCCAGTTTCGAAATACAATACATAATGTCGAAAACGTGTATGTAATGCCTTATATTGTAATATGTGGTTATTAAAGTAACATAGGCCTAATGGCCAGTTTCGAAATACAATACATAAGGTCGAAAACATTCCAACAATATTCTACTCTGAATGCAATCTAAATCTCCAGAGGATGTATTTTGCAAGTTTTACAAATATTTAAACTTAATGCCTGGAATTCGTGGCACACTTATTATACGACGCGGAAATTAAGTTTACATATTGACCACTTTGCAAAGCAACCCTATGAAAAAAAAAGTGATCCATGCTACGAACGACTAGAAATAGCCAGATTTAAATCTGTTATCAAACCACACCGCATAATACTAAAGAACTGCCGAATTTTGAGCCACAAAAGATTTATAAAAAATTCACATCAGAAAATAATGGGGTAGTACATAGTCTTGACAGTGGTTGTAATATCCATAACTCACGCCACGGCGTTTTAAATTTCTGCCTCACCGTATCACAGAGGTATGTGAGTTTGTTGAATTTCCCTCGCGATAGGGACATTTAACCTTTGCATGCGTGGTCGAGGCCCTTGCGTGACCCTCGCGCGGACCTGGCCGCATTGTCTCGTACGCTGACAGCGCCCCCTGTATCGCTGCCGCCATCTTTACAATTAATTTGTTGCGTCGGCGATAAGGCGATCATGAAACTTGCGAATTTGCTACGACCTAGAGGGATCAATACGCTCCATTCCCGGACCTGACAGTTGACAAAAAAATAAACTCCGCTATACGTCAACAATTCATTTATAACTTGTACTCAGATTAATCCAAATTACACTTTAAGACTTTAAAATTACTCGTTACAGGTACACACAGTAAAATATTTTCCTATTTTCACTTTTCCTCCTTTTCCCTTTTCAATAGATTCCAAATCACTGGTTCCTCTTTCTTTTTACATTTCCTAGTACGTTCAATACATTCACAATCTTGATTTATAATCTATAAACAGTTATTTTGATATATCTTTCCAAATTTCTTTCAGCTCTCCACAGCGATTTAAGTGTTACAATTATTCATCATCATAACCTTCCTCAACATCAACTCTATCATCATGATAACACCATAAATTATTTAGGGTTAGAACTTATCTGCTATATAAGATGGAAGATGTTCAATGATAATTTCACAGCGTGAATCCATAAGTCCAGAGGAACAGAATTTTATTTTCCTACTTTACGTTATTTCCTTTTTATTTAGTGAGAAATCGATTTTATTTGTGGAAAAAATTGCAACATCGCAGTAAATGCAGTGGCACTGCAGTAGCATTGCCAACGCACGGAAACACCCCTTTCTTCCTCGCAGCAGTGAGAGAGGTTATTTTTATTTTAGTTGGTTATTTAACGACGCTGCATCGACTACTAGGTTATTTAGCGTCGATGAGATTGGTGATAGCGAGATGATATTTGGCGAGATGAGGCCGAGGATTCGCCATAGATTACCTTGCAGAGAGAGGTTATGTAGTCAATGTCAACATACGACATTTTTCACACTATGACTTCCTTTACGTCCTGCGGTAGTCAGGCTTTAGGTTGAAGCACGCGTCTTGTAACATCGTTGCCAAACATTCATTACTTAAAGTGATACATTAGTGTTAAAATACTCTAGAAGGGGGAGGCACAAATAAAAGGCATTTCAAAGACATTTTGGTATGCGTGGTATTCCAAGCAGTCTAAGAGTTCTGATGATGGTAAGAAAGGTGGAAAAAAAAAAAAAAAAAACCGTGTATCTGCTTAGCGATAATGGTAAACACGGCCCGTCACGATCTTCTTTTCCTTACTTGCCAGTATTTTTACCTCCAAAACGTTAACTAAGCATATACCTATCTATATTATATGATAATATAATATATTTATATTAAAACGAATATAAGAAGTTAATAAGAATACTTAGGTTAAGTTTTACTTATAGACGTATAGAAGGCCTTTGATAGCGTAGTTTGAAAACAATTTTTCAGATGTATCAAAAACATTGCATTTGATTGCCAAGGCAGAGAGTGAATTTTAAATCTGTTTGAAACACAGAAGTAAGTAATTGATATAAACAGAAAAGAGAGCAAAACGTAGAAGAGTTTTAAGATAAGGGATGCTCTTTTCCAGCTCATTTCTTTAAAATATATTGCATTGAAGACGTTTTAAGGAAAAGATCGAAAGGAATAAATTTAATATTGATAACATGTGTATAAGATTTACGGATCACTTCGACTGAGGTTCTGAGTGATGCATCTATTATCAGGCAGTATATCTCATTTTACGATATGTGTCATAGGAAGAACAATAATTTCATTGTTAGTTTACATCTCAAATCGCATTAGTGAACTATGTTACTAGTCAATAATGTAAACAGTGTAAGCGGAAGGAGACTGGCCTAGCTTAGTTGCCTCATGAGAAGCATAATGTGAACAGAATGTTACAGATATTATCCTCAATTTAAATAAATTTAAAATTCATATTGATGTTAAGAAAGCTAACCTGCTGAAGAGCTCTGTAGCAAATTCTATAAACTTATATTTCTTTTAAAGAGGCTGAAAAAATGTGTTGGCTTAAATACCTTAATCAGTGACTATTATGGCTTTTTTGATAGCTCTTTAAGTAAAGGCATTTTGTTATCGGGAAATTGTAATGGCTGTAAAGACGTATTTATACTACAAAAGAAGACAATTACAATTATAACATCGTCTCTACTTACTGTCTCATGTAGACTATTGTTTAGGAATCTCTCAATTTTTTACTCTCCCATCTACATAAATGTACTTAATATCTACGAGTGTTTGAATTATGTTCATCTAAAGAAATCCAATTATGTGAGTGTTCAAGATGTTCACAGTCATAACTAGACTGCTGAACTTCATGTAATTGGATATTTTTACTGATTTGGGATATTGAAAAAGTGAAAATGGATCTATGCCGATTATGGTTTTTACATTCCAATGAAGAAACTTCATTTTGCATAAATGCATATTTCGAGGGTTTTTCTTTTAAAATGCATGTTTATTTTTATTTTGCATATTTAAATGCATATATTAACAAATTTCCCCATTTTCCCAATTGATTATCTCATTTCACAATTTTGTCCTTAATAAAAAAAGGAATTTAACTTGAATAAAAATATGAATAATATCCAAGAAATATAAAATCAAGTCGAGATCATGAAATTGCTGCGACGACATTGGATATAATCTGACAGTGGGCTCCAATTTCGTAGAAACAAAACCGAATGTATTTAAACACCTGCTGCAATGAAGTCACGTATTGTTGAGGTCATGAAATTGCTGCGACAATGAATACTTCTGAGGTTAAGGGTGTTTGAGAATAAGGTGCTTAGGAAAATATTTGGGGCTAAGAGGGATGAAGTTACAGGAGAATGAAGAAAGTTACACAACACAGAACTGCACGCATTGTATTCTTCACCTGACTTAATTAGGAACAATAAATCCAGACGTTTGAGATGAACAGGGCATGTAGCACGTATTGACGAATACAGAAATGCACATAGAGTGTTAGTTTGGAGGATGGAGAGAAAAATACCTTTGGGGAGGCCGAGACGTAGATGGGAGAATAATATTAAAATGGATTTGAGGGAGGTGGGATATGATTGTGGAGACTAGATTAATCTTGCTCAGGATAGGGACCGATGAGGGCGGCAATGAACCTGCGGGTTCATTAAAAGCCATAAGTAAGTAAGTAATGAATACTGCTAGTGCAGTCTGATTTCATAGAACCAAAACTGAATCTATTTAAAAACTTGAAACAATAAAGTCACGTATCCTATTAAGGAATTTGGGAAAAAAAATTGAATGTTTACGTGATATCCTATTTGTATCATTGATGTGTGTAAACTCCATGAAGTTTGTTGCCTAATTAAAAGAAGCATATCCTACCGACATTACCCTATTTAACGTGTAATGTTAAGTGGACATCTATTTTGTGAAAATACTCGTTACCATTATTTTTTCTCATCTACGTTTATCTTGTGCATTCGTGAGAGAGCGCCAATACAGTATCATTCTTGAAAAAATAAATTAAATGCTCCACTCATAATTGCGAAGAAAGTTTAAAAAAGATTAGAAAGCTAAAATGATATGAATTCTAATATTTCTGTACAATCAGTAATTAGTACACTTAAAGAAAAATAAAAAAAAAATTGAGGGGGTCAGCGCAACAGTGGTCTAAGCCACTTTTTTAAATGTAGAAAAAGCAACTTAAAGTTATATGTTTACATGAATGATATTTTTAGGGAAAAAATTACATGCTTCCTAACAAGCTATATAATGGTGGATTGGTCTATTCCACTTCGTAGGAAGATAGTTCACGTCAAAATCCACAGAAGGCTCAATATTTAAGTCTTTGCATTGAGGAAGGTTAGACCACTTTTGCGCTGACTCACTCAATTGGATTCAATAAAAATGATGTCTTGATAACATTATTTTACAGTATCAAACTAAATAAACCTCAAGTGCATTTTTACTGCATATGCCTACTTAAATTTGTAGCGCATATTTGAACAGTTTTTGCTCCATATTTTCTGGTTTTTAGTACATAAAATTCCGCGGTCTAGTCATAACATTAGAACGTGAACGAATTTAGTAACTCCCACTTGTAGATTGACTAAGGCACATAATAGCTTCTTAATAATGAGTTTAGGCCTATAAATCCCTATTTCAAATTACCCAGTACAATTAAGCAGATTAGCAATTTTAGCAGTTTTAAAGCTTCTGTTAAAAGATTTTTACTAGATCACTGTTTTTATACTCTTGACGAATTTTTTAATATGCAATATATTTTTCTTTTTAGTTTCTGTCACAAGGCCTAATACAGGGACATCATTTTATTTTTACTAACATTTTTAATATTAACTTACCTGTACCTCTGGATCAACGCCGTTTGCTATCCCCTTCGACGATTGGCGTTCGATGATTCTGGCGTAATATACAAAAAAATCACTTGACTAGGTATAGGAGGGAAGAAAAGTAGTTCATCCACTTACGTAAACTAGGAAATATTGCGCTTTTGAGTTTGATCATTTTCATTAGGTTTTTGTTTAATCAAAATACACTACAGTATTAACAATGAGTGTTTTTACTCACGAACTGAGCTGTCCATTTGGACGTATTCATTATGCAGTGTATATTATACTGTCTACATCAGATTACCGTACACTATAGAGAATGAAGTTAAATTGAAAAATAATCATAATATGGATATTTCAACACATTTTTTAAAATGGTGGCCGTTCATTTCGATACAGGCTTCAGTTCTAATGTGCATATTATCGCACTATAGACTATTGCATCTAATCCCAATTTACCAGTTTCGTTCTTCGTACTAGTAACTCATGTTGAAATAATTGTGTACCTACTCTATAAAAGAGTACCGTACGTACTGTAAATTCAATCTTCACTTCTGCCCGATCCGAAAAGTATCTACTGTCCGTCCAAGTGGTTATGCCGTAGGGTCGTAGAAAGGTAGGAAATCACGTGACAGTTAATTACTTAAAGAGGCCCTTTTATTGATGTTATTTTAAACAGTTGTATAATATTATGTATACGTCCAATTCCTAACAGAAATTAATGTTTTACAGAAAAGAGCTAAGACAGCCCAGCCACTAGCTGGCGAATAAAATCTGGTGGGGGAAACCGGGATACGACGTAGGCAAATGGACGACAGTACTTGTGCGAAAATGATTCAATGATGAAAGCTCTTTCGTCACTGGAAAACGCGAACATATTTTTGGAACGTACTGTTTACTATGACCGTAAGGCTACTATGACTGTATATGCGGTCTTGGATCTGTGTGGAGGACGATTGAACTTCATTAGTAGAAGGGGTGGGAGTGAAGTACATTCAAAAACTCAGGTTACAATAAAAATTGAAGTAAAAATAAAATGATGTCCCTGTACATCCGTATGTTCAATGGCCAATAAACTACTTATAAAAGTAATAATAATAATAATAATAATAATAATAATAATAATAATAATAATAAGGAAGAGACTAATGAACTGCATTGTGTGGAATGTAGCATTGTATTTGGCAGGAACATGGACATTACGACGAAGTGAAGAGAAGCGACTACAAGCGTTTGAAACGTGGATATGAAGAAAGATGGAGCATGTGAAATGGACAGAGAGAATAGGAAACGAAGCTGCGTTGGAAAGAGTGGATAAAGAAAGAATGATGCTGAAATTGATCAGAAAGGAGAAAAGAAATTGGCTGGGTAGCTGGTTGAGAAGAAACTGCCTTCTGAAGGATGCACTGGAAGGAATGGTGAACGGGAGAAGAGTTCGGGGCAGAACAAGATGTCAGATGATAGACAACATTAAGATACATGGATCATATGAGGAAACAAAGAGAAAGGCAGAAAATAGGAAAGACTGGAGAATGCTGGGTTTGCAGAACACTATGAATAATAATAATAATAATAATAATAATAATAATAATAATAATAATAATAATAATAAATCGTCAAAACTTTCTGCTAACATCTAATTTGGATTGAAAATGTTGAAATATAAATTAATCTGTTATGTTAACTTGAGAGTTTCATTACAAAATAATAAATTGCAGTCGAAACTTAAAGAAGAACTCTTTTAGCTAACCAGTCAGAGTTAATAAAAACAATTATTGATTTGCCGCCATATAAATAACCAAGTAATAAAAGCATTTATCAAACATTTTATCTGGAATACTTTATTTCTATGGACGTGAATGTTAGCTAAATAAATGATTAAAAACAATCCCTAATCACATTACGTATTCAAAGTGTTGCTAATTAAGCAGAAATGTTTACTATAATATAACGCAATTTAATTGAAACAGAAGTAATCAATCTTGTTTCATAGTAGAAATCGTGTATACAATATGTCTTACACATACCAAGCCATACGACACGCCCCATTCGTTGATTATCTTCCCATCGCTACAGACTTAAAAAAAATCTGCTAATGTTACCTATAGTTGTACGTTCAGGATTGGGACGCGTTAATGAAGGAATTCATTACAATGTAAATTTACAGCGGAGGGAAGGATATAAATGGTTAAATTTTGTTGTTTAAAACATGTGACCCCGGCAGACCGACCATCACGCCTGATTAGAGTTCTAAATGTAGAAATCGCATGCTCACGTCTCCCTCAGCAGATTGAATTGTGTGTGTAGGGGTTGGGGGTGGATCCATTATTCGAACATTCATTGCTGCATTCATCAACCGAGGCCAAAGTTAATGTTAGCCCCCGGGACCTGGTTTCGCATTGCGAAATCACTGCAACACCGGGTGCACCTTACCCCGTGCTACCATCATACAAGGCGTCTGCCCCCACCCTCCCCCAGTATCGTGGGATCTAAGGATAGGGAAGAGAAACCAAGGTAGACGCCAGATATAGATTTTAAGTAACTCAGTCAGTCAAATGTGTCCACCGCTGTGGAGTAGCGGTAGGCGCGTCTGACTGAAAACGAGCGGGCGCGGGTTCAAATCCTGGTTGGGATAAGTTACCTAGTAGGATTTTTTCCGGGGTTTTCCCTCAACCAATTGAAGCAGAATTGCTGCGTAACTTTCGGCGTTGGACCTCGGACTCATTTCGCCATCATTAATTCACATATCATCATCCATACCACAGCTAGGGTGAAGTGCACGGTGCGGCGTGCTGTACTTGTACAAGAACGCGGCCGTTCCGCTACCCAATCACTCACAGAATATGATTCGTAAACACAATAAGCCTAACACTGCAATGCAAGCCTATGAATCCCTGCTCCGTACAAGACAGAAAAGAAAACTCTTAATTTGATCCGTATGATAAATGGAGTTTTATGTAGCTCGACCTAGAGTCGTGCTCAACCAATTAGGGATAAATGAAATTATATTCCTACAGAACGCCTGTCGCTGTAGGCAGTACATACTTACTTACTGGCTTTTAAGGAACCCGGAGGTTCACTGCCGCCTTCACATCAGCCCGCCATCGGTCCCTATCCTGATCAAGATTAATCCAGTCTCTATCATCATATCACACCTCCCTCAAATCCATCTTAATATTATCTTCTCATCTACGTCTCGGCCTCCCCAAAGGTCTTTTTCTCTCCAGTCTCGCAACTAACACTCTATATGCATTTCTGGATTCGCCCATACATGCTACATGCCCTGCCCATCTCAAACGTCTGGATTTAATGTTCCTAATTATGCCAGGTGAAGAATAACATGTGTGCAGTTCTGTGTTGTGTAAATTTCTTCATTCTCCTGTAACTTCATCCCTCTTAGCCCCAAATATTTTCCTAATTACCTTATTCTCAAATACCCTTAACCTATGTTCGTCTCTAAAAGTGAGAGTTCAAGTTTCAAAACCATAAGGAACAACCGGTAATGTAACTGTTTTAGAAATTCTAACTTTCAGATTTTTTGACAGCAGACTGGATGACAAAAGCTTCTCAACCGAATAATAACAGGCATTTCCCATATTTATTCTGCATTTAATTTCCTCCCGAGTGTCATTCATATTTGTTACTGTTGCTCCCGGGTATTTTAATTTTTCTACCTCTTCAAAGGATAAATTTCCAATTTTTATATTTCCATTTCATACAATATTCTCGTTACGAGACATACAGTAATCACATACTTTTTCTTTTCGAGATATACTTCCAAACCTATCTCTTTACTTGCTTTAAGTAAAATTCCCGTATTTTCCCTAATTGTTTGTGGATTTCCTCCTAACATATTCACGTCATCCGCATAGACAAGCAGCTGATGTAACCCTTTCAATTCCAAACCCTGTCTGTTATCCTGGACTGTCCTAATGTCATACTCTAGAGCAAAGTTAAAAAGTAAAGGCGAAAGTGCATTTCCTTGCTTTAGCCGACAGTTAATCGGAAACGTATCTGACAGACACTGACCTATAAGGACTCTGCTGTACGTTTCACTGAGACACATTCTAATTAATGGAACTAGTTTCTTGGGAATACCAAATTCAATAAGAATATTTTATAAAACTACTCTCTTAACCGAGTCATATGCTTTTTTGAAATCTACAGTGTAAATAACTGATGCACTGTACCCTTATACTCCCATTATTTCTCCATTATCTGTCGAATACAAAATATCTGACCAATAGTTGATCTATTACGTGTAAAACCACACTGATGATCCCCAATAATTTCATCTACATATGGAGTTAATCTTCTCAGAAGAATATTGGACAAAATTTTGTACGATGTCAACAAAAGTGATATTCCTCGAAAGTTACTACAGTTTGTCTTGCTGTATGCAGTATGCAAAATTATTCTGTTTTGCGGATTGCCTCACTGTTCGGTTTAACGAATGTTCGAGTTGTTTCGTACTCTGTGGATTGGCGTATAAAAAGCAGATCACATTGAGCCATCCAGGCTACACATTGGTATTGTCAACAATATGCAGCATGAAACCATAGACTTACTAAATAACCGCTAGACCGCTCACTGGCGATAGTGTTATGTTCCCAAACTGAACAGTCGACAAGCGGCCATTTGTTTGGTAGAGCTGAATAAGTATGGTTCTTTCGTGTGCTGTTTTTTATTGCAACAATGCACACGGATGTAACGATAAAGAAGGAAGGAATGCTATATTTCACTGGTTAGTTAATCCTTAATTTCTACGACGATTTTTTCTCCATATTATGTTACAGAAGACAAACTATTGTACTTGCCATGTGACTCTTTATGCTTAAAGTTTCCTGTGAGTAAAGATTCCCTTAACGGAAAGTGGATAGGTGCAATCCGCAGAGAGAATTTCTACCCAACATTGAATCATTCAGTGTGTTCGAAGATAGTAATTACTAATTACCTTTCAAACTACGTTATTATACACTGTTATTGTCCTTCACTCACTCTATATCATTCATTTTCTTCAAACAGCTGTTGTTTCAGTGCATACATGAATAATCAAATTATTCACCGAACTTAAACATAAACTGCATAAATTATAAAAATATATATTTTTTTAATAAGTAATTCTTGTCTTAGTTACTGATTAATGAAACATTTTCTTATGCTGTTGCTGGTGCTACTACTATTATTACTACTACTATTCCTGCTACTGCTGCTACTTTTTTTGACTTCATACAGCAGTTTAACCCACAGATTGAATTAAAGAAATTGACATATTAATTCTTTTATTAACCGTGGTTATGAATGTTCACATTCAGAGTTCCTATGAATATAACGCAAGTCTGAACACAGTACCTATGTCTGATAGCCAGGGTTGTTGGGTATCCCAATTTAGGCGGGATTCTCCCAATTTACTGGTTCAGTCCCGATTAAATGGAGTCGGGATTGACAAAAATCCCGATTTTACAGATATTAGCCTTGAACATATTTAAAAAAATTAGTCTGTATTTCCTATTATTCGATATTTTTATTTATATATTGACTCAAATGGTAACATTGCAAACACAGAGATAACCTGCGGATATTTAGTAAGTCTATGAGGTAGCCCAGCTGATTGCCGTAAGGCAACTAAACTCGCAAAATAATACTTCTTCTAGTTCTACCGCATTGTTGATTATTATTCCTTTCCGGTCCCTAGTCGCTGTTCTCGCAATTAGTAAACATTGTGTATTTCAAGTGCGTTGACTGGCAAGAAAGATAGCGTTTTGATATCGTACTTTACACTAATAACAGAGACATACAATTACTGCGTTTTATAGTTTAGTGAATTATATTTAAACATGGATTCATCGTCAGTTAGTGAAACTGTTGCAGTACCGGTTCCAAAATTAATTTATTAGCAAATTGTTAAAACATAGGCTATTCGCAGTTAGTAAAAAAATTATTGTAGTGTTCACTGTACTGTGTGTCCTTCGTATTTTAGTGTTTCTCACGGAGGCGAATAGGCCTATTACATTAAAAAGCAAGTGAACACTGTGCAGAAAACTGCTATAGCCTAAATCTTATGATAGGCTAAATTGTTGGCAAGTCTAATGCCTTAGGTTAGCTTCTGATATCTCAACTTCCCTCGCAGAAAACCTAGCAACTCTGCTGACAGTAGAGACACGGTATTAAAGGTATCGCAAAGGAAGTATTGTTCCTTTAAACAAAAACATTTAGCTTTCAGATACGCAATACAACACGTATTCAAATAGCGGTATCGAAATCCCGCTCGTTTTCTACCTAACAAATGGCGGCTTTCTGCTGCTTCAATTTGGGAACGTATTTCTCACTTCTCCGCTACGGCGTGGTAGGGGCTCGCATGAAACTGACTTGACGTTGGGCGATCTGAAGCGTTCTTCCCCCGCCCAATTTCAAGACAAGCGTGGAATGAGACCTCTGTCATTGGTTGAATAGCAATTGTACTTCTCTTCTCATCTGCAATGTTTACTTCTCCTGTCAGACATTATGGAAAGAAATATAGTACGTTTTACAATCTTTAAAAATAGAATAGCAAAATGTAATTCTTTAATATCCTCAGCCCCACTTTAACGAGTTGTCGTCTGTTTTCCAGATATAGTAGGTTTTATTGTTTAGGCCAGTGATGTAAAACAAGCGCATTTTTCTGACCTTGACGTTGTGCGCGGGCATTAAGCGCTAGCTATGCTAGGAGGAATAAGCAGCCTGTTGCATTAAGAAAACAGTGGTGTACAAACTTCAAACGGAACGTGAAATTTTATGGCGTTATTTTTATATGGCTTCTTTCTGTTTGTTATTTTCTATATTGTGTGTAAAACAAAAGTACTAACACCTATTTCTTAGCCTAATATTGCAGTTGTGTTTTAAAAGTTAATAACATAATAAAGAGTAAAGAAGGAATGTTCACACAAATTCCATAATAACTAGAACTATACTGTACAACTATACAACTATACTGTACAACTATACAACTATACTGTACTAAGTGAATTAGACACTGAATATGACATGATAAGTTGAAATTGATATTGATGGTATCCTTAGCCTTATAAAACAATATTATAGTACAAAGCAAAGTTGTCTAGGTGTATGTTTTAACTGTAACTAATATTACATAATAAAACTCTTATCGCATTATGCTTCTAGGTGATATTGGAGCACAACTTTCTGTTATAAGAACATTAAATTATCTCGAAATCTGCTGAAGCATAGAGCTGACGTTTTACCAACACATAGGCACGTATCTTTTGTTTGTGATGTAGCAGTATTTGCTTTGTTAATTCATTTTCTTACAAATATTTTCCATGCGAATATTTTCAAACTTCTAATACACTATCTTCAGTAATACGTATTTACGATATATTAGGTTTACAAAAACATTGTTTTAGTACCTGCAAGGCTACTAAACAGACATATCTGGAAATTTCACTTTTCTGTAAAATAGTTGAGAAAATATTCCTTTTGAATAAAAAAGCAAACTCGTGAAAAATAAGCAATAAAATTAAAACTTACATTCTTATAATGCACTCATACTTCTCAGACAAATCTAAAAATTAACATGGATACAGTTTTATTAAGTTCTCTTTCCTTTATCCATTGAATCAGTGCTGGCCATCCCTGTATATAGCTCGACCAAGCGGCATATACTACCTCTTTCGTCTGTCTCTTTCCTTTCCTCTGTAAAGCACTCAGGCTCTCTTGGGCTCTAAAGCGCGCGCTTGCTCCTATGGGCATCAGTTGACATCACTGGTTTAGGCCCTATTTTACTGCATTCTATTGTCCCCTTCAATCAGCGCAGTTACATCATTTTCACACTGTGTACCCAAGGCTTGGTATGAGCAGGGGCGGCCCGTCCTTACGTGCTACAGTGCTACAGCACAATGATAATTTTGGCTCAAATAATGTATTTGTAATACCACCATAGTATTTGATCTGTCATTTGATAATTTCCCGTGGTTATGTTCATGACGCGTTATAAAGTGTTTAGTCTTCGTGCCTTCTTCGGTGCCTCAGGGGGTTCGTTGTGCTACTCAAAGCTCCACATGAAAAATGTAGACAGTTATGCGCATGTGCGAAGTTGAAATCACTGCCCTGATTGGCTATTTTTACGCGGGAAAGTGCTGTAGTCAGCTTCAGCACAACACAGCTTGGAGATTGCAAAAGTAAAGCGTAACAAAAGAATGCTTGTTTGTGGTGTGTCTACTATATAGTAGACTGTGGTGGAACTCGGAACTATTTACAATATATTCGGTAATTCAAGTGCCCGACTGCTCTGCCATCTACCAGTTAAAGTTGCTGTCAACAGCTATACTATACTGAACAAAAGAGTGTTCCAGATACAAGTTGGATTTCTATACGGAAGAACTGACTTCCGAAATATAGATGGCTGTTCAATTGTCATAATACATAGTATCCATTCTGTGAAGTATCGAAGTTGTTAAATATTTTGGTTACAACACCAATGACCACTGCTGAGCCAGAAATATGTTTTTCTTCCTTGAAACGCATAAAAACGTTTTTAAGGAACACTATGTCCCAGGATCGTCTCACTGCTCTTGCAGTAATGTCAATAGAAAAGTGTATGATGTCCAAGATGGAGGGGTTTAACACCAAATGACAAGTTCTGCAGTACGAAAGAACGTCGTATGGACTTCATATTTCATCACTAGACGAGACTCCAAATTAAGATAAATACATAAGTGTAGACCTTTACAGTAGGCCGATATAGAGATTGTAGCACACTCATTATTTTGACCACCAGCCGCTACTGGGTATGAGGACGGTCAGTTCCATATAAGAAAACTACACAATCATCGTGGATAGTCTTGTAATCATGTGCTGCACGTGACCTGTCACAAGATGTGAGAACCCTGCCCCTCGTCATGCAAACTGCCTTGGAGCTTTCGTCTGCGGTCGGACCGGGTCCGGTCACCTGCGTGTAGAGTCCATTAGAGACCCGTCCAGGGTTTGTGGCGGAATTAAAATCCTCGGGGGGCAGTGGAATCCGAGCACGAAATCTTTCTGAAAGGGGGTGGGGCACACCCCATTACAGTTTTATCATCTTCCATTATCATTACGTCAGAAGAGATCCAAAGGTTTGACCTTAGACTTAACGACACAGAGGGTGGGCGCACAGGCACCACGCATTTCAACGGCATTTCACTCAACATGTAATGCAAAATGGCTTCAATACTTTTGCTAACGATGTTATAAACATATAGAACGAACTGATTACATCGAAATTTATCGATACTCGGTACATCAAACACGAGACGTATTTATTACAAATATGCAAACTGTGGAAAAATACCTTTATGATTATTTTTAAATTAAATTTTAAAACTTTGACAGTTGTGAGAGATAATAAAGTTCTTACATTACGACGTAGTTGCAGTTCTATCATAGAGAATAGTCATCGATAATTAGACATGAATTTATTTTTATCCATTAATATAATGTAAGTTACTTGACTTATCGTAAAAAATATCTCTGAAATTCCAACGTGTATGTTTTCAACTGTCGTTTTCCCAAACAAGACTAATGATGAAGATTTCCCAAAGTTGGCTTTTCTAACAGAATTTAACACTATTGAAAGCCCTAATCATAGACAGTTAGTCTGAGACTTTGACTTTGACTTACATAAAACGAGATTTGACGATCTTGTTTTAATGTTGGCAATCAAAGCACCAAGTTAAAATAATGGATAGTTGAAATGGAATCGGCAGTGCCACAAACAGAGCCATCTTTTTAGTTATAAATCAACAAACAATTGAACATCAGTTCACGTTAACAGCTTCTCAAAGGGCCGATTGTATAAACCATTTAATCTTAGATCAGAGGTTAAATTGATCCTCGTTCTAGCTGAACTTGCAATTTTGTGTTGTATAAAGTCTAATCTGAGATTAATTTGTTTTAAACTAAAGTCAACTTTGAGTGAAGAAATTTCTCCGATTAAGTTACATGATCCAAGTTCAGTTATTTATTTTCTGTTTGAAGTATACGAGTGGCAGATTGTGCAAAAAGAATAACCATTATTATTAATATATATGGTAGATACATTTATATATATACATATTTATATATATTTTTTTCAATTTCCTGCCTTAATATACATTCTTATATTTTATAAGTCTTCATCGTGTTCAGCAGTATCAAATAACATAACCTATAATTATATTATGTTTATAACAACCATTAATTATTCATGGATATGATAGGTATACATTCATAAATTTTCAATTAACTGTATTACTAAACGAAAATTGTCGTTTTATAAAGCTTTATTATGTTTAGCAGTATCAAACACCATAACATAACAATTTGGAAAATGGTCAATCTTCTTCTTATTGTCCGCCATTATTTACAACGCACAAAACAAACTAGTGTCTCCAACAGAGTGTGCGGAAAGTCGCCAAAAAGTAGCTGGAAAGTCACTAGAGTTCTTATTATCAACAAAGAAAGATTAAATTTTGTCACTATGAGGCGCTAAAAAGATCGCTAAATCCCTATTTAAGCAATATAAAATATAAAAGAAATTGTCGTCGAAAAAGAGTTAAAGTCGCTATATTGGCTACACTGAACAAACCTGTACAACATGGCCCGCGCATAACATATTTCACCTGTTTATGCGATGTTGCCAAGTCCTTTTCACGTGAACTTAGATTGCATTTGAACCTAGGTAATTTGATCGCAGAAAAGTTTTATACAATAGAAGAAGTGTCTGAACTCGGTTCACTTTCCGATCTTCGATCAAAATTTATCTTTAGTCAGGGAGTTTTATATAATTGAGCCATAAACTGCTAAATAACAGAGGACAGTTCATATCTGGAAATCCAGGTATCATACTGTAAAAATGAAACTATGGACAATTTACAAGAACTTAAAACGAGTTAAGAACAAACAATTAAATTTGTCTATATTATTACGATGTACCGAAGTACATATGATATTTCAGTGCAGAAATTCTGCGTCATCATATGATTTTCTGCACTGAAATATCATATGTACTTCGGTACATCGTGATAATATATGATATGCGAAAAATAATCACTTTGTGATTTAAGACGGCGCTTATTCCGTTGGATCCCGTCACTTAGTCGCTCATAACGAGTGCACCTCTGCATATGTGTGGGCATTGTGCCACTGTCATACATCTATGACGCAATGCATGAGGGTAGGCCACTAGAGGGAACCCAAGAGGTGGAACTTAAACTGAGAGGATTCCATTCGACATCGGGATGGGAATCCGATGTGGCTTAGTGTATAGAGCGTCAGCACGGAGAGCTAAAAACCCGGGTTCAAATCCCGGTGCCGGAGAGAATTTTTCTCTATTCTACTGATCCATCATCATATAAATTTTTCTAAACAGAAAACATAATTCGTGATTGAAATGGTTTTATTCTCTTCAAAATGGCGATGTATTGTTTCGTTATATTTGAAAAAATCGTGACAGTTTGAAATCATCCGTTGATGATATCTTGTGGATAGTCAGAGAACTATGTCTCTGGAGATGACAGCATGAATGTGGCGCGCTCTCAACAACTCAGTGTCCATGAAGCGGCATTGAAGTTCCTGTCCTCTGTAGAAGACGCAGTGAATTAAAGAGTTAAAACTGCTTAGAAATCTTCAATCACATTGTGGAGACAACAAATTTTATATGAAATAAATCTTCTATTTTTTACTATAATATGGAGCAAAATCTTTTTAATAACCTAAAAGTGGATAACCATTTTAAACTTTTCACATTTAGAACGTTCTGGGTTTGGGACATACGCCTGCGGTAAAAATCCACGCAGTTACAGCGAGACCGCTATGTTGACAGATAGCTATCTGAATAAGAGCTGTTTGTGAGATCTCATCCTTGTTTTTCCCAAGGACTGGGAGGGAGGCGTGTGACGCAGTCCAGCAAGAAATGGCCGTGGGCCTCCGTAATGGGTCGGGGACACACAGACAATGCGACGCTGAGAAAATTGAATCAGTGGACATCACAGAGGAGGCGGTTCTCGGATCAATGGGCGCGGGCTTCGTGGCCTGATGTGGTAATGACCCGGAACTTATTTAATGACTCCGTATCAACCACATATAAAGCCTCATACTGGCATTGTCTCACAGCCAGCACGAGATTCATTCCAATAAATACGAGGAACAAATACGTTACGCATATGTCAATCTGTATTGGTGATAGCCACACATTTATAAATCTCAGCTATAGCCGAAGCAATTGATCAGAGATATCAATGTTCGATTATCGACATATACTTAGGATTACTTTTGTCAACATGATTCGAGATAAGATTTTCTTCAATATTTGTAACAACATTGGACATTATACCCGATAAATTTCTTCGAAAATGTGATAAAAATGCGTCGTTTTATATTATATGTCTTAATAAGCGATGTCGATCTAAGCGATTTTTTAAATACAGTGTTTATATAGGATTTAGACGGGACCGTTAGATTTCGCCGTTATAGCCAATACGTCGTTAAAAGCGATGTCGCTATAAACGGTTTCCACTGTAATTCCAAATGCATTATATACGGGTATATATACACTAGGGCTTGTGCAGCAAATGCTGCAACTAAGTTCATTAGACGTTCAAATAAAAATTTTACAGATTAATTTTCAATGAAGAATACCAGACATTTTGAAAGTTATTTGCTTCCATAATAATAAAACATACTCCCTCTGAATGTTTTTTTAAATGCCAAATACTTTTTCTTGAACCTATCCACCTTCAGTTTTTGAGTTTCAACTCGAAAACGCAGTAAACAATGTCAGGACGATCAATGGATTTTTCATGTGGGAGTAAAGCAATAGCTATTTCAGGTCATTGTGGATTGTAGGTGAAAGTTAAAAAAAATTAGGTTTGCTATGCTTTCAAACAATAGACATAGCATCTTGGCAGAGCTCTGCATGTAGAGCTTGAAATGTAGAGGGTAAAATCATTTTATCCTGCTAAGAGATCTTGCTGAAATGGTTGGGAGACTACAAAATTTTGTAGGCCTCTTATTTTATCAGTAAGTAATACCTTTTGCTCTTTCCTTAAGAACTGTAATTTTTGCGCCCTCTCGAGCCAGTATTAAAGAGAATGACGCATCAACACCAGACCGTCATTAAGTATATGAAAAATGCCCAATTCCACTTGATTAATAACTATGAAAGTATATGATTTTTAATAACAATATTATTATCTTACGCAAATTTTGTAGTAATATATATATATATATATATATATTATTTTTAAGTTAACATTTGCATAGCGGTATGTATTTTTCTGTATGTGATTTGATCCTGGTTGAGTGGAAGAGAAGGCGTGCCTTAACTCTGCCAGGAAAAATGAACCCTATTATTATTATTATTATTATTATTATTATTATTACTATTATTATTATATATAATAGCCGCCACTCAGTAAATTACAGAAATAAAGATCGAATTTTAGATATTCTCTACATCTACTTATATAACCCCAAAACGTTTCAATTTCATATCATCAATATAGCATTAATATGTATAATTAATGAAAAATAATCACGTCATAGCATTAACTATAATATTATTTCATTTCTAATGGTAAAAATGTCATCAAACCACCTCAAGTTTTGTAGATTTTAATATCTAATACACAGCTGTACTCAGAAAATTACACACCCCAGAATCAGATTTGTAAATTATTTTAATAAGTCTTGAAGTTTTTAAAGACCAATTTAATTTGAACTCTAAATATGTCAGCAATCCTGCAGGTCATGGCCTTCATGTAATAGTCTATTGTTTATTGTAGTGTGCGTTTTGTTTTATTCTGAAATGCAATTTAGTTCTGAAAAATGACGAAAGATGGATTTTGGAAAATAGGAAAATTATTTAGGAAAACTAACGCTTCACTGAAAGTTACTATTTTTCTGAAAATCCTTGGATGCCAAGCTTCAAAATTACGGGTCATTCATTAAAATCCGTTCAGCCGTTTTCCCGTAATTTCCATTACCAGTTCAAATTATATATATATATATATATATATATATATATATATATATATATATATATCGTATTCGTTTACATGCCATTACACATGTAATGCATTTCATCTGAATTTGTTCATTAAGTGTTATAATTATTTATTGTAGTCGGAAATATTTTCGTCATTTTGTTCATGAGCACCAGTCTGTTGTAATCCGCCACATGGTTGTGGACAGATCACGGAGACTTCATTCGACGCCGGTGGACTGTGGAAAGAGAACCAATGCTTTCCCCACGACTGCACCTCTCTCTCGCCCAGTTCTGCATCGCTGCCTTGTCCTGTGCTCAACAAGTTACAGGGTCACCGCTGAGACAACGCAGAACAGCACATGACGTAGAACAAACACTCAGTTACATGGACGGAAATTAAATCTCTTTCAATATTTGCGACGGAAATCGAACCAGGACCGCATGGATGGGAAACACATATTAACGATAGAAGCAAGGTTTTCAATTATGTTTTATTCCTTTCGTCAAAATTGTTCTTTACGTTATATTTTCCTGTGGGTTTTCTGATACACGAACTTTTTAAACTCGTCTTCAGGCATTCTTTTAAATGATACAACCACTACTCTCTTAAATTAAGGACTATCGTCTATTTGTTTCAAATTATCTAATGTTAGTTCTCATGGCATGAAATAATCTGAACGAATATATTGTAACTTCTTTTAATGCAGTTTGTATGACCATATAAATATATTACACTGTTTATTTTTTGTCAACATAAAAAATTTCTTATGCGAACCCATTACATAGAAAGCCTGCAAGTTTTAATTAACGTTGCAGAATTATAATTAAGTGCACTTAATATACACAATGTTGGAGATGCATGTGGCAACAGTATGACGTTTTAAAACTTCACAAATAAAGAGTAAAAAAGTGCAGAATGTTCATCAAACAATTTAAAAGTGCAAAAAATTGTTTATTTCTTTATCACATGCTATGAAGTTGCATGGAAAACGTTTGTTGTTTGTATTCCAATGAAAAAAAATAATGTTGAACTAGGGCCTTCATGAACGCCGTTAGCTTGCCAAGGGGAAAATTTCAACTTTTTGTTTTAATTTTTTTAATGTCCTGATAATTAAGTGCAATTAATGTACATAATGTTGGAGATGCATGTGGCAACGGTACAACATTAAAAAACTTCACAAATAAGGAGTAAAAATTGCAGCAAGTTCATCAAACTATTTAAAATGTAACGTGCAAAAAATTATTTCTTACTTCATCATATGTTTTGAAGTTGCATGGAAAACGTTAATCCGTTGTATTTCAATGCAAAAAAAAATGTTCAACTAGGATCTTCATGAATTTCGTTAACTTTCCAAGGGAAAAATTTCAACTTTTTGTTTTAATTTTTTGTTTATATCCTGAAAGACGAAATTAACTACCCCCAAATATCAAACTATAAATTTGTTAATAACACTAACGATGATTATAATAATAATAATAATAATAATAATAATAATAATAATAATAATAATAATAATAGCCTAATAGTAATAAATGATAATAGTAATAGCAATAATAATACTAATAATAAAAATAGTAATATTAATAGATGATTAGCGTGAATTATTGTGACCAAGAGTTTTCGATTTTTTTATATTTACTTACTAATGGCTTTTAAGGAACCCGGAGGTTCATTGCCGCCCTCACATACGCCCGCCATCGCGTCTCTATCCTGAGCAAGATTAATCCAGTCTCTACCATCATATCCCTCCTCCCTCAAATCCATTTTAATATTATCCTCCCATCTACGTCTCGACCTCCCCAAAGGTATTTTTCCCTCCGGTCTCCCAACTAACACTCTATATGCATTTCTGGATTCGCCCATACGTGCTACATGCCTTGTCCATCTCGAACGTATTGATTTAATGTTCCTAATTATATCAGGTGAAGAATACAATGCGTGCAGTTCTGTGTTGTGTAACTTTCTCCATTCTCCTGTAACTTCATCCCTCTTATCCCCAAATATTTTCCTAAGCATCTTATTCTCAAACACCCTTAATTTCTGTTCCTCTCTCAAAGTGAAAGTCCTAGTTTCATAGCCATACAGAACAGCTGGTAATATAACTGTTATATATATATTCTAACTTTCAGGTTTCTTGACAGCAGACTAGATGATAAAAGCTTCTCAACCGAATAATAACAGGGATATCCCATATTTATTTTTCGATTTTTATTTAGAAAATAAACATACACGAAAACTCCCTTCTTTAAGTGTATTTATATTGTACTTAGGTCCTAATGTAAATTGTTAGCGATGGACTTCCACTGTAATTTTCTGAAAGAAGCTATTAGGCCATAGGATTTCTGCCTTTCCTTAAAATGCATTAATATAAAAATGGGTCTGAATTCAAGGACTTCGAAAATAGGCCTAATGACAATATGATATTGTGCCCTGTAACACTTTATTGGTCTATAATTTATAATAATGTTTTCTTTTACTTTTTCATTTAGAGACGCTGTATCATCTTTTCTGTTATTTAACGTCGATAGAAGCGAGAATCTAACCCATGCACGAGCGCAACTCCGTATCGCCAGGAAAACGCGCTACCGCCTGAGCTACGCTGTTGAGTGAATAATCGTCTTACAAAAATGTTTTAGATATGCATTAGCATAACACGTTACAGAAGTGTTTGGAAAGAAAACAACTCAACCAGCAAGATAAACAATAGAATTGAAAGACAAATTGAAAAAAAAATATAAGGTTCAGAAGACGTGGAAAATATTGTCTAAATATACCACAAGACTGTATTTGGAACGCTGAATAAATGTTTAGGAAGTGAAGACATTTGGAACTCAATACCTGCTGATGATGCGGAAAATGATGCATAACCATCAAATAAATGCTTTCAAGGAAGAGTGCAGAAGCTCCCTGATCGCTGCTGGAAGAAGTGTAGCGATAATCTGGAGAACTATTTTGGAAAATAATTAAGATTTTTTGTGTTGTGAAATGTTCACAAATACGAGTAGAAGAAGTCTGGATCAAATTTGACCTCCATAAACATTTCCTTTGCAGACAGATCTATATATGCTCTAATTGACATCTTCTGCTGTACAGAAATAGAATAATAAACAGGCAGACGTTGCATTTGGGATGATAGTTGCAAAGAAATTTCTTTACAAAAATTTCAAATAGATATTTAGTGCCACAGCACTTTTTTATTATTAATAGCTATAACAGTGAAATAAAAAGACTAAAATTACGTCAATGCCTTCTGGCATTCAGAAGAATTCGTGTTGATATGCAACGCATCACAATATCAGTAGAGAATTCACGCCACGCGTATGAAAGACGCTGAAGAGAATTCCTATAGTGGCTCACGTTCAAGGCATCAGACAGTTTATCCCTGAAAATATTCCCACTTGTAAATATTTAATTTGACTCTTGCTGTTGCTCACTCTGACGTCTGGAGTCGATATTTTTACTGGCTTCATAGTCTGTCTGCCATTTCCTGAACATATACTTCTTTTTTTTTATCTCAAAAGCTTTCCAGCTTTATCTCTCATTTTCCTCCGATACTTTTTTTTTATACGTTCTGAAGTTCCTTTTACTCAGATGGACACAATCAAATAGAGAGAGGAAATTGTGGCTTATTCAATACTGTACAAACTTTTAATCTCACTTACACATATTCTGTCATAGCACAAGTAACTATTTTTGATCGAATGCAATCGGGATTGAATTTTGTGCAGATTCGGAGAAATATGGGGTGAACGTTATACTTGTGGGTACGTTTTCTACAGGGACATCATTTTATTTTTACTTCACTTTTTATTATACTTGAGTTTTTGAGTGTACTTCACTCCCACCCATTCTACTAATGAAGTTCAACCGTCCTGCACATAGATCCAAGACTGCATATACAATCATAGTGGCCTTACGGTAATAGTAAACAGTACGTTCCAAAACTATATTCGCGTTTTCCAGTGACGAAAGAGCTTTCAATATTAAATCATTTTAGCACAGGTACTGTCGTCCATTTGCCTACGTCGTATCCCTGTTTCCTCCACCTGCTTTTATTCGCCAGCTAGTGGCTGGGCTGTCGTCTTAGCTCTTTTGCGAGAACATTAATTTCTGTTAGGAATTGGACGTCTACGTTATATTATACAACTGTTTAAAACAACTTAAATAAAAGGGCCTCGTTAGTAATTAACTGTCACGTGATTTTCTCCCTTTCTACGACCCTACGACATAACCACTTGGACAGACAGTAGATAGTATGTCTGAGTAATTTTATCTTTTCAAATCGGGGAGAAGTGAAGATTGAATTTACAGTACGTAAGGTACTCTTTTACAAAGTAGATACAGAATTATTTCAACATGAGTTACTAGTACGAAGGACGAAACTGGTACTTGAAATTAGGTACAATAGTCTATAGTGCGATAATATGCACAAAAGAACTGAAGACTGTATCGAAATAAAAAATGTGTTTAAATATCCATATTATGATTATTTTTTTAATTTAACTTCATTCTCTATATTGTACGCTGATGTGCTGTAGACAGTATAATGTACACTACATAATGAATACGTCCACATGGACAGCTCAGTTCGTGAGTAAAATCACTTATTGTTAATACTGTACTGTATTTTGATTAAACAAAAGCGCGATATTTCCTAGTTTACAGTACGTATATGGATGAACTACTTTTCTTCCCTCTTATACGTAGTAAAGTGATTTGTTTGTATATTACGCCAGTATCATCGAACTCCAGTTGTGGAAGGGGGTAGGAAACAGCGTTGATCTAGAGGTATAGCCAGGTTAATATTAAAAATGTTAGTAAAAATAAAATGATGTCCCTGTACAAATGATAGGTTGTTCAGAAAGGATGTTTCCATTGTTATTACCATGACTTTCTTATTGCAGCAGTAAAATATCCTTGTAAAAACAAATACTATATACTGATGTTTCCGAGGTGGTGTTAAAAACTTTCAGGGATGATGGCGAAGGGCACATGTATCAATTTGAAATAAAGAACTCTGGTCCGGAAATGACTGAGTCGAATGTTATAAGCAAAAATAGTTGTGTGGAAATGGAATTGTAATTTGGCACCACGTGCCCTCCTTCCCTTAACCTTTGGAACAGTGGAATTACTTGTTGAACACCTTTCACGTAGCGCAAGTTCGGCTTAATCCACAACATGTAATAAATATTGTAATTAGGCTGTTGCAAAATTGACATTTATTATTATTATTATTATTATTATTATTATTGTTATTGTCAGTTATCGCAATCACTAGTTATCAACTTAGATAAATAAAACAACACAGAAGACATCTAAAACGTATAGTATTAGACAATTGCAACCAGGAAGAATCAATACATAGTTCAAATCTGCGTGTGATGATATGATGATGATTATGTGGTACACAACTTTTTTTTAAGAATACAATATATGGTGATTATTTTCACGTGTTAATTTTAACTAAGTTTATAAATACCTAGTTGACTAGTTTCGGCTTGGGAGCCATCTTCAGAACTGCATCTTCCGATGTCTTCACCCCCGGTGGGGGATATTGGATATCACGAGGTCTTTTACATGTTTTAAATCATACCTGCACAAACCGCGCTCAACGAGCGCTCGCTCCTTCGGAGCGGGAGAGCTATGTTTACCGCTCGCCGAAACGGAGAGGAAGATACGTCAGAATGACATAGACTTGCTATAGGTAGAGAAGAGGGAAACGACCACTCATTTATCTAGTGGAGTGCAGTGTGTAGGCCAATTCTCAGTAACTGTTTCAAGTTGCTTACCTACTGCTACAGTACAGTATGGAGGAATCTAAAAGACGGAACATAACATTTAACATTTAATGATTTACAGCTCGAAGTTACTGATCTTCAATGTGACCTAAGGGCTAAAAATCGTTTGAATAATACTACTACTCTGGTCGAGTTTTACAAGACTAAACATTAGCAATAATATCCACGACTACACAGGCTGGCTATGAAAATGATTGCTATGTTTGGCTCAACATTTATATTTGTGAGCAACTGTTTTCTATAATCCACTTTAATAAAGGCAGACATCGAACATCTGTAACTGATGTTTCATTACGATCAATAGGCTACTGTTCCTTTCAGCTGCCAACAGCATAAAATCTCGTTTTCATGTACTGATAAATAAAAATATAACAAAATGATATTGTACATTTAAGTAGCTATAGAATTTCTATTATTTCTGTAAAATAAATATTTCTTTATTAATGAATAATAGTCCAAGATAGTTTTGCAAACACTCAACGGGAAATCATTTCATAAACACTCGTAATAGTACTTCCTTTTGTGTATATTTTGTACGAGATCACCCCTTCTTCCAGTCCACCCTTACACAGAGCGCAGCTAATATCTGCATTCCGCTCGTGAGCTGTGAGCCGGCTCGGAGAGCGCAAACCTTTTGCAGGCCTGTTGTAAATCAACGACAGGGTCATCCCAGTCTTACCTCCCTTCCAAAGAAAGCAATGCTAAGCATTTTATTGCCCTTGAAAATCCATTCCTCCGATCAGGGTTTCAATACACGAATATTCGATGCAAGAACAATCACCGTAACCACTTCCACGGCTCGTGTGGTCAGTGCTGCGGAAGGATATCAATTCAAATCATCACAGCGTTCATGTAAGGCAAGCGACATGCATTCAATATGTACTAATGGGAAATGAGTCTCCACTTTACTGCGAGAGATCGAAATAGGATCCTCTGGATTTGTAATCGGAGACACCGCTACTTGAAAGGATGATATGAACTTCTAATTATTCCAAAGTGTCATTCAGTGACACTTCATCAGAATCACAATGCGCGTCTGCAAGCGGCAGCAATAAACAATATAATAGATCTACTAATTCCACATTCGCTATCACTTCAATTTTCTAAAGAGAGGTCCAACTCGAAACAACGCTGGAGAGTTTAGGAAGGGGTTGATGACAGTTGAGTAATGATGGGATTTCCAGTGTCGTCACCGACGTGCAAGCAGCTGGAGATGAGACTGAAATGCTCAAATCCAATCAGAGCCATGTACCCATTTTTATATTAACAGGAAGATTAGAGTGACTTTGGCAGGTTTTGGCATAACGAGATCAAACATCAGTGGAATCCACTCATAATCTCTCATCAGATTTATCCCTATGCTTGAAGTGGGAAGCAATGGAAGAGAAATGAGGGGCTGTAATCAGGCATTCATATCAGATTACAAGACGCTAGGTGATTAACACACTGCCATCCTATGCCCCTTTTCATCTGGGTCTTTAATAACAATTTATTGTAAACAGAAGTTTGATTCCAACATTTATCAAGAGAAAATTTCGTCTTCCTTTACACAGTCTGATATAGAGAAGTAGCAGTAGCAGTAGTAGTAGTAGTAGCAGTAGCGGCAACGGCAGTAGTGGTAGTAGCGGCAGCGGTAGCAGTAGTAGTAGTAGTAGTGGTGGTGGTAGTAGTAGTAGTAGTAGTGGTAGTAGTAGTGGTAGTGGTAGTAGTGGTGTTAGTAGTAGTAGTAGTAGCAGTAGTAGCAGCAGTAGTAGCAGTAGCAGTAATAGTAGTAGTAGTATTAGTTAGAGTAGCAGTAGTTATAATAGTAATAGTAATGGTTATATTATTAGTAGTTAGGATAGTAATGGCATTTGAGTAGTGGTAATACTAGTATTACCTGTAGTTAGAGTAGGCCTAATATTAGTAGTTACAATAGTAGTACTAGTAGTAATAGGATAGTAGTATTAGCAGGAGTTTGTATGTATGTATGTATGTATGTATGTATGTATGTATGTATTTAATTACACTGCAAGTGGGCAAGCACCCGGTGGTAATGTTAGTAGCTAGAGTAGTAGTAATAGGATAGTAGTAGTATTAGCAGTAGTCAGAGTAATGTTAGTACTTAGAGTAGGCCTAGTAGTACTGGTAGAAATAGAGTAATAATAGTAGCAGTAGTATTGGTTAGAGTAATATTAGTAGAGTAGTAGTTGTAGAAGCAGCAGTAGCTTTTTACTTGGTTATTTAACGACGCAGTATCAAGTACTAGGTTATTTAGCGTCGATGGGATTGGTGATAGCGAGATGAGGCCGAGGATTCGCCATACATTACCTGAAATTCGCCTTACGGTAGGAAAAAACCTCGAGAAAACCCAACGAGGCGATCAGTCCAAACGGGAATCGAACCCGCGCCCGAGCGCAACTTCGAATCGGCAGGCAAGCGCCTCAGTCCATTGAGCAACGCCGGAAGCTGCAGCACTAGTGAAGACAGTAGTAGTAGTAGTAGTAGTAGTAGTAGTAGTAGTAGTAGTAGTAGTAGTAGTAGTAGTAGTAGTTAGAATAGTAGTAGTAATAGCAGTACTTAGAGTAATATTAGTATAGTAGTAGTTGTAGTAGTCGTAGCAGCAATAGCTGGAGTAGTACTACTAGTAGGAGCAGGAGTAGTAGTTAAAGTAGTAATAGGAGGAGGAGTATAAGTATTAGTTATAGTAGTAGGAAAGTACCAGTAGTAATAGTCGTAGTAGTAGTTGTAACAAGAATAGTTTGTAGCGGACTTGGCCAAGTTTCATAATTTTTCTGCGGACTTGCCTAAGTTTGATAACTTTTCTGATATAATATCACTTTTCCACACCTGTGGGGTAACGGTGTGCACGTGTGACTGCGAAACCAGGTGGCCCGAGTTTGAATCCCGGTCGGGGCAAGTTACCTGATTGAGGTTTTTCCAGGGTTTTCCCTCAACCCAATACGAGAAAATACTGGGTAACTTTCATTGCTGGACCCCGGACTCATTTCACCGTCATTATTACCTTCATTTCATCCAGACGCTGAATAACCTGAGATGTTGATAAAGCATCGTAAAATAACCCAATTAAAAAATATATCATTCCCCTCTAATCGTTATCGGCTGATGAATCAATTGCTGCTCGAATAGCCACTTACGGAACATACATTTTATATTAAATAAAAACACGGAAATTGCACACGCGCTAGTAGAAGCGGATCAGGATATAGTATGTTTGTTCTGGAAATTATTTGTAAGAAACAATTTTTTCCAACATAGACTATGTAAAATGCAATGGAAATATTTATTTTTGTTATAAACACAACGCAATTTAGAAAGATGTAACTTTAATTGAGTGCTCAATAATTTGGGTGCTTTAAATAAGAATAGTGCTAAGTGCCAAAAGAATAAAACTGATATACATTCGAAAAAACTGCTTATTAGGTTAAGTTGCACGTTACATAATACGGTATATATAATATTTAATTAAATTAAATGAGTAAATGCTGTTTCAGTGAACCAGTATGTTGGTAATGATAACTACTTGTAAGAAATAATAACCCTCACAGTCATGAGACAAAATCTTTCTTGTGAAATATTTTCTTGAGTTTACATTCGTACCATCCTGTAGAATAATTCTAAACGACTTTCAGAGGCCATAGAACATAGCATCTTTCATAGATGATAAAGCTGAGTTTGACCCGTTTGGGTATGGATAATATTAATTTATTATTACAACGGTATTTTGATAGTAGGAAAAATTTATTGCTGGTTATATTATGATTTAAAGATGGGAGCTTCCATATATGACAATCAATGCATAATCTGAAAGGACAAATGAAAATCGTAAATTATTAAAATGGCTACTACAAATGAACAGTGGGCACAATGTGTTCTTTGGTATGCTAAATTTGAGAGTGTTAAAAAATTTCAAAGGGAATTTCGACGTATGGTGTGCTTAATGTACCTAAGCTAAATACGATTCCATAATGTTGTGGTATCGAACGTTTGTAGAAACAGATTCTGTGTTAAAAAAAAAACAAGCACGAGGTCGCAGGCGAAATCCAGTACGAGAAGCAGCTATCTCTTGGCTTGGTCGCCAAATTCTCCAGATCTAACCCCTCCTGACTTCTTGTGTAAAAATTACTCAAACTTTTCAACAAATCACCCCTCTTATGTTACAACGGACATGGGCTGAATTGCATCACCGTTATGAGTTGTGCAGGGTATGGAATGGGGTCATGTTGAGCTCTGAGGAATCTTCTATCTTTCAGTGTTATGTGCACAAAGTTTCAACAAATAAAGTTCAGTAGTAAATCTTTACGGTGTTTTTATTTTATCCATACCCAAATTAATCACCCTGTATATAGAACCAGTCTAGTGTTATAAATCTCACTTATCACCTTTGTTATTTAAAGTACCAAATTATGAAGGTGTTATTCTGTGACAGATTTATTAGGTGTGTTGTCACTGATGCAGGGGAAATTCAGAGGCCTATTGATTGATTATTCCTGATTTAACTGATAATTAGTTTGTGATGTTCCATACATTGTAAGTTTGCGGCAACAATTGCGAATTACCGGCGACAGGACAATATTAACAATATAAAATCGACAATATTGCAGTGATAGAAGGATTCTTATATTTCATTGGTAAATCAGTAGGCATACATGAGCGAATCGTAAAAATATATTGTGAAAAATAATATTGTATCATGATTTTGTTATTTTTTAAATTGGCATTCAATAGAATTTAAAAAAAAAATGTAATTACTATTCTCAGTTGAAATTAGTAGTGCTACAATTTCGGATAAATATTTATTAGTACGTGTCCCAATTATTGCTCCGATTTTAATATTGTTTATTTCGAAACTGTCTCAATAAACAGATAATATATTCTAGTTTATGAAGTGCAGAGCTACTATATGCGCCTGCGCAGGCTATTATTGGAAATGGTTATTGTTAGAAAATGGCGCTATTGAAACCTGAGAGAGCTTTTTGTGTCCCTGAATTTCGCAGCATAATCTTCAGTTGTGACTGAGCGAGCGTGAAAAGATAAAATGTATGCACTATATCTCACGACTGGTGAAGTAGAAGCAATTATTTTCGGATATATATATATATACAAATGGCGTGACAATAACAACTTTCTTTGTATCATGGAGGCTGAAACTTTGGAAATTAAAAAAAAAACAGTTAAATAAGGAAAAACAAATCCAATTAATAAAGCCAAAATTAACTAAATACGAGCAAAATAATAATAAAAAAATTATATAAAAAATACGCGGTCCTTAGCAGAAACTTTAATTGGACGGAGTTACGCAATAAGAGACCAAGCGCCAAAAACCTGTTTCGAGATATTGGCCATTGAAATAAATCTGTTTTTTTTTATAAAATATTTTATGCAAGGAGATTAGAACATTAATACGCTACTATTACTAAAAATAGCACAAGTAATATCAAAAAAGACTAACCGATTTTTGATAAGAGACCAGCAGTTGAATTAATATTTTAAAGCAAAATAAATAAATGAATTTTATTTATTTATTTATTTATTTATTTATTTATTTATTTACTTATTTACTTATTTATTTATTTACTTATTTATTTATTTATTTGTTTATTTATTTATTCTGGTGTAGTTAAGGCCATCAGCCTTCTCTTCCACAACACCAGGAATACAAATACAATAATAGAAATAAACAGAAAAAAAAATACACAAAGTAAAGCTACACAAGAAATAAAGAGAGAGAGAAAAAAACACTATAAACAAAGTAAAGCCACACAAAAATATACACAGGTTGCAGTCACACAAACTTTAAATGAGTGATTAAGTATCATAATTAATTGTATCCTAACTAATTAACTAACATAAATAAGAAACTTGCAATTTTAATCTAGATTAAAAAAGAAAACGAAAAATACACAAATCAATACTTCTAGCAATACATAAAAAACATTAACTAAGACAAAATTTTCCAATTTAATTTTGAATTGTGATAAAGTCCGGCACTCCCTGATGTCATTAGGTAAAGAATTCCAGAGGCGAGGTATTCCTACACTATAGGAAGATGAGTATAAAGAAGTTCTATGATGAGGGATAGAAAGAAGTGCTTGATGTCGGCTTCGAAGAGTTGTAAGAAATTGAAAGCGCGATAACAGATAATTCGGAGTAGAAGTATGCATGATTCTAAAACAGAAGAGACAGTGAATGTATTGTTCTTCGTTTCTTCAGACGCACCCATGAAAGTAACTGGAGGGAAGGTGTTATGTGGTCAAATTTACGAGTATCGCAGATGAATCGTATGCACACATTATGAACACGTTTTATTCTCTCAGCTAAGAGTGAACTTACATTAGTTAGCAAGGAATCGCAATAATCAAAATGGGGCAATGCAATAAACGAATTTTTGCTTATAAGTAACAGCAAAATTGAGATATCGCATTCTTGATTTTTCCGAGTTAAATTAGCCTGCCATCAACAGATTTGTGCAAATATCTTTTCTTTTTTTTTTTTTTTTCAAAATATTGCGTAACTCCGTCCAATTGCAACTCTAAAAGATTGCAAAATACCAAATTATAGCTGGCTTATTAGGGCTTTCATCACTACAATCTCTCTTTGAAACTTGGTGTAAGAGAAATTAGAAATACTGAGGGCATCTGTTTCCTAGGCACCTGAAGTACGTGGACAGGAACACACCTTCCTATGATCTCGACACAGTAAACAACATTACATGCAATGAAAAGTGTAATCAGAGAAGCAACAGAACTGCAAGACGCAATGTGATGCTGCGCTTGTTTCTCGTTGTTCTGGTCGGCAGTACACACTGTGTTAACCGAGAGCGCGGGTTCCGATTAGGTCCACGTTCCCTTTCAATCCATTATCTCTTCCATTTATCTTATTTTTTAACTTCTCTTCTCTGTCCCTCTCTCTTCTCTTTTCATTTTGTGTTAAAGTGCTACTGGCGTGGCGAGGCTTGCGTGTGAATTACAGAGATACGGCCAAGTGTAGTGGTGGGAGCGAATTCGCTATTGGGCGCGGAACACAACACCAGTACGATTCTTCCTTCATTCTAGAGTCTAGACTAGTGTAGCCAACTGGACGGAAATTCCGTCCAAACTGACTAAATTTCAACGTAGCGGACGGGAAAAAAATGGCTTTGGCGGGTGACGGATTTTCTGGCGGAAATTACGATTTACATCGTCTTTTGACATTTTTAGCTGCTGTCATTTTTAAATGTTTAATTTTTGGGAGATTTTACTTTTTATTTGAACAGCCCTGCCTATTCCGTACTATGTTTAAGAATCCCCTGTCCAGATTTCCTCGTAAGCAAGTTAGATGTTGACGAATTATTATTTTAATCAGGATTGGTAAGTAAGTTGTGTTAAAATTTGCTTTATTCATTCATTCATTCATTCATTCATTCATTCATTCATTCATTCATTCATTCATTCATTCATTCATTCATTCATTCATTCATCCATCCATCCATCCATCCATCCATCCATTTATTTATTTATTGGGTCTTTTTTAAATTTTGATGGATTCTGACGGATTTCCAGATGTTATACTGACGGGAATACAATTTATGTGTTGGCAACACTGGTCTAGACCTAGTAGTAGTCAGTCAGTTGAGAAATAGCAAAGATACTGCAGTTTAAGACAGTTAACTTCGCAGTATATTGCTGGACATGGACTTAAGGTGAGAGGTACACCTTTCGCTAATAAAATGTTTGCATAGTGCAACATTTTTCCTCAGAATCTATAAGCCCTCTATAAACAAAAATTGACATGGTTAATATGCACTCGACACGACAATCTATTGTAAGTCCCTCTCCACAGAACTTTCGGGTATTCTTCCTCTTTTACAATAGACATTACCCGTTCTTGGAATTCATTACCTACAGATGTTAGGCACTGCCCGACTTAAACGCTTTCAAGTACAAAACGAAACATCTCATTTTATAACCCACAGTGTCCCAGGACATATAAAATTCACAATTGTAACTAGTCTATAAAGTAGTCATGTAGGGTAAAGTTACCTAATTCCGTAATATCTCTAATCCCGTGGTACATTTTTTAAATTGAATGTCAGTCAAGCTTTGACGTTCGACCATAGCGCCAGACATCTTTCGCCTACTTTTGAGACATCGGTGAACTTCCTAGCAACATACCCAATCCTAGGACATTTAGTTAAAAAAACGTAACACGGAATTAGGGGTATCACGGAATTAGGCAACTTTACCATAATTTAATTTGTAATCTAGTGTAAGTATTTAAGTTCTATAAACCTCAGGCTTATGCGTATTTTTCTTTTTCCATCTTGTCTTAACTATACTTTTAACATTCTATTGTACCGTACTAACATAATATTATCATGTATTTTCTTTTTATTCTCTGGTTGAGTGGAAGAGAAAGCTTCACGTGCTTAACTCTGTCAGAAAAAAAATAAAGCATTATTATTATTATTATTATTATTATTATTATTATTATTATTATTATTCTTACTTACAAATGGCTTTTAAGGAACCCGGAGGTTCATTGCCGCCCTCACATAAGCCCGCCATCGGTCCCCATCCTGAGCAAGATTAATCCAGTCTCTATCATCATATCCTACCTCTCTCAAATCCATTTTAATATTATCCTCCTATCTACGTCTCGGCCTCTCCAAAGGTATTTTTCCCTCCGGTCTCCCAAATAGCACTCCATGTGCATTTCTGGATTCGCTCCCACATGCTACTTGTCCCGCCCATATCAAACGTCTGGATTTAATGTTCCTAATTATGTCAGGTAAAGAAAACAATGCGTGCAGTTCTGCGTTGTGTAACTTTCTCCATTCTCCTGTCACTTCATCACCGTAAAAAACAGACTATTACGAATTCATACAATTATTATTATTATTATTATTATTATTATTATTATTATTATTATTATTATTATAGAAAGGGAGATATCTCCTGACAAACCAGGTGATCACACAGATCCAGATTAAATACAACACAAGAATAAAATTTAATTTAACTAATTAATATGAAAACGGTACCAACTTGGAAGCTAGCATTATTAACTGTAAAAAAATTGTAACCAAATTTTGATATAATAACATTAATACATAGAATACAAATGAGTATTTAGTATAAGTATAGAGTTCTTAAGAATTTTGAGACAAATACTTTCCATATCATGCTGCATTATAACTAGAGATAGAAAATAATATCCCACGGAAATGGATCTGATAATTGGCATATATCTGAAGATTAAGATTATGTTAGATTAGCTATGGCAATAACTGTAGTTCCAACAACTATATATCTAGGTGCCAATCACTGATATTTATTCCAGATTTTGTGTTCCGGCATATAGCCTATCATAAATTCAATATTTTTCACAAAAATGTTTCGAACTTAACGTTATAATCTCTGAACTATTCCCTACATATTCCAATAATTATTAAAATGAAAACATGACATCAGTTAATGAGCATTAAAAAATAAAACCTTATTGATTAATGTCTCAACGGTGGCAATAACTGTACAGTTCACCCTATATACTAATAATAATAATAATAATAATAATAATAATAATAATAATAATAATAATAATAATAGTTTTATTTTCCCTGGTAGAGTTAAGGACATCAGGCCTTCTCTTCCACTCAACCAGGATCAAATCACATACAGGAAAATACATACCGGTATACAAGTATTAACTTAATAATAATAATAATAATAATAATAATAATAATAATAATAATAATAATAATAATAATAATAATAAATAGAAAAGAGAGATTGAATACATATACACAATCAGTATTAACTTAAAAATAATAATAATAAAAAATAAATGTAATAAAATAAAAAGAGATTGAATACATAATCACAAACAGGAAAATACATTCTAGTATACAAGTATTAACTTTAAAAAAATAATACATAATATGAATATAATCTCACAACTAAAGGAATAGTACAATTAGTATGATCAGCATAGCACGGGTTACATTGAGATAATGACAATTACCTAGATATTGGTGTTAATGGAAAAATAAAGTAATGACTTAAAATAATAATAATAATAATAATAATAATAATAATAATAATAATAATAATAATAATAATAATAATAATGATAATAGTGCATTTAAAATGTGTCTAAACAACCTAATTTTAAACAACTGAGGACTAAGATACCCCTGATTTTCTTCGGCAGCGAATTCCATGAGCGGGCCATGGCTATTGAGAAAGAACTTGAGTACAGAGATGTCTTATGACGTGGTATTGATAGCAACAGATTGTGCTGTGAACGTGTATAAATATACATGGCACTGCAGAAGGGTCACTAAAGACCAGCATTGCAACCTTATTTATATTTTGCTCTAACTCCTACCTAGACTCATTTTCAACCCACACTAACAAATTGCGCTAACTTTCGCTGAGTAATCGTGGTTCCGATTCTGGTAAGGTCGCTCCTCTCTAGACAAGCTCCCTCCGAGAGCTGTCAACAGCAATCAGGAAATGCTATGAAATTATAATAGAATGGAGCTTGGAGAGATTTGTCGATAGAGAGATGGTGGGCTATATGGCGAAATGAGCCCGAGGATTTTCTATAAATTACCTGACATTCATCTTAAAGTTGGGGAAAACCTCAGAAAAAACCCAACCAAGTAATCAGCCCAAACGGGAATCGAAGTCACGCCCGAGCGCAACTCCAAATCAACACGCAAGGGCGTTACCGCTTGAGCTACGCCGGTGGCTAAAATGGTGTTAATACCCAACTTGTGAAATCGGAGAGTCTATAGAAAAATTCCAACTGCAACCTTGTCCGATACAACTATTATTTGAAAAATGTCAGAGCTTACCGGAACTCGAACTCGGACCGCCTGACTGAGAGGCTGATGCTGTAGACCGTTCAGATAGCTCAGACACTATAATATAGATTGATATGAGAGTCAACACTTCACAGTCTCTCTTTTCGGAGTTATCGTGGTCAGTACTTGTCAGTCAAACGCGGCATAATGTCGAAGCATGCCAAAAGTGTCAAACAACACATGAAGTTACAGAGAGTATCGCAGTCCGTGATAGTGAAGTGACACTGTGGTTACAACCCAGGATGAGATGCATTTTGCAGATTTGAAGTACTTTAATAATACCAGTCCAACAGATTTGTACCTACCTGCCACCTTCGACGCATGGTCAGCATTCAATTGTTATTCTGTTTCAGTAAATAGCAGATAATGCCTCTCGAACTGAACAATATTAATTTTTCTGCTCTAATTTACTTATAGGTCAATTCACATTAGTGTCATGCAATGTTCGAACATGAGAGGGTATATCAAGATACTACGAACTTCGCCCTACTCCTTAGGCATACAGCAGTACGTGGAAATGAAGCGCGTAAACTAAAATAACCGAATCTGTTGAAAACCGGTCAGAGGCCTTATGTTCGGCTCAAGTTTGCCGAGTCTCTGTAGAACCGAAGCTTCCTTTGCGTTTGTCCACTCTCCCTTTCGATGTCTTTCTCCTTATTTCCTCCCCTTCCTGCGCCTTTATGCTTTAGCTGCATAAGGATGTCAGGCACATATCTTGCGAAGTTACGCATAATAATGAGGTTACCAGACATAAAGTCCAGGATTATAATGAGCGTATTCCGAATCTCGCCGGTGAGCAATCCGATGGCATCACGGTGTTCCGAATTCCACCGATGACGTCATTGATGCTCCACCGGTGTCGCACCGGTGCCATCAACTTGCAGAGGTGATGGCAGTCTCCATCAGCCGCCATCAGTGAATCTGATTGGCTCTTGTATAGGGCGGGAATTAGCAGACGAATGACATCGTGCACTGTTGTGTCATGGCGGTGTGTTCTGCTTTAGTTCTGCTGCATTGTTTGTAGTGAGCACAACGTAAAAACAATATCTTAATGGCTTATGAGCGAACATGTCAACGGACCAGTTATTACTACCGGTTCAAGAAATAAGTTGTTCATGATCTCTTTTCTTTGAACGAGATGGCAGTACGAAAATTTCGCAAAATTTTGCTAGCGTAACACAGATAACCACTTACACGGTCGCCATGACAGCATCGATTCTTCCAGCAGTTTTGTTCCTTATTTTCGTTGCAACGTGACGTCATTGATCCCACCGGACCGGTGAGATTCGGAATACGCTGAATGTCTATACGTAAAATGTCCAAGGAATAATGTCCACGTTGAAAATCTCCATGTTAAATCATCCAGAGTCAAAATGTCCATAGTTCTATAATGTCCACTTCATTCTGATGCCCAGAGTCAAAATGTCCATAGCTCTATAATGTACACTAATATCCATTGTTCATGGTAGTTATAGTAACCTATGTAAAAATTTTCAAATGTAGAACTAATCAGAACTGAATTTTTTAAACACGGAACGAAATCTTCAGTTAGTGCCATCACAGAAGGGTAAGCCACTTCTTTCTTTTCGTGGATACCTGTAGCAACATCATGACTTTAATAAAGATAGGACAAAAATATATTGGCGATACAGGAACATGAACCTCCCAAGCCTGAAATCCATGCAGCACACAAACAACGCGGTAGAAGACTGGCACAATCTTCTTCAACGCGTGATGGCTGTACATCCATCCACTTGGCGATTTATACAGTGCCTAAAGCGCGAAGAAAATGGAATTTGGATACAAATATTGCAAGCAAGAGTGAGGCATACACAAATTAAAGAGCCGAGAATGAAACGCATTTGACGAATCAAAGACAAATTCTCCAGATTGTGGGAAACTACAACAGGTACAAAGAAAAAGGAGAAATTCTCTTAAATCTTAAAAGTATTAGTTACCATCTAAAAGTGGGACTCCGGTTCCCGATGATTAGTAACATATTTGTACGAGTTATGAAATAAAATATATTGTGTTCTATTCAAGCAGAATTTTGCTTTGAACTTGGACATTATGGACGTTTGACACTATGGACATTTTGATCTAACGGACGTTTTATTATATGGCCTTTCTGTCGTATGGACATTTAGTACATGGACATTTTCACCGTATGGACATTTTGACAATATGGACATTTTGACCTTACGGACGTTTTATCATATGAACGTTCTGTAGTATGGAATATATACGGCACAACGGTGGAAATGTTGTTATTAATATGACTAAACATTTACAAAAATATACATATAAATAAATCAAACAAGCAGAAACCAAGATTTTACAAACTTCGCCCTATTTAATATGACAAACTAATCGCAAGATATGTGCTCAAATCCTTAGGCGGTTTAAAAATAATGTCGTGCAATGTAGAACACGAGAGCGGTAACGGAGATTTTAAGAACTTCCTCTTGTTTCATATGACAAACTAATCGTAAATGTGTACTAACATCCTTAAACGGTTAAAACATGAAGGGGTGAGAGTGGATGATAGAGAATTTTTTTATAACAAGGTAGAACAAACACGACAGGCCTTCTCCTGCAGGGCGAACATCGGCGAATATCAAACTTTGCCATACTCGACAAACTTGAACAGAACATAACGTCTGTAATGCACGACGCTAGTTTAAAGCATGAAGGAATGGGAGAGTAAGACAGCAAATATTTTCATAATATTGGTGAACAAATATGATAGGCCTTCTCCTGCAAAGTGACAAATATCGAACTTCGCCACATTAGACACAATGAACCGCATATAGTGTCTGTTATGCATAACGATAATGTATATTTTATAGTATAAAAATGAATTTATTTATTTATTTATTTATTTATTATTTATTTATTATTTATTTATTTATTCATTTATGTAACAGGCAGGATAGTATGTTATAATTATGAATAATATTATGAAAATGAAAACATTTATTTAACATGCTGGATATTATTATTTTATTAACAAAGTGGATAATATAAGTTGTAATTATGTATAGTATGGCAATGTTTTTTTTTCTATTTATTAACAAGTACACTACTGTAAGTTTATTATGTGTATCATAAAATTGAAATAATCTTATTTATTCTCAGGTTGGATATTGCAAGCTACAACGAATTATGTGTAGTACGAAAATGAAATCAAATATTTTATTTATTAACAGGCTGAATATTATAAGTTATAATGATGTGTAGCATGAAAATTAAATAATTTATTTTTATGGACTTACACAATTTATTTCTTATTAAGTATTCATGCTGTAATAGGCCTACTTTAATCATCCGTATAGCCACACATCTATTATTACCGAACATCTGTAATTTATTTGAATATTATGTAAAGAATGTAATTATAGCTATTCTCTGTCGGTAATTGGTATAGTACAAACTGTCATATATTTTTAAAACAAAATGTGATTTACTTATATGTACGAGTACGAATATTTCTGTCGATATTTAATCATATTTTTGTACTAAAAATTACCTTACATCTTTATATACTTCACAAGATTTGTTCTACAATCCTTACGCAGCTAACAGCATGAATGGATGGGAGGGGAGGCTAGGAGAGGCCAGCGAGCTCTAAGGTAGATTCGAGCGAGCTGGATATATCTGCTGCTTCAAAAGCAGACTTCGGTTCTTGTCACTCTAGACAAACTTGAACCGAACATAGAGCTTCAAATGCACGACACTAATCCAAATAATCGTGCACTTACAGTGCCTACTCTCTTCTCTGTAACTGATAAACACTTACACTTCCTTTATTAATAATAATAATAATAATAATAATAATAATAATAATAATAATAATAATAATAATAACCAAACTTTCGCATACTATCTTGCTACATACATCATTCGCATTCTCTGTGTCATGAGAGTTTATAATTTCGTAATCTCTCATTCATTGTTATTATTTGTTTATACAGTTATTGATAAATGGTCAGTGATTAATGTTAATTTGCATGTCATTGAAAATAAATAATAAATAAATAAATAAATAAATAAATAAATAAAACTAATTATGTAACAATCCTCACCTTTTATCAATTCCATTAATTACGAATGCTTGTCATTTTCTCAAACATAGTAGTAGTAGTAGTAGTAGTAGTAGTAGTAGTAGTAGTAGTAGTAGTAATAATCTATCTAAAATTACTTTAACACGTGTACACATCTTACAGTGCCCAATAAAGACAGTCCCAAGCCTGGTTGAAAAAGGAGGAGGGGGAGGAGCACACCTCGTAAAAAATCCCAGGCTCACAAGCAAACATTCTGATGGGGGCAGATAAAAAAAGTTATTTTTTTCTTTCACCATGTTAATAATGTCAAAAGAAGTGCTTATACAAATTTTGGCCACTCAACCGCAATTACGAGGACCGTAAAAAAATAAGCTCGCCAGGGGCCATTAACAAAAAGAAAACACAATTTCATTGTAACAATTTATTGGAACACACACAGCAAACGTTGAGTTACTTTTTAACATATTTCCCACCGGAATTGAGACATATTTTGTCATGTCTTGGGATCGACAGAGAGGTGCAGATGGCGTAGATCCCAGGCGGCTGACTTCTACGACACAAGGATACAAAAATTGATCCCATGGTATGATAAATGTATCAATTTCAGTGGGGAATATGTTGACAAATAGCGCAACAACTGCTGCATCTGTTTCAATAAATATTTCCATGCAATTGTGCTTTTTTCTGTAAACGACCCAGGGAAAATCACTTTCTGGACGGCCTCGTAATTGCGGTCGAGTGGCCAAAATTTGTATAACCACTTCTTTTGACATTATTAACATGATGGAAGAAAAAAAAAATAACTTTTTATCTGCCCCCATCAGAATGTTTGCTTGTCAGCTGATCCGGCTCTCAGTACCTGGTTATGGGTCCCTTACACGAGGTTACGTGGTCGGACTAAGAGGGGTCGTTAGTTGTAGTGAAAGCAGCCTCTCTAGGGGACGATGACCCTGAATTCGAACATCCTGGTCCTCTAAGTTGGGGGTTATTACGTCGGGCCAGCTCCCCGGCCAGTATAAAAAATATAATGCTAAAAAGCCGAATATGAATAAAATAATAATAATAATAATAATAATAATAATAATAATAATAATAATAATAAATGTCCACACCTGTGGAGTAATGGTTAGCACGTCTAGCCGCGAAACCAGGTGGCCCGGGTTCGATTCCCGGTCGGGGCAAGTTACCTGGTTGAGATTTTTTCCGGGGTTTTCCCTCAACCCAATATGAGCAAATGCTGGGTAACTTTCGGTGTTGGACCCCGGACTCATTTCACCGACATTATCACCTTCACCTCATTCAGTCTCTAAATAACCTAGATGTTGATAAAGCGTCGTAAAATAATATACTAAAAAAAAATAATAAATGTTTCAAATCTTGTAACCAGGACGAGTCCTTGGAGTGAACGTCTTTACCTGAGCAAGTGATCTTTGCGATGCTAAGAATCATACCAGGACAAATAATATAATAAATTTATTTTCTTGAAAACAGAGAAGAAATTCTGTTTTCTCTTACCTCCTGAAGTCAACTTTATGTAACACTCAAATCATATTCTCTTTATTATGTGGTTAACTCTTTACTCTGCAGTACGTCTGTGTGAGCGACGATCGTAGACATGGCATCCTATCCTATAGTCACAGAGTAACCAAACCACAACTAATGTGGAATTCTCATTACAATGGCACGAACCTGGGCTAATAGCAAGTGTTCTCAGCTGTCGCAACACACAACAAAGCGCCGGGGCATTGTACGCCCATTGATTATGTAATTCATTTTAACGGTAAAGCGTTTCGATGTATTCCCTCAATCAAATTTGTGTCAAATAATGAATGACATTAATAATACAGCAAAGCTGCCATCCGGCAGATGAATAATCGCCGACGTGTAACGAAATTAAAATGCTCCGCATTTATTTGCATCACGTGATGTACGATTTGGCACAGCGAACAATGATTTTGTGCTCTAACAATATTCCCATACTGAATTTTCAATATTCGTTGGCTCTATCTTACTAAACGTCACCGACGCTGCGTTGGTACCTCAGTCGAAAAAGCACTGGCTTCCGATGACCGCAGATCTGGGTACGAATCCTGGTGATGATGGAGTCGTATTTGTGGTGGCGACAGCGAAGGCTCCTGAGTTTTTTCCTTTGGTTTCTCAAGTTTTCCCTCTGCTATCTTTTTAGTGATCATTCAAGCCATATTTTGGTGGTCTTCTAAGGGACAATTTTTCTTAGGTATCCTGGTCCCGTCCATTTTATTCAATTGTCGGTTTCTGGTTTAATTATGTGAATCCTACTTACTTGTAATCTAATACTAATATGTATTCCAATGTGTGCATTTTTTATTTTATGCTGGACCATGCCGAAATGTAGTAATTATACACCTGGTAGCAGTCCTTTAATGCATGTCATTAAAGTACACCTATTCATTAAAGTTCAGGTTTTCGATTATTCTCGGATATGCAATCGAAAGAGAACTAGCAAAACGTTACGCAGGCTGGAAATCCAATACTGTCGCAGAAGGTTATGTTCTGTTACTATAATAATTAGCGTTAATTGTAAATAGGCTAATATTCAAATAAATTAAATTTGTCATCTCGTTTTTCAATGTCGAATTCAATTTCAAGGTTATATCAAGTTTAACGTTTATCTTACTCTCTAGGTTATATCAAGGTCGTCGACATTCATTGCCCGGAAAAAATCAATACTTTCGCGTCTGCGCACATCTCACAATTTAAGAGATTGCACAAGGTCAGTTCGCTCCCCAGTCACATAAGAAGAACATGAATATTTATGAATAATTTCAAGTTAGAAATATGGTCGAGCATAAAAAGTCGTATGAAACTTGCCTATAATGGTAATTAAGATGCTCGTATGAAAATTATGAAACACGCTTGCGCACGTTTCATAAACATCCTCGCGTCTTAATTACTATCATTATAGGCTCGTTGCATAATGTACTATTTACTGTGTATATTTTTTTTATTGAACTATCGGCTTCTGTTTTTGTGTGATTCGTATTTGATTCTAACAACATTAATATGTATTCCACATGTTTATTTTTATTCTATGAGGTAAATTTTTATGTAACTACCTCTTTTGATATCATTATGTACCTAAATCTTATTAGTATGTAATTACTTAATTCCGATCCAGTTGTATGTTCAATTATGTAAGGAAGTTTTAATCCTGGTTGAGTGTAAGAAAAGGCCTTATGGCCTTAACTCTGCCAGGTTAAATAAAGCCATCATCATCATCATCATCATCATCATCATTATTATTATTATTATTATTATTATTGTACTATTATTGTATTATTATCATTTATTTATTTATTTATTTATTTATATAATATATTATAACTATTTCGTCTTCTACTGATTACTGTTCTCTATTGTTTGTGTAATTCTGAGTGTTTTAATTTATCTTCCTATCTATGTAGCCCGCACATTTTCTACCAAATTTCACCTAGATTAAATTCAATCGTTATGCATTCTGTTTCCTAACTGACCATATTTCACTACATACATCGTCGTCTAGCAGACGAAAAGACGTAATTCACTCACGGAAGTATTCAAGACGGGCGTCTCTCTTAAGTTGATTTTTTTGGAGTTAGTACGTTTCTTCTCCTGCTAGGCGACGTTATGAGGACGAGGACCGTCTTCCCTTATTTTTTTGTTTTTATTCTATTATTCCCCAGACTTTCGTGAAACTGAAAGTTGATTATTTTTAATGCTCTTATAATATTTTGAATTTGAATATCTTGTTGTCGATCTGGGTGTGCTTAAATGCGACAGGCTCATATCAGTAGATTTTCTAACATGTAAGAGAACTTCTGTGGGACAAAATTTCGGGACACCGGCGATGCTGATATAACCTCGGCAGTTGCGAGCGTCGTTAAATAAACCACAATTAAGAAAAATGTGTGTGTTTTCAATCACCTATCACAACTATGGATTTGTGGTTGAAACAGGGATTTTGTTTTGAATATTCTATCATATCATAATTCTAGAGAGAGAAAATATTTTTTTGTTGGTGTTTTTAGGTTTTCCGACGTGTTTGTACATTGAAATAAGCATATAGTTGTTTTCTTAGCTGATCGAAAACTTCTGACCGGTAGTGTGTATATACAGGGTGTTTCCGGGCTAGTCCGGAAATGACTGAGTCAAAAGTTATAAGCAAAAAAAGCTGTGTGGAAATGGCATTGTAATTTCGAACCACTTGTCCTCCTTCCCTTAACCTTTGGAACAGTCGTGGAAAGATGGTATAGGCCGGATATCTCCTACGTGGGTACTTATACCCAATGCAATCTGTGAGCTTGTCTACTGTTCTCATTGGCTCATCCGTATTCGAAAATCAGGTCTGCATATTCCGCTCTCGTGTACTCCTCCATTTCACTAGGACTGATTGACTGGACACTGCAACTTGTACACATACACTGCTGTCTACAGACGTGCATATCAGGACCGACCATGTCCGTTACACATTACGCTATCTGCATTGCTTTAATGTAGTTTCCTGTCCCCTCCCCTCAGACAGTGCACTGAACGGAATACTGTAGGTAGACAACGCAAACAACGTCAGATGAATACAGTATGTGTAAGATGTGCAGATAAATACACAAAAATAAGGTGTGCAGAGGAATAAAATAATTTTCTTTCCACACAACTATTTTTGCTTATAACTTTCGACTCAGTCATTTCTGGACCAGGGTTCCTCATCTCAAAGTTATATACTGTATGTGCCTTTCCCCATCATCCCTGAAAGTTAGTAACACTAGCCCGGAAACACTCTGTATAACACCTTCCTATCTATTAGCCACTGCTTTCATTTGTAGAAACACAAATATCGTCAAACACTGAAGACACATTTACGGGACAACACAGTACACGTGTGGAAGACAGTACTCGTGACGTGAATCGATTTCACAATCTCTCACGTACAGTAGCGTGCAAATTAATCCGAACACGACATATTTTTACATTTTCTGTCATTGTTGGCCTCACAGCTGCTCATACCGCTTTAATTGACATCTGTAGTACGTGTAATTCCATTGTTGAAGATCTGTCGTTATTATTTTTTTTATAATATGTGGCATTTTGCCTGTCGTTTTGTACTTATAAACATTTCAATTGTGTTGAAGACGTAATACTGCAATCCTGTGTATATTCTGTCGTCTTCACAAATGGATACAACTCCACGAAAACGGTCTAAAATTATAACATTAGCAGAGCATTCGTCTATGACACAGAGGCAAATTGCTGCAGAATGTCACATCGGTTTGACTACTGTTAATTCGATCATAAAACGATACAGGGAGACTGGATCCATCACACCCCAGAAAAAAAGGAAACTGTGGCCGGAAAAGGAAGATTTCACCTGCAGATTATCGTTTAATTGTCAGGAAAAGTAAATTAAATCCTAGACTAACTGCTGTCGACTTAACCCGCGAGTTAATGGTTACCACTGGGGCGAATATTCACATCACAACAGTGCGGCGTAGGCTTTTGGAAGCTGGACGAAGGGCTCGTAAGCCTATTGAGAAGCAACTGCTAACCCCTGTTATGTGCAAAAAACGCTTAATGTGGGCAAAATTACATCAACACTGGACAGTGAATGACTGGAAGAATTTACTTTTTTCCGATGAGTCTCATTTCGAGGTCCACGGCCACCGTGTTTCTTACGTACGGAAAGGATCCGAAAAAGTAACAGCAGCTCATCTCTAACAAGCACCCAAATACCCCCCTAAACTAATGTTTTGGGGTTGTTTTACACATGAAGGACCTGGAGCATTAATACCTATCAAGGGAATGATGAATTCTGACAAATATATTGACTTATTAGAAATTAGAATCGTACGCCAGCTGCAAAAATCATTTCTGGATGGCAGAGGTGTGTTCCAACAAGACCTGGCACCATGCCATACGTCTCGAAAAACTACAGAATTCTTCAACAAGAAGAATATTCAGGTACTCCCCTGGCCAGGCAACTCACCCAACATCAACCCCATTGAGAACTTGTGGTCAATTTGCAAAAGAAGAATGCAAAAAATGGATTGTTCTACAAAGGAGAAGATGATTTCTGCCCTCATTGGTGTATGGTTTCGCGATGAAGAAATGAAGAATATTTGTGGGAAATTAGTGGAATCCATGCCAAATCGTCTCAGAGCTGTTATTAGGAACAAGGGAGGCCACATAGATTACTGAGGTATGTCTTAGATCCTTTTTTTTTTATCCCGGCGAGTGTTTTTGCATAAGTAATTACGTTGTTCGGATTAATTTGCACGCTACTCTAAGTACAAAACGACAGGCAAAATGTCACATATTATAAAAAAAAATGATGACAGACCTTCAACAATGGAATTACACGTAACACAGATGTCAATTAAAGCGGTATGAGCAGCTGTGAGGCCAACAATGACAGAAAATGTAAAAATATGTCGTGTTCGGATTAATTTGCACGCTACTGTAGGAGTGCTTTCTGAAGGTGAATATGGGTTTTAATATTTATGCAAAGTCACAGTTCACATGGCACAAGCATGCGGGACACACGCGACTGTCTGTTGTTTAAAAAGAAAGAATATACGTCACCGACATTTCAAACAGCAAGTGAAATATGTATATATTTTTTATATATTACACAGATGACATTAAAGTTCCCATTATTGGTAAGAATCCCATAAAACGAATTTCAAAATATAAATACTCAGCTTGTACATTGAGCTACACCAGGATATCTAATATAAAATAATCATTTATTCTGCGTTTAATTTCCTCCCAAGTATCGTTTACATTTGTTACTGTTGCTCCAAGATATTTGAATTTTTCCACCTCTTCAGAGGATAAATTTATAATTTGTATATTTCCTTTTCGTATAATATTCTGGTCGCGAGACATCATCATATACTTTATCTTTTCGGGATTTACTTCCAAACCTATCTCTTGTATATTGATTATTTATTTATATACTGTTAAACTAAAGACATCACTCATTGTGTTCATTTTGTATTGAAAGGAAGAGTGACATTTATATTAACTTTCAAGATTCATTACTTAAATGCTACAAATTTATGTTTCCGTAGGTGATGATGGGAGGAAAGTTTTGGGAAATCTAAAGCAGGCTAGGTGCAAAGAAATCTAAAAGAAACTACAGAAAGAAAACCTAGCATTATCGTGAACCTTGAAACGACATAAAGCATTATAAATACAATAACTTTATTACAATGTTTTTTTAATTATAGTGCCGCCACTGATAGACCTTCCCAACGCAAAGATTGCCAACAACTCTACGTAAAGTCAATCGTCCCCAATAGAAGTGGAGTGAGGCTGACGTCGTATTTCCCCTACTTACGGGTTATGCAGGCCTGTTCTAGTCCAACACTCATGATATTATCTACTATAAAATGGCAATCGTTCGAAACAATTAGAATTTCTAACGCAATCATTTTCATTCCATTGATATACTAATATAATTATAAATACCACATCATTCGTGCACTACGGAGGACTCACCTTCTCTCGTTTACATTAATTGCAGTGACTTCTATATACCGGATCGGCTCAGAGACTGACGTTTGCTCCCGAAAGCGTACCAAATAATTGAATATCGCTTTCCGACAAAACACGCAATTATTTAGCACCCTGCCAAGCAGAGCCCGTACGTGCGCTGGAGTGGGAGTGTCACGTCTCACGCATTATTCACCGCCCTCGGAGAGGCGTTCGGCTGTCAAACGTGTCTCTCCGCTCCTGCATCAACTCCCGGTGCATGCATCGACACCGCCGAGGCGTCAGCGGTATAGCCTAGTGAAAATTCCTTATTGGCATTCTTTTGTGTTTTTCTTATGCTTCACACTTTTCTGTGCTAACTTTCAAGTTGATAAATTTACAGCTACAAGTTCTCTGGATCCTGAGTTCCATTCTCGGCTACAGGCTCAAATTGGGGGTGCTTCTACTGGCATGCGTTTGCCCGCGTTTCTTAAGCAGTAACTATCACGCTATTCTAAGCAATGCGATCAGAAACTCCCGCTAAATATTGCTCATTATTGTTAGTTAAAAAATCTTCACGGGAATGAAGACAAGATTGCCACAGGTCCCTATCCAATGAAACAGAAGGTAATAATCATGGCCATGGAGATGATACTGATGATAGTGATGGCAGTTGTAGTGTAGTAGTGGTAGTGATGATGATAAAAGTGGTGACGGTGATGACGTCAATGGAGAAGTTCGTGGTGGTGATGATGATGATGATATTGATGATGATAATACTGAACATGATTTTGGTGGTTCTAGTGACGATTTTGATGGTGATCGTAATGATATTAATGATGATTATGATGGTAGGTTGATGCTGATGATGGTTATGATGGAGATCATTAATGATGGAGATGATTATGGTGGTGATCATAGTAATATTAACCATTATGACTAATATGATCGTAGTGGTGGTGATATTGATTGTAATAGTTATGATGACTGTCGTGGTGGTGGCAATGATGAAGAGTCCAGTGGTGACTGTGATGGAGGTGTGATATAGATGAAGTTGATGATTTGCGACAGTATCGTTATAAAACACGTAAATAAATTATTTCATTTATATTACAAGGAGGGGTGTCCGCTAAAACAACGCCATTATAGCCAATTGTACTGCCAAACTCTCAACACTCTGTAGTAGTAGTAGTAGTAGTAGTAGTAGTAGTAGTAGTAGTAGTAGTAGTAGTAGCAGTGCTAGCAGTAATAATACTACTAGTAGTTGTAGTTGCTGTAGTTATAGTTGTAGTAGTAGCAGTAGTAGTTGTAGTAGTAGTAGTGGTAGTTGTAGTAGTAGTATTAGTGGTAATAATAGTAGTAGTACTAGTAGTAGTAGTCGTAGTGATAGTATTGGTAGCAGTGGTAGTAGTAGTAGTAGTAGTTGTAGTAGCCGTTGTAGTAGCAGTAGTATTAGTGGTAATAGTAGTAGTAGTAGTAGTGCTAGCAGTAATAATACTAGTAGTAGTAGTAGTAGTTGTTGTAGTTATAGTTGTAGTAGTAGCAGTAGTAGTTGTAGTAGTAGCAATTTTAGTTGTAGTAGTAGTTGTAGTAGTTATAGTTGTAGTAGTAGCAGTAGTAGTTGTAGTAGTAGCAATTTTAGTTGCAGTAGTAGTGGTAGTAGCAGTAGTATTAGTGGTAATAGCAGTAGTAGTAGTAGTGCTAGCAGTAATAATACTACTAGTAGTAGTAGTTGTAGTTATAGTTGTAGTAGTAGCAGTAGTAGTTGTAGTAGTAGCAATTTTAGTTGTAGTAGTAGTGGTAGTAGTAGTATTAGTGGTAATAATAATAATAATAATAATAATAGTAGTAGTAGTTGTAGTAGCGATGGTAGTAGTTGTAGTAGTAGCAGTTGTAGTAGTAGCAGGAGTAGTAGTAGTTGTAGCAGTAGTAGTATTAGTAGTAGTAGTAGTAACTAGCAGTAGCAGTGATAGTTGTAGTAGTTGTAGTTTTAGTAGTAACAGTAGTAGTAATAGCTGTAGTAGTAGTAGTAGCAACAGCAGTAGTTGAAGTGGTAGTAGCAGCAGTGGTAGTTTTAGTAGCAGCAGTAGTTGTAATAGCAATAGTAGCAGTAGTTGCTGTAGTAGTAGTTGTATGCGGCAGTAGTAGCAGTTGTAGTTGTACTAGTAGCTGTAGTAGAAATAATAGTAGCAATGGTAGTTGTAGTATTAGTAGTAGCAGCAGTATTGGTAGTAGTAGTGGCAGTAGTAGTAGTAGTGATAGTATTGGTAGCAGTGGTAGTAGTAGTAGTAGTAGTAGTAGTAGTAATAGTGGTAATTTGTTTCGCCACGGTTTGAAGTGCAGACGTTATTCAGCGTCGAATGTCAACGTGAACGAGTAATGGCCGAAGAATTTTGCCTGAAGCCCTCTATCACCTAATCTACAACAAGAAATTATCGTATGAGTTTGAGTATGAATCCGCGGACTTCGGATCCAACAGTTATCAGGATAACCTCCAGACCACCGAGGACCAATGTTTCAATAGTACGAGCAATAATAATAATAGTAATAGTAGTAATAATAATAATAATAATAATAATAATAATAGCGTAATCTCAGAATATAATATGGTGAAATATTTGCATCTAAACAGAATTACAGAGAAATGTATAATCATATCTACAGCATAATATTATCCTCTAAATAAATCAGAAGGCATCTGGTTTGCAATGGCGATTCTAGCAATGCTGAGAGACGGAGGGTGGAATAGCATGTAAAACATTTGAAAGCAGAGTTCGAGTATTGAAAGGGACAGGCAGCCTTTTCAACTGCTCTATAATTGAATCCCTGTTACGACAAGCGCAAGCAAACATAGACCGTAATTCAATTATACGTAAGGCTTACATCCGCAAAAGCTTGTGGGTCTGTCCTATATCCTTATTTTTAATAACTCATTCAATTCCTACGTGGTTGACCTCTGATCATTTTTCCGTCTTGCTTTCATCCTGAAGAGGGCAGACTTTTTATTGAGCAAGCCATTATGCAGAAATGCTTCTAATACAGCCATGTTTAGTAGGCTATACCGGAGGAAAGAAACGCCGGTCTTCTTTAAGAACACGTTCTTTGTTGTTAATAACTACCATTAGAGGAAGGAAAAATGGAAGAAAAAAAGAAGTTTTAGAGATTCCAATAAGGAAGTGCTGGCCACTATTTCGTTCCTTGGCCAATTAAATCACATTTAAATTGAATTAAATACACGCTTGCATAGAATTTGTACTTCATTTTGTGCGTACGTTTGAAGTAGAAATGGCACAAGTTGAGTTTTGATTTCGAAATTAATTTCAATTTAAAGTTAAAGTCTCATTTTAAAATAACTTTTCAATAATATAGGCCTAATATCAAAGTTTATATTACTCCTTCCACTTTTTTTATTACTGCAAGAATTTCCCATTCAGATGTTTATCTTTTCCTCCCGTAGCAATAGAATTTGCATATCTCCTCTTTGAGTGCAGTAAATTAAAATAAATTGAATTACTTATTAAAACTTTCTTAATCCTTAGTGAGGTGCGCTAAATTTTGTTACCTAAATGATTGTGTGTCTGTCTTTTTGCTGCCTTTATCATATGTGCCAAAAACTTTTTGTTAGAACTTACTCAAGACTACACGAGTCTCGGAATTAAGCGAAACATCATTTTATATGTCTGTGCCATGGTCCGGTTCTACCAAAATATCTTTTTCCCGTTTCATCTCTACTGTTTTCAAATTTGTCAATTACTTCATTAACTCTTACAATGTGCTGGGGATTGGTAAGATAAAATACCTCACCATCTATATAGAAAACTTATACTGTATTCTTCGGATTTTTAAGAATAAGCAGACAGTGTATACGGGATGACTTAAGGAAAAGTGAAGTTGTTTCGTATCGGATTATATGGCACGTGCCGCGTCGTTCGTCTTTTGTGTACCTGGCGAGTACAGCAGCGTACATAATGAAGGAACCCCGGTCCACATTGCAACGCAATGTGTGCAGTTGTGTTATTCTGCTCAAGTATTTAGTACGAGTTGAATAGTGTAGTGCTGATCCATTCATAATGTCGAAGTCAAAACGTTAAATTCGCTTAGAGATACGAAAAGCAATTAAGAGGTATGAGAGTGACATTTTATGTATTAACGAAGACAATATCGTGTGTAATGTATGTAAAATTGAAATAAAAACCAGAATAACTCAGGCTATAGAGAAACATTGCAACAGTACATCGCACAGAAAATGCGTTGAAATGAAATCTGAGGAACCATCATCATCATCATCATCATCATCATCATCATCATCATTTAGTTGTGCGGGTCTAAATGACAGGTGCAACATGATGCTCAGTGCAAATATTCCTATAAAGAAATTGAGTGATCCCCATTTTAGAGTTTTTCTTCAGAAATTCTCTCGATACAAAAACTGTTTAAGCGATAGGCGAAGACGATTCAGCTTCGACAACTTACGAGAATATATCGTCGTTTACTGCAACGCTGGTAATTGCATCAATGATGGCGAGGACTGAACTTGCAAGGTATGTACTACAGTACGTTATTTTTCTTTTCCTTCTGACTGTACGGAGACACAGTAGCATGTTGACGTCGTCTGTTTACGTTTAAAACCTGTTGAGCCAATGGTCTGAATGAAAAAAATTTAACATATAGTAAATGTGCACCTACATTCAACGATAAGTCATCCCGCAACCATTGTCTAATAATAAGTTACTGAATTGCTCCAAAAGTGCTACATAAAGGCGCGCCACGGTCTGAAAGACTGACTCTGTATTGTTGGGGTCTTCATAAGAAAAACATGACGCATTATGAGCTTGCAAAAAATAGGTATAGAATATGTAAAATAATATTCAAAACTAGCATCAAAGGAACTGAGTGATTAAGAACCGTTTCGACATTATAACAACTTGTCACAAAGGAATATTTTTTATTCATTAAAAGTCTCCATGTTCCTAATTATTTAATTCTACTACGAAACGTATTTATAATACAGCTCTATCAAATGGTACCCTATTTGACCCGACTCCCATTTGAAATTTTAAAGTGACATGCCACTGACCCTACTTCCTGTTAGGGCCGATTGATGAAATCAAGTTCAAGTGAAAGTTCACATGGGGTTTAGTTACAAATAGTTTTGTTTCGAAAATTTTAATGCACTAGTTTCCGAAATAAATTACTATTATGGGTGGTCTGAATCACCCTGTAGGGAATGGAGCATAGGGCGACTTAAGATCACTGGTTCTTCTAACGGTACTGTATTTATAGCGTATAAGTGTGGATTTTTTTGCAAAATGACCATCAATGTAATTGTTTGTGTAAATAATAGTATAATATATTTATATATCAAAGCAGACTTGTATCAGTTGGTGTTAAAATATTGTCTTTTAAAGATAAGGAATCCCTTAGACTTAGGTTTAAAATGTTTCTAAGCAGCCTTTTCTGAATTATAAATGGTCTTCGAATGAGACAGACGCGGCCCCATAATAAAGTATAATAAGATAAAATACATGGATAAAACGTTATGAACATTAAGAAGGGCCAAGGTGTACAGTGAAGTTCTGAAGCTCCTCAGAGCAAACCAAACTGTTGTGTTTGGTACAAATATGTTCTACTACTACTACTACTACTACTACTACTACTACTACTACTACTACTACTACTACTACTACTACTACTACTACTAGAAGAAGAAACTAGAGAAAATTCATTTATTTCTAAATAATCACTATATTCCATATAATGTACAAATAAATATATCTTGTAATACAAAATAAATATAACAGAAACACCCACAAATAAGAGAAAATATCTGCCAACATAAAACAAAACTTTTACGCAGTGAGAGAAAACTAACAATACGTGATGAGATTTTCTAAAGCCAAGAAGAAAGCGAGAGAGCTTGCCATAGCCGAAAGCAGCCGAAACTGGCAGTACACTTGTCAGCGGTGAGTAGGATTTTTCCAAATTCGCCTCCTCTCGCAGGTTTCAGTTCGGTTTAAAGACTTCGCTAACCAGCTATCTTATTGGTTGAAATTCTGTTTCTTGGTTACCGGGGAGGAGAATAATATAATTGACTCCGTTGTCCCGCTCTCGCATAGACACTGCAGGCTGCTAGATATCGATTGTACAGGTTACAGTGCTGTGTTTTTTTTTTCATATGAATTATTTATACTATCTACTCATATAACAAACAGGCATCACCAACTGGATATGGTCGACTTGACGTAATTTACATCTTACTCGTATTGGATAGTAAAATTAATATAGTCCTAAAATAAAAAAATTCTGTCATTTGCTATAACTTGTCTATGATCTTAATTCAGCTGAAATGAATACTATCATATTGTATTCTGGTAAAATTAGTGGAGACACGGTCTCCCTTGCCTTCCCTGAAAATCCATCCGAAAATCCCGGACTCTTCGGACAGTTGACTAAGCAACAATTGAACTAAGGTAGTTAGCAAACTTAGATTTTACGACTAGCCTCTTCCGATCTATGAGGAGTTGAGTAGTTAACTTTCCAGTGGATTCGCCGTTATTATTGTGTTATTAGTCTTATTACTTTATTATTTTTACTCTCTCTTGTCATTTTATATTATTATTATTATTATTATTATTATTATTATTATTATTATTATTATTAATTATTATTATTATTATTATTATTATTATTATTATTATTATTATTAATTAAGAGGAATAAATTAAACATAATATGGAAGCAAAAAATACATTTTTTTTTTTATTTCCTGTGTAAGTTAGTACGCAACTTTTCTAATATTCCTGTTAACATGTGAAGACAGTTGACTGCGAGAACCGCGAAACATTTCCATGACAACACAAGACAGAGAACCTTCAGCTCGCTTCGCTATCACAAGAGAGCAGCACTGTAACCAATCTATCCGTGAAGTTATGGGAAAGTTGTGTGTTGTGGGAACGACAGTAGAAATTTCGATGAGCTTCTTTTCTTCTTCTTTTTTTCCCCCCTTAAGTGTACGTGCTGCCTGGCGTTACTTAGCAACCAGCTCTGCCGCCATATGTCCGGGGATCATCGCTTTTACGACCTCCATCCTCCCCCAAAATAATCTGTCATCAATTTTAAGTTGCGACATGCTCGTAAGAACTTGAGGTATCAGCGGGGATTATGAGTGTATAAGATATTTATTTTTAAAACGCAAAGTGATTCCAGTACACCCGTATAAGACTACAAGTCTGCATTTCCGTCCCGTATATGTATACGGAGAACTATTCATACAGGGGCTTGCGATGGCAGTACATTTAATTTCCATTAAATCTTTTTCCGCATCAAGTAGTAGCAACTAAAAAGTAAGTAAATTAAAATGGTGTTGCCTTTAGATTACTTAAATGCTGCGTTATTCCTGATTTACTTAAGCCAAATAGGCCTAATATACATTTCTTCCAGCTTTATCCATTACAGGCATCTCCGCACACACAAGGCATTGAGTACTACATAAACAAAGTGTAATATATTTACTCTATTATTAATATTATTATTACTATTATTATTATTACTATTATTATTATTATTATTATTATTATTATTATTATTATTATTATTATTATTATTATTATTATTATTATTATTCAGTTTTCTGTTCAAGGGCGGATCTTTCATTGCAAACACAATCTCAGCTTTCAATCTCTCCTATTTTCTGTCTTCTTCTCCTCATATGATCCATATATTATTATTATTATTATTATTATTATTATTATTATTATTATTATTATTATTATTACTGTTACTGTCACCATCATATGTTATACTCTCGTTTTCATACTCTTTCTCGCTATCATAATATTAATACTCTATCAAAACGCGATAAGACGCTAGAAATTCCACTCCACACATCATCTCTGTATTCCTCATCTTTCACTGTTGCCACCTCTCGTCACTGGAACTCTCTGCCGCCTGAAGTCAAGGGTTGCCGAACATTGAAATCTTTCAAATTATAGTTCGAAAATTATCTTATGACAAGTGTTATATTGCATGTTTCCACTTATATACACTTTTTATATATTCTAGTGATATTTAACTGATTTTATCTTTTTGTTTTCATATTTCCCGATAATGGTATATCTATAATGTGATAACTTGAGCTATATATAATCATAATTTTCCTTACTGTGTGTACCTAAAAATATTGTATTCATTGTATGCTTTGTACTTCACTATTTTATTATTACCATTACTAGGCCTATTATTTTTATTATTATTATTATTATTATTATTATTATCAATGTTATTATTGTCTTATATTTTTATACTTTGTATGTTTCATTTATTTTGACCTACTGCTCACATTTTATTATGCATTTTCCTTTCTTTTTATATGTTATATAATATGTCTGATTTCTACTGACGTGTTGTTTACATTATATTATGATTATCTTCTTCAGTTTTGTGTGTAAAATTGTAGTGTACTTTACTTTGTAAATTTGTAATGCTTTTTGTAACGCAGTTTCACTTCTGGTTGAGAGTTAGAGAAGGCCGTATGGCCTTAATTATGCCAGGTTAAATAAACCATTATTATTATTATTATTATTATTATTATTATTATTATTATAAAATATGTGATAAATCTTAAATAATAGATTAACTGCGAATACAGAAACTATTATTGAAGAATCACAGAGAGGCTTTGAAAAGAAAGGTCTTTTATTGATTGCGTATTTACAGTGGTCCAAATAATAGAAAAACTTAAGGAACGTGATATAGTAACGAGTATACTTTTATAGATTTCATAAAGACTTTTGATAAGGTACAAAGGAGTAAAATTTGAAAATAATATTAACAAAAGGCGTACCAAAACATGTAAAAGCAAAACAGAGCCTTTCTATTGGTACAGGAATATATACAAATTCCAATTATAACAAATCAAGATATAAGACAAGGGTGCCCATTACCACCCACAATTTTTAATTTATAAACCCTATATGACTAACTTCATGAAAACGTAAAAGCATCATTTACAAGAAAACTTTTGTATTAATAAAATTTAAAGTACTTATATATCCCCTTTTTCGATGATAATCAGATTATTATAATGCGAGATGAAGTGAATCTATAAACGTAACGCATAAATAAAATAATAAAAGAGTACATTATTTAAAAATTTCCACACAGAAATAGCCTTCAAATCGAGTTACCCAATAAATTATATCACAATATATGAATAAATTAATAGAAGTAAAAAATGTTACAATAATGCAAAAATTGATATCAAAGTAAGCAGATATCAACAATTTTTGTGTTCCATTAATTAAATTTTCTGAGGAAAATGTAATAATAATAATAATAATAATAATAATAATAATAATAATAATAATAATAATAATAGTAGTAGTAGTAGTAGTAGTAGTAGTCGTAGTAGCAGTAGCAGCAGTAGTATTGAGTGGCTAAGGACGGGTTACGGACGACCCTTTAGCACTTCGGCTCGACAGTGGCCTATTGTGTACCTAGAATTATGGAATGAATGATAATGAGGTGTACCAGCCCACCGACCGCATGAGATCTCTCACCCGTTCACCCAACGAGCTCCTTACATCCCCCGCCTTAAGTCCATACCGCTAAGGTGACTAAGTAGCACAGGATCAATTCCAACAGCCCTTCTAAGGTGTCGAAAGACTGAATCCTGACAGACATATTGCGAAAGGGTCTAAACCCAGAGACAGTTTCGGAGAGTATGCCCCTCCTACAGGCAGACGAAGACATCCGCCATGACCTGAATATGCCTATGGAATGAGATAATGAAGATGAATGATATGATGTGAAATCTAAATTCTTTTTATACTGAGAAAAGAAAGGGAAATGGATCGTGGCAACGAAATTTCCAACCCCGAATTTGCCTAAGTAACTGTGGAAAACCACGGAAATTCCACAGTCACGTTGGTCGGTCTGGGGACTTGAACCACTTTTTGTTTTAATCTGGTCACTTTACTGTCTACATCGCTGGTTCTATGTTCTTATTAGACCTTGGATTTTTAGGCTCGAATACAATAGGTTACAACAATTTTATGTAAAAACCCCTAAATGTATGCAACACGAGAAATCTAAAGCGAAGATATTGCTTAAAACTAGGTGCATTAAAGAACTATGTTTCAGCCTACGTTAAACGAGCCTAAATATCCGAAGTCAAGTTATTATACAGCTTAGGTAACAGGTAACAGAATTCGTTAACTTGTTTAAAATGTATTTTTTATAGTTATCAATACATTTTCACGTAGATCTTCTTGACCTTTAAAAGCCGTTATATCTATTTTCTCTGTTGAAATTGTTAAATTACATTTTTTTTAGATTTTGTCAAAAATATAGGTAGGCCTACATAATTCTTTGTAAGAAGAGAAATTAAAATAAAAAAGTCGAAGAAGAGAAGATTACAAACAGGAAAAATATTCCGCGGTCAGAAAAGAAGGTAGAGAACGAAAAGAAGAGTAAAATGTGTAGAGAAAATTGTGTGAAAGAAAATGCAATAGACTTCCAACAAAAAAATCTGTTTTGCACGTATCTGGATTCGAACACACTTAGAAATCCAGAGTTCGAGACTTCATTCCGCTTGGATCCCACTCCTGGACGGCGCCAGCGTCTGTTAATGCAACTAATGATGTTGAAAATAGAAGAGCAGATCGCGTCGCCTAGCAACGGTCGCCAGGCTTTTGTTTAGTCGCTCAAGTATGAAACAAGTGATTTATGGGCTCTTGCATTGTTCCGTAATCACAATCAAATATTTCAACGCGAGTAGGTCACGTGTTTACAGATTCTCCATCCGTCTTTTTAAGTCACCCCTCCTCCCCAGCCTTCCTACCCTGCTGCTTTATAAATCTACAACACGTTCGTGCAAATATGTGCAGAATGAGAGAATGGAATGGCAAAAAAGAAAATCTGTTAAGAAATTGAGTGAAATACGTCACAACTTCAAGCAATTACGAAACCTATAATTTATTCCCTTTGCTTAAAATTTTCACGACAAAGTCTGGTATGTAGAGGGCGTCGACCCACATGCTGACTGCCTACATAAATAATAGAATGGCTAAATTGAATGAACAAATTGTTATCGAATATAATTATTCACTTGTAAAAAACCGAAGCTGTGTTATTGATGCAAGGTGAATGCAGAATACAGAAGGAACATGAATTTCTTTGAAAAATTTCGAGAATTTTCATAGTTATAACTTAAGATGTTCACGATATTAATATTGTTCTATACTTATAGAGTGTTACAGATGCAGAAACGTAAAAAGGTTTTGAAAGTATATTTCGGCTTCATAACAAGGAAAGAAAAAAATATAAAATCCTACAATAACTAACTAACAGATCGTATACTTACTGTGCATTTCATAAGTGAAATGCGGATTTTTGGGGGTTTTCTCAGTGTCACAGACGTAGGTAGAAACAGGCGATTTTCGGAGCAAGACAAGAAAAACAGAAAACATTAGACTTGCAAACTGTAGGTCTCATGTGCATTGACGGTCCGAAGATGTAAACAACAAATACCCCGAGCACAAGGACAACCAGTAAGATGTTTGGCAGCTAGCTTTGTGTTCTGTGTGGGAAGGAGGGAAGTCAGTGGTGGAATTCTATCTACTGGTTGAATGTTTCATAATAACGAATAACGAATATTTATGTTGAGAAACAAAAAAATATAACATAAATTGTATTTCAGAGTCGATTCAAAAATAAAATAATATATTTTAATTCAATACTAAGTGAATCTTAAAATACATACAAACATAATATGGCTGTAAAAGCATTTGTACTTGAGCGCACCATGTTTTCTTAAAGTGCATCTATTAAGAAGTTTGACTAACTGGTTCAGTTTATGATAAAATCAAATCTGGAAGACCAAAAATTTGTGACATTCAGGATGCAGACGTTTTTCACAAAATCCAACACCTAGCTAGAGGAAATTCATTATCCATCAGCAGTGCTGATGTGTTAAGTAACGCTTGCAAATATATTTTAATTCAATACTAAGTGAATCTTAAGATACATAGAAATATAATATCTGCCATTCGTACATTGGCGACGGAGTGTGATAGTTAGCATTTATAACGTCCAACCATCCATACACTTGAGTGCACCATGCTTTCTTAAAGTGCATCAATTAAGAAGTTGTATATTCGAGTGTAGGCTTTCACGGCCGGCGTCAATAGGAGAAACGTTTGGTCACACAACCAACGGATCACTGCCTGATAGCCCGGAAAACTTTTCTCCTAAGGAGTTTGAATAAACTGGTTCAGTTTACGACAAAATAAGATCGGGAAGACCAAAAATTAGTGACATTCAGGTTTCAGACTTTTTCACAAAATCCAATACCTAGCTAGAGAAAATTTGTTATCCATCAGCAGTACTGATGTGTTAAGTAATGCTTGTAAATGTCATACATACATTTTGTAAAATTAAACTTCTGAAAACATCCTTATAAAATGCACATGAATGGTGTGTGATTTTGATTATGATTATGAAAAGAGATACAACATTTCCTAATGTGTATTAGCTCAGATGGAACTTGAACTGCAATAGTTATCTCTAGAATGTGTCATTAGAAAAGTCCAGGAAATTGATGGGTTACATGCAATTGAATGGTTTACATCAGCTGCTTGTTTATGCGGATGACGTGAATATGTAAGGAGAAAATCCACAAACTATCAGGGAAAACACGGGAATTTTACTTGAAGCAAGTAATGAGATAGATATGGAAGTAAATCCGGAAAAAAAAACAAAGTATATGATTATGTCTCGTGACCAGAACATTGTACAAAATGGAAATATAAAAATAAAAAAATTATCCTTTCAAGAAGTGAAAAAATTCAAGTATCTTGGAGCAGCAGTAACAAATATAAATGACACTCAAGAGGAATTTAAAAACAGAATAAATATGGGAAATGCCTTCTATTATTCGGTTCAAAAGCTTTGTCAACCAGTCTGCTCTCAAAAAAACTGAAAGTTAGAATTTATAAAACATTTATAACCGGCTGTCCCGCATGGTTGTGAAACTTGGACTCTCACTTTGAGAGAGGAACAGAGGTGAAGGGTGTTTGAGAATAAGATGCTTAGGAAAATATTTGGGGCTAAGAGGGATGAAGTTACAGGAGAATGGAGAAAGTTACACAACACAGAACTGCACGCATTGTATTCTTCACCTAAGATAATTAGGAACATTTTTAAATCCAGACGTTTGAGATGGGCTGGGCATGTAGCACGTAGGGTGAATCCAGAAACCTGTATAGATGGAAAAAACCTTTAGAAAGTTCGAGACTTAGAAGGGAGGACAATATTAAAATGGATTTGAAGGAGCTGGGATATGATGGTAGAGACTGGATTAATTTTGTTCACGATAAGAATCGATGGCGGGCTTCTGTGAGGGTGGCAATGAACCTTCGGGTTCTCTAAAAGCTATTTGTAAGTAAATAGTTGTCTCTAATAGTGTGGAGAGATAAGGTTCACTTCACTCTCAAAGATGGAATCAATTACTTTCAATAACTCTCGAGTATGGACAACATGCAATCCGCATGTAGAAACTAAAGGCCACTCTTATTACATTACAAAGCATATATTTTCGTCTTTTGTTTTTTTTTTTTTTAAGATTACACACAAATTCCACAATTTTGGACATCTGGCCGACATTTACGGCTGACCACTAGGATCCAGAATACAAAGCAGCGGTTAAATTAAAAATACAATATGATTGCGG